>NC_057862.1:591533181-591848181 GCF_019393635.1 Dromiciops gliroides
GTATATAGATGGAAAATTGGGTAACATAAACCAACATATATTAATAAACAATTCTTTTAATGTATATATTTATACAATTATTAATAACCTTTGCCTAAGGTATAGGGTATATTCAGAGAAGGACTAGCTCCTCTCATGTGAGGGGGTATTAATCCCTTTTCAGGCACTCTTTTTCACCTTTGGTGTCCCACCTGATTTCATCCAACTCTCCCTATGTCTCCAGGATATTGTAATGTGTACAGTGGCCTCACCCCAGTAAAGGCATAGTAGTATGTAGTATTTGTTGCAGCAGTAATATACAGTAAACCCTTTCAGTAGATGGGCTAGATTGGTTTGAGGGTAAACAATGGTTGATGAGTTAGGGCAGTGTCCACCCAAATGATACGAAGACTTCATCTGGCAGAATAGGCAGATAGGAAAAATTTGTTCCAATGGCCATAAAGGGAACTGACTTAGGCATTGTAGAGCACTTAGAGCTTGGTTATCCATTGAATACACCAAGGTCATCTACTACATCCCAAGCCATGACCAGTTGTATTGACTTTGTCTTTCTCTTATTGGACTCTGATGACTAGAAGAGAAAATGAAGTCACCTTTTTCCAACTCTTCCTTCTTTTAAATCCAATTTATGCACAAATCAAAAGACACCACTCATACCATTTTGACTCTTTTTTTTTTATTAAAGACTTAGTTAAAAGTCCTATGGTGACAGACAAGGAACAAAACAGTAGGTTCAGATAAATTGGTAACTGTAGCCTGGCAGCTCAGACCATCAAAAATGAAATGCTGGGGCAGCTAGTTGGGCTCGTGGTAAAGCCACCGGCCATGGATTCAGGAGGACCTGAGTTCAAATCCGACTCAGACACTTGACACTTAACTAGCTGTGTGACCCTGGGCAAGTCACTAAGCCCCATTCCTTACCCCCACAAAAATGTGAAATGCAAAAGAATCTTTAGAGACGATACCAGATTCTCAGCTCAATAAAAAAGGGCAGATGAAATTCAGTTTCATAATGATAGCAAAAATCCAAAATGCATTTATGATGCACTAAAGGCTTTTTATAGGCAAAAACACCTATGGTATAATCTCAACTGACATGCTGATGGAGCACATTGGTTAATGATACGGATGTGATTCTACGAGAGACTAGACTGAACACTTCCATAGTGTTTTCAACAGACCATTATCAATCAATGCTGAATCCACTGACTGTATACTTTTAGGTAGAAGTCAACACCTTTCTAGCTGAATTTCAAGCTGAAGGAGAGATTTTTTAATTGCCTTTAGCGCTCCTCTTATGTGGCAAAGTGCCTAGTGCTGATTCTATTCCAGCTATGACTTATAAACAGTGGGTCCACTGCTCATCCCAAAAGGTGACTGAAATTTTCTGGGTTCTATGGCAAGAGGATGTTATCCCCCAGAAGTTAAAAGAATTGCATCCATTGTCAATCTGTTATAAAAGTAAAGGAAATAAATTGTCCTGTGAAAATCACACAGGGGGTTTCTCCCTTAGTCACTGCTGATAAGATTGTTGCCAGGGTCCTCTTTAATAAGTTGACCCTTCACTTGGAAGATAGTTATCTACCTGAGAGCCAGTGTGGTTACAGAAAGGATAAGAAATAGTTGATGTGATATTTGCCTACACAACAAACTCTAGGAGAAATGCCAGGAGCAGAAACAGAAGTGTGTACACAATGTTTATTGATCTGACCCAGGCCCTTTGATATTAGTCAGTCATAAGATCTTGTGGAAAATTATGTTAAAATTTGATTGCTCAGAGAAATTCACCTGTACCACATCCCAATTTCATAATAGTATACTTGTGCAGGCTCTGCATAATGGACTATGCTCCCATGCTTTCCCAGTTGGCAATGGAGTAAAGTAGGACTGTCTGCTTGCTCCTAAGATTTTTCAGCTGACATTTTCAGCAATATTATCAGAATACTTCAATGAAGATAAAAATGTCATCAAGGTCAACTACCATCCTGATGGTAAACTATTTAACTTGAAAAGGCCAAGATTAAGTGGAGAAATGATACGTCACTTTTTGTTCTTTGATGACTGTGCTCTCAATGCAGCCTCTGAAGCTGAGATGGAACAAAATATGAATTGATTCTCTGCTGCTTATACTAATTGGATTAACAATTAACACCAAGAAAACACAGGTTTTCAACCAGCCAGCACCACACCATCCATTCATGGAACCACTGGTTACACCAAATAGAAAAGTTTTGAATGCTATGGATAAGTTTACTTATCTTGGCAGTAGTTTTCCAGGGATGTAGACATTAATAGAAGTTGAGGCACATGTTTCCAGAGCCAGCTTGGTGTTTAGGAGGCTTGGACTGACCAAGTTGTTCAAATGCCAAATGTATATTTGACTAAAAGACTATTTTACTGAGAACTCATGGAAGGCAGGGGTTCACTTGGTGGTGAGAAGAAGTAATACAAGGTCAATTTCAAGGTCCCTATGAAGAACTTTGGAATAAAATTTGAGACCTGGGAGATACTGAAAAAGGACCACCCAGCATTATGTACTTGCATCAAAGAAAGTGCTGTGTTGTATGAGAGAATTCCAGTAGCACAAAAGAAATGTGAGATGTGTAAATTTAGAGATATCTCCACTCTGAATGTTCATATAGAAAATTTCTACCCAAGCTTTGATCAGCCATAATTGGGCATACTGTATATTGACTTGAACATAGTGGTGTCATTTTGATCCTCTTAGAGAAAAAAGGACAACCACCACCACCAACCTTTTCCAAAACCACAGTTGTGAAAAACAAATCCCTGGAAATTATTTTTCTTTATAATTATATGTTACTAAATATTATGTAATGTGCTGCCTTTTGCCTATTTACACCTAAGTGATCTCCAGTTTTCTCAGTAGTAATAAGTGTATAATGAAGCCCTTCACTCAGGAGTCTACTTTTAGGGGGGGCAGAACAAAGATGGCAGGAGACGGTAGTTGCCTGTGTTCTCCCAAATTTACCTCAGAAACAACATTAAATCAAGACTCTAAATGGCTTCTGGAGCTGCAGGAACCTACAAAACACATGGAGTGAAACAATCAATAGGCTTAAGATAAACTAGAAGGATTTCAGGAAAGGTCTGTCTCACCTGGGTAAAAGGGGAGTACAGTGCATAGGTATATGGGCAAGCCAGCAGAGGGCTCTTAGCCAAGGCACTGATCAACAACTGAGGTGTCTCAGTTCTAGCTCAAGCAGTCTCTCCTGGCACATCAGGCCAATTTTGAGGCCCCCAGATTTAAAGCAGAAAGCAATCTGCCAGCTGGGGTATTCCTTAGACAACAAGCACAACTAGGCCACACTACCCCAGTGTAGTGAGCAAGCTGCAAGCCCTTGTAACCTCACAACAGAAAGCCAGTGATCAGCTTTCTGGCCTCCAGCAAAAGAAGGTTGGAACATTACACTGTATACCCCAGGAGCAGAAATCAACCTTAAAAGGCATGAAATAGTCCAAAACATAAGTAAGAAACAAGACAGAATCCTCACCACAGAAAGCTACTATTGTGACAGGGAAGACCAAAACACAAACTCAGCAGGAGACAGCAATGTCAAAATGTCTACATGCAAAGCCTCAAAGGGGAAAATGAATTGTTCTCAACACCAAACTGCTTTTTGGGAGAGTGAAAAAAAAAAGAATTTTATGAATCAAATAAGACAAGTAGAAGAAAAAAATGGGAAAAGAAATGAGAGTTATACAAGAGAGAGTCAATAGCTTAGAAAAATAAAGACAAAGATTGACTGAGGAAAATAATTCTTTAAAAATACAATTGGCCAAATGGAAAGGGAGGTGCAAAAGCTGACTGATGAAAATGATTCCTTAAGAACCAGAATTGGGCAAATGGAAGCTAATGACTCAATGAGGCATCAAGAAGTATTAAGCAGAATCAAAAGAATGTTAAAATAGGAGAAAATGTAAAATGCTTCTTCAGAAAAACAGGCCTAGAAAATAGATCCAGTAATTTAGGAATTATTGAACTACCTGAGAGCCATGATCAAAAAAGAGCATGGACAGAATATTTCAAGTAATTATCAAGGAGAAGTACCCCTTGGAACCAGAAGAAAACATAGTCATTGAAAGAATCAACCCATCACCTGAAAGAGACCCCAAAAAGAAAACTCCAAGGAATATTGTAGACAAATTCCAGAATTATCAGGTGAAGGAGAGAATACTGCAAGCATCCAGAAAGAAAGAATTTAAATATCAAGAAGCCACAATTAGGATTATACACCACAGGACAATTTCGATATTAAAGGATCAGAGGACTTGAATATATTCCTGGGGGAAAAGTAGCTTGGACTGCAACCTATAATCTATTATCCAGAAAAATTGAGCACAATCTTTCAGGGGAAAAGATGGATATTCAAACTTTCCTGATGAAAAGACCAGAACTGAATGGACAATATTCCCTAAACAGAAAGAAGATACTTATAACTTTTTTTTTTTTTTGGTGAGGCAATTGGGGTTAAGTGACTTGCCCAGGGTCACACAGCTAGTAAGTGTTAAGTGTCTGAGGCTGGATTTGAACTCAGGTCCTCCTGACTCCAGGGCCGGTGCTCTATCCACTGCGTCATCTAGCTGCCCCGATACTTATAACTTTTGAGAACTGTATCTCTATTAGGGAGGGAGGGTGTGAGTACGTTGATTTTGATGTGATGATATAGAATAAAATTTATGGGGTCACAAAAAGGATTGTAGTGCGAGAAGAGGAATGGGGAGGTAAATCAGGACATATGAAGAGGCCCAAAATACCTGTTAAAATACAGGGAAATAACAAAGGGGTGAACATTGTTTCAACCTTGTTCTCATCTAATTTGGCTCAAAGAGAGAATAACATACACACTCAATTGGGTAGAGACATTTATTTTACCCTATAGAGAAGAAAGAGGGGCAAGGAGAAAGAAAAGGAGATATTGCTGATAGAAAAAAGGGCAGAAGTATGAGGGAAAAGGGGAAAGAAAAGGGTTATGGGGCTGATAGAAGAGGGGGCAGATTGAGGGAGGTGTTTGGCAAAAGCAAAATACTGGTGAAAAGCGCAGGGCAACATGAGAAAAAAAATGTATAAAGAAGGGGGAATAGAGAAGGGAGAGAAATACAAAGTTCTTAATCGTAACTGTGAATGTGAATGGCCTAAACTCTATCATAAAACAGAGGCACATAGGAGAATGGATAAAAACAAATCAGAATCCTACAATATGTTGTTTACAAGAAAAACATCTGAAGCAGAGAGATACACACAAAGTAAAGGTAAAAAGGTGGGGCAGAATATATTATACTTGAGCTGAAGTAAAAATAATCCTGATATTTCTGACCCCAATTATATTATGCTAGATTCATATCATTATAATGACTGATTCTTAAATTATTATAGCTATTGGATTATGGTGGCATGAAATCACAGAAATTACAAAACACTGTATCATGTAACATCATAACATCTCGCATTAAAAGTCTATGATAAGCATTTAGAAAAAGACTGCTACTAAGATAAATGCTGCTTTTTGTTTGAACAAGTTGTTGGTGAGGACAATATGGTGGAAAAATTAATGAAAAATGTTATGTCATATTCTAATTCAAATTAATCATACTCATGATGTTTGGTTATTTCAAATGTGAGAGACAAAAGACATCTATATGGTATTATTATGGCCTATGTATGTTCATATATCCATACAAGAATGCAAATAAAAATGCACATATGTACATTCTAATGCAAAAAATGAGCATGTATATATTTATATAAATACACATATAAAATTATGTGTATTAAATAATACATAAATGCTTGTGAAAATATGTTTCAGAATTAGATTAATGTGATTCATATATTAGTTATAAAAATATTCAAATTTTTATACATTCTCTTATTTGTTTTTTTTAATTTATTTTTCCTATCACTTCTTCTCAATAGTGTTATGTTAGTACACAGAGGGGAAAAAATACTGATTATGTATATAATATTTTTTATATCCTGTAAACTGTCCTGCAGCTACCAATTATTTTAATTAATTTTTAGTTCTCTATATAAAAAAGCACAGCATATGCAAAAAGTGAGTAGTTTTTTTCCTCTAAGCTTATTCATATCTCTCAATTTATTTCTTGTTTTATTATTCTACCTAATATAATAACTAATAGTGTGAGAATTAGAGTGATGCCCCCTGCTGGATAGATAATATAGGAAAGCTCCACCATGAGGAGAAGGCATCAGAGGACAAGCCATGTGGCTTGGAAGGTCAGTTCCTTAGCATCAGGAAGTAATGTTTGCTCATGGGTACTATTGATCAAAACTACGAGCCAATTAACTTGGAGCTGTGTGTGTGGGGAAGGATGTTTCTGTGTTCCAGAGAGGCTTGTGGGATGAAGAAGAGGTCCTCTCTCTTTTCTTTTACCGGGGACCTCCGTTGGAGTAGAGCTGGAGACACTGGCTCCCTTAGATAGATAGATGAATCTAGGCCTCTTTCTCTCTCCTCACCAAATTCTTATGCTCCTTAATAAATGCTTAAATGTCTAAATTCTTGCTAAAGCTTCTAATTTATTGGCCACCACTCATTGGATTTTTAGACAGTATAGCTAGAATTTTAGCCACCTTACAGACAGCAACTATTCAATAGTGTTGATAATGGATATCATTGCTTTACCCTTGATTATATGGGAAAGGTCTCTAATGTCTCTATTACATATTATGATGTTGGTTCTTGGATTTTGATGGATGCTATTACCATATAAAAAATTCAATTTATTCCTATTTGTTTATTCTTTTTAAAATAATAGGATATGATTCTTGAATTTTGTTAAATTCTTATTGTACCTATTTCTATAATCATGTTTTAATATAATTTTCTTCTCATTAATATCTATTGGTTTATAGTTTTCATGCTATTGATCCAACTCTAATTGTTTTGGCATAGATTCAAACTAATAATTGCAAATTGTCTTTTAATATCTTATTTTAGTTCTAATCAATATTTTAAAAGTATTACTCACTTTATTTAATTCATTACCATGTCTTTTTGTTTTCAAAATTTCACAACATTTATAGGATGCATCACTATCTGCTCACAGAAAAAACTCTGACACATGCCTTCATCACCTAATTCCTGGTGTGAGGGCCAAAATTCAATATACAGAGCATTATTTGGGTGACTCGCCTTAATATAGGAGTCCTGGAAATATGTGGGACTCTTTTAGGTTTAATTTCCCCTTTTCCTTTTTATATATTCCTCCCAAGACAATAAGAAAAGGAGCCTCTGAGCTTTAGTTCATAAAGGATCAGGTTTTATTACTTGGGAATTAATTAAACCACAAAGGTGAAACCAATTAAGGAAATAAGGAAGTAGAAATATAGATAGATAGTCTTAACTCTAAGCTTTGCCTATGTAATCCCAGAGTGTTCCCAATTAAGATAGTTCAAAGGAATTTAGAGTTAAACTTACCAACCCCAATCAGTCTACAGTTACTCGTTAGAAATGCAGTTACCTGAAACAGAGCAAAACATGTCCCTCTACCAGGTCCAGGATGCCACCAGAATGATCTACCAGACTGCAAAAGTGAGAGCTCTTGAACATGCCCCACCTCCCAGAAGTTGCCTCCCTTCTGGTGGTGTTCAGTTTTTCCTCCTCCAAAAGGGGAGGTCCTTCTCAGTAGCATATATAATATCAGGGTGGGCCAGGTGTGGCCCCTTCCAAATGATTCAGCTAAAATTTTCAATATTAATCTTACCGCAAATAATTTTTACCCACATTCCCCACTTTGTTTCATTGGAAAAACTCAAATGGGTTTGCTCAATGAAACAGCCAAAATAATGAATATAATATCCTATGCTAATTAACAATATATTAATATAAATATAGAAAAGATATAGAAGAAAGTTTTGTCCAGGGGGGCAGTCCCTCATGAACGCATGACATTGGTCTTGCAGAGGGTGGGCCTCTGCAGAGAGTACATGCTACAGGTGATGTACATAATAACAGGAGAAAACAAAACCAACAAAACAAAACTGTTCATGTAAAGTCTCTGAGTTCTTCTTGTCTTCTTGGAGTGGTAAGATGTCATCAGGAGAAAACTGGATTCTGGTCTGGGCTCTGTTTCTTGACTCTGGTCTGGAAAGCTGGAATCTCTTCTTTAACTGTTTGAACTGCTGGATTTTTACTAAACCTTAGAATAGCATTGTCAATGATCAAATTAATACATTCCATTACATTCCCCTCCTTTATATAATACAGGGTTGAGGTAGTTACACAATCTATAACACTTCTTACCACCATGTGTCTGGATTAAATCCAAATTTAGTAATGTGTTCATGACACCTGAAAATGTTTTCGAAAGGTTATCATACCATATCTCATGGTTTCGAGACAGCCAGTAATTGTGCTAGGCCACAGGTGGATGGATTCTGATCATGCCATTAGACTGAGTGAGAGAAAAAGAAAGCAAGTTAAGTTAAACTAGATTATTTTAAGTGGGAGAGAGGAAGGAACTGAACTTTGTCTAGCAGTTGTGCTCCACATAGTTGCCATCATAAGCAAACCATGGACTTACATATATTCATCTCTCCTCTTGTACATATATTCTCTCCAGGGCCTGCATGAAGCTTACTCTAAGAGTCAGTTACGTCTCTGAAATGATAAATTTCCATAATTCATAAATCTCATATTAATTTCACCAAAGACAGTGTGATAGTAAAATGCATGTTATGCTGCATAACTGAGGACATACTAGTAATATATACTATAATTCTAAACCATATCCAGAGTATAATGACTTATAAATGATAAATGAATGTAAATAGCTGATTATATTAGACATTATTACATAATCTTCTTTTAGCAAGTAAACCATATCACCTTCACATGAATTCTTTATCTAGTATGACAATAACAGATACTTAAAGTGATAATCAATTTAGCAAAAAGAAATGACTCCAATCAGCAAGATTCAATATTCAATATGTTCATTGATGAACCAAGCCATAGGTTTCAATAACCCTTTTTTTTTTAAAGCAGAATCCCATAAACAAAACTCATTAAAAACTCATGGTTCTCTCAAAAAAAAAAAAAAAGACTCCAGTGGAGAGCAGAGCTAAAGATGTGCTGTTCCTCTAATAGATAGATGAATCTAGGCCTTTCTCCCTCTCTTTACTAAATTCTTATTCTCCTTAATAAATGCTTAAAAGTCTAACTCTTGCTAAAGCTTGTAATTGATTGGCGACCACTCATTAGATATTTTAGACAGACTAGCTAGAATTTTAGCCCCTTACACTGCGCTGTTGCAGGTTGGCTTCTCTGGCTCTATTATCTTCCCACTGAGGTCCCTCTTCCACTCATCAGACAAAGTGAGTTTCCTAAAGTACAAGTCATTCTAAGATACTCTACTTACAAAATAAACTATATTGTCTCCCTATTGATGCCAAAATCAAATGTAAAATTCTCTATCTGAATTTTAAAGCCCTTCTCAAACTGGCACTTTTTTTTTTTTACTTTTCAACTTTGCTGACTCCACATACTCTTTAATCCAGTAAAACTAGGCTTCATATTGTTCTCTGGACAGGATATTCCATTTCCTGACTTCTTGCCTCTGCCATGGCTCTCCCATATTCCTGAGGTTTTTCCTCTATAACTCTCCCTCCTAGTTTTCCAGGCTCCCTACATGATGCAAATCCAATGGCACTTTAGCTACTTCTTCTGAGATTGTCTGACTTCCATTGTATGTATCTAGCATGTATATAGTTCATTACATGCTTTTTCCCCCATTAGAATTATCGCTTGATGATGATGGTGATGATAAAGGATATTGGTCTATAGTTTTCCTTCTTTGCTTTGTGCCTTATGCTTCAGGAATTAAGATTATATTTAAATCATGAGAGTAGTTGCATAGGATAGTTTCCTTTCCTATTTTTGTAGCTTATTTAATAATGAAATTGTTTGTTGAATGATTGATAGATTTTACTTAATCCATTTGGCCCTGGAGATTTTTTTTCTGTGGGAATTTATTTATGGATTATACAATTTCTTTTTCATGAAAATATACTATTTATATTTGCATTTCTTCTTTAATCTGATCTTTATACATTTCATGAATATCTATCCATTGCATCTAAATTATTAATTTGTTGGCCTAGATACAGACAATATATTTTGATAGTTTCCTTTATTTCATTTTCATTGTCAATTTTTGCAAAGGAGCCATTCAAAATTGAAAATGTACATTTAAAAAAAATTTCCATTCAGTAATCACTGGGATATTTGTAGTATATAACTTTTCTAAAATTTATTGGTTGTATTTTTCCATCTTTTTGGTTGTATAGGCAATAACAGGGTATATTTAGTGCCCCATTATTATACTCTTATTGTCTTTTTCTGCATATAGCTTAGTCAACTTTTTCTTTAAGTAGACATTATGCCACTCTTTGAATAGGTATTAAATATTTCTATTAACGTATCTTTTGTAGTACCTTTAAGCATAACATAGCTTCCTGATTCATATTTATAATTGCATATTTGCTGTTGCCTTTTATGAAATTGTGCTTTTTACTGCTACCTCATGAGTTCATCTAAAGCTTACTAAATTTTGTTCTAGCCATTTATTTTAACCCTTAATTTTTGTATTTCAAGTATTTTTAACAATCTGCTTATTATTTGACTTTACTTTCTGGATCATTCTTCTACCCTATTTTATTTGATTGTATTCATTCCATTCAAAATTTTGATTATTATTTGCATATTTTCCTTCTATTTTTCTTAAACTTTTCTTCTACTGTTTACCCCAACCCAAGCCTTCTTTATAAAATTGTTAGTCAAAGAGGAGTATACTCAAAACTAATGATCTATAATTGAAGCAGTCTGTTTCTCCTCTACTCTCCCTTTTCTGTACCTTCCCATATCACAAGGGCTCTCTGTATATCTCTCTATCTCTGTCTCTCTCTGTGTCTCTGTCTCTGTTTTAGTTTCTCTCTCTGTCTCTGTCTGTGACTGTATGTCAGTCAATCTTTGTCTCTAACTCTCTGCCTCTGGCTCCCTGTTTCTGTCTCTCTCTCTCTCTCTCTCTCACCTTTCTTTCTTTCTTTCTTTCTTTCTTTGTTTCTTTCTTTCTTTCTTTCTTTCTTTCTTTCTTTCTTTCTATTTTTTTTGAGGCAATTGGGGTTAAGTGACCTGCCCAGGGTCACAGAGCTAGTAAGTGTCAAGTGTCTGATGCCTGATTTGAACTCAGGTCCTCCTGACTCCAGGGCCGGTGCTTTATCCACTGTGGCACCTAGCTGCCCCTCTCCACTTCTTTCTTAATCCTGACTTTACAATATATATCCTCTGATGTTGGAGAGGGTGTTTTGTTCATTTACTTGTTTGTGTCTTTGCTTTTCACTTATCACTCACTGATCCTACTATGTCCTTCTCAACCCCCAAACCCCTTATCTCAGATCCTCTTGAATCCAGGGCCAGGGTTTTATCCACTGTGCAATGTAGCTTCTGCTCCTCTTTTTGCATTTCAAGGTATATGATAAATTCTAGTACTTTAATTAGGAATAACAATCCTCTAATTAAATGTCCATGATTCATTTATTTATCATATGCCTTTTTGCTATGACAATTTGAAGTTTCTTTTATGAGTTGGAAAGCAAATTATTTCTTTTCTATTTTAAGTTTGCATTTTTCTTCTGATCAATATAATTATTTTTCATTTAGGAATTTTTGGAATATGGGTTCCAGGATTTCTTTTGCCACTTCCTTCGTGAAGTATGCAAATGCTTCAATTACCTCTGTCCTGTCCTTTCTAGTCATTTCTGTAGTATCTGACTCTTTATGACCTCACTTGGGGTTTTCAAGAAAAGATACTGGAGTAGTTTGTCATCTCTTTGTCCAGCTCAGTTTACAGATGAGAACTGAGGAAACCAGGGTTTAGTGACTTTCCCAAGGTCACACATATACTAAGTGTCTGAGGCTAAATTTGAACTCCTGAATATGGTTTTCCTGATTCTAATCCCAGTGCCCCCCAAGATGCCCCTCCCTTTTTCCCTATGCATAACTTTCTAATTAGTCAGATGATCAGATTTTTTTTAAATTTGAAGTCATCAGAGACCATATATTCTAATGTCCTAACAAAAGGACATTGTGCACAGTGACAGCATTATTGATCTATGAGCAACTGTGAACAACTTAACTACTCCCAGCAATACAATAATCCAAGACAATCCCAAAGGACTAATGATGAAGCATACTATCCACCTCCAGAGAAAGAACTGATACTGATTGAACACAAACTGAAAGCATTCTATTTTGCACTTTCTTTTTTTTTTTCTTTTTTCTTTCACTTGAATAGCTTAAGTGAGGCCTCTTTCTCTCCCATGTCCCTAGACCCTCAATGTTTGAAATAGCCAATGTTTTTTATTGTTACCCTTTTATAAGTCCTTATCAAGTAGTAAGTCCCTTACAATTATCCCTTGCCAAGAATAAATCTCCACTAACAAGATCATTCCTAGAAATTCAACAATTACAATATTCCTGATCAGTCTGATAGCATAGTGTATTTAGATTTTTTTGCCACATGCAAATGTGCCAATCTAAATTAACATCCTATAAAATCTCATTTGCATTCTCAGATTTGACTATATCAAGCCACCACATTACTAGTATGTTATAAATTACAAACTAAGAGGTTTGAGAATCAACATTGAATGAGGGATAGAATGCTGTTATTTAAATAAGACTTGAATTTTGAGTTATTAATCTTAGAGTTATTAGTTTTTGGTTCTTTTTGAAGGGCAATGAGGGTTAAGTGACTTGCCCAGGGTCACACAGCTAGTGTCAAGTTTCTGAGGCCAGATTTGAACTCAGGTCCTCCTGAATCCCGGGCTGGTGCTTTATCCACTGCAGCACCAGCTGTCCCATATTAGAATTATTAGCTGTTTAACCATAGGAATCACTTACTGTCCCTGAATGTCAATTTTCTTATCTAGAAAATAATAATAATAATATACACTTAATATCTGCCTCACATCATGGTTGTATAACATTTTATGGCAAGAGCAATTGAAAATTTTAAAACAATCCCTAGAAAACTATTGTTAATATATCAGGAATTATTGGCATAATCCCTATTGTCCCTTTTGTGAGGAATATCCATTTTAGAACTCAAAAAGGTGAGTAACTTGAAAGGTAATTCTCCTAAAATTTAGTCATTTAATTATTTAGGTCTTGTAAATGCTTCTTCACTGTAATTTAATTAAGTGAGCTCCACCTTTTGCATTTCTAGAGGTAGGCAGTCATATGAATGCACACAAATTCAGGAATCGCCTGGCCTCTCAGAATGGTAACCCATCTGAAATGATTTTATTTAGAGCTTTTAATTACTTCAGGGTCAGTTCCTCAGGAGTTAGTTAGAATCTCTCAATAAATGTTTTGTATTTAAGAGGAGGAGTCTTTACCAATTAGAATCATTTCTTGTCAATGTTTCAGTGAAAATTAATGTGCTTTACCTGTCAAAGGGTCAAAGGTTTTTTTAACATGATGTCTTTCACTTAACCTCTTACCACAATAATGATAGAAATCAATTCCTAAAACAAACACCAAGTCTTCTGTGTATTTTTATTCCCCTGTTGCAAATAAACCTGTCCACTCAAGTAACTTTCAAGATGTGAAGCTCCATATATCATTTACTTGCCAAACCTTCATTAGTCTCTCTTAATCTAGAAATGGTAAGAGCATAATAATGGAAAACAAAGGACGCTATGGTTCATAACTTTTTAATCCTAGATTTTTGAAAAATTTAATTTTTACTTTATTTTTTTCTCAGTATCTAGCAAGTACTCAAAATCCAGAAGAAAGGGTTATTGGTTCAGAACATAATGAGTTTGTTTACCAATCAAGTTAATATATTTACTAAAAATGCTACTTTTAAAATGAGTATTTTTCGATTAAATAAACACAGCTATTCAAAATTACAGCATAATCCTTATCATCATTTTCATCCACATCATCACCTCATTCACAACATTTTGAATGGAGTTCAGAAAGAAATGTTCTTGGAACAATTTTCTATCTTGCTATTTCTCTTTTATATTTAATGTTCTGTACACCATTTTACAGGTGAATAAAATGTTTTATCCTCTAAGTAAATAAATGTTGGGACAAAAGCTCATCTTCTGTTGGCTTACTAAAAGCATCCTATTATAATTACAGTAGCAGACAGGACACCAGGGATTCTATGTAACACTTCCTGTTCCCAATAAAATCTAGGTAAATGAGCATTATTGTTGTTCCTCAATATGATTCTTTATTTTCAGAGCAGTCTTTGCAAAAGTTGTCCCATATGCCTAGAATTGACTCTTTCCTGATCTCCATTTCTTAGAATCTATAATTTCCTTGGAGACTCCTCAAATACTTTCTTCTCCATGAAGTCTTTTAGAATCCCCTCAATTCTTTTCCCTTCAAAAGGAACTTTTAATCTTATATATACATATGCATACATACACATATGTATGTATGAATATATATGTATGTATATACACACACACACACCTATACCTATACCTATACCTATACACCTCTACCTCTACCTATACCTATGCCTATGCCTATGCCTATCTCTATCTTTATCTCTGTCTCTATCTCTAATTATACCTGCATTTATGTGTGCATGGGTATTCAGGGAAATTTTAAGCCCATTATGGCTATTCTATAATATGGCTTAAATGCTTTTTTCATCTCTTGTCTTGTGTGTTTATCTATCTATCTATTAATTCATTTATGTATGTATACATTTATTTACTTATTTACTCATTTATCTATTTATCTCTTTATTTATGTTTTGAGTTCCAAATTGTATCCCTCTCTCATTGCCTCCCTCCCTACCCTTTGGCTTCTCTGAGGTGTTAAGCAATCAGATATAGGTTATACATGTGCAATTATTTAAGACATTACCATATTAGTCATTTCATATAAAAAGACTCAAGTTAAAAAAAAAAGAAAGCTGAAAATAGCATGTTTCAGTCTGTGTTCAATCAGTATCACTTCTTTCTCTGGAGGTGGATAGTATGCTTGATCATTAGTCCTTTGGTATTTTCTTGTATCATTGTATTTCTGATACTAGTTAAGTTATTCATAATTGCTCATAGAAAAATAAAGTTGTGACTGTTCACAATGTTCTCCTGGTTCTGCTCACTTTACTATGCATCAGTTCATATGAGTCTTTCCAGTTTTTTTCTGAAATTATCCTGCTTGTCATTTTTATAGCACAATAATATTCCATTACAATCATATACTACAGTTTGTTTAGTTATTCGCCAGTTGATGGGCATTCCTTTGATTTCCAATTCTTAGCCAGGACAAAGAGTTGTTATAAATATTTTTGTACAATTTTTTTTATTTTTCTCTTTTTCACAGTTACTATTGTTAACTCTTTCCCTCCATCCTATTCCCTTCTCATTATATTTACTCTATTATCTATCTTCTTTCACCCTATCTCTCCTCAAAAAGTATTTGCTTCTGTCTGCCCCTCACCCAATCTGCACTCCCTTCTTTCACCCCTCCTTACTTATCCCCTTCCCCTCCTACATTCCTGCAGGGCTTGATAGATTACACAATGGAGTGTGTATATTATTCCCTCCTTGAGAGGGAATCTGATGAGATTAAGGTCTTTGAGCCAATTCTGATGCTTGTAAGGCTCAGTCACTGCCCTGTTTATTCTGCATCTCTCCCCCCATTCTATAAACCATTTCCTGTTTCTTTCACGTGGAATTTCACACCATTCTACCTCTCCCCTTCCCTCTCCCCCAGTGCAGTCCTCTCACTTCTCAATTTTACCCTAAAGATGTCATTATGGGGCTGGTAAGTGACACAGTAGAAAAAGCACCCACCTTAGATTCAGGAGGACCTTAGTCCAAAACCGGCCTACTCACAAGACACTCACCCACTGCTCAACCCAGGCATGTCACCCAAATCTGTCAGCGCCACAAAAAAAAGATAAACAAAAAATAAGTGCTTTACAGATATCATCCTTTTATAACCAATTTCACCTATGCTTTCTGTTTAAATTTGTTTCTATAATCTGCCCTAATACTGAGAAATTTCTTATGAGTTAAACATATCATCTTCCCATGTAGGAAGGAAGCAGTTTAACCTTTTTTGTTGTTTGTTTTTTGTTTTTTGTTTTTTGTGGGGCAATGGGGGTTAAGTGACTTGCCCAGGGTCACACAGCTAGTAATTGTCAAGTGTCTGAGGCTGGATTTGAACTCAGGTACTCCTGAATCCAAGGCCAGTGCTTTATCCACTGCACCACCTAGCTGCCCCAGTTTAACCTTTTAACATCCCTCTTAATTTCTTTTTCCTGTTTACCCTTTGATGCTTCTCTAGGGTCTTGTATTTGAAAGTCAAATTTTCTATTCAGTTCACTTCTTTTCATCACAAATATCTGAAAAGTCGTCTTTTTCATTGAAGTTCTATTTTTCCCCCCTGAAAGATTATACTTACTTTTGCTTGGTTGGTGATTCTTGCTTGTAATTCCAGTTCCTTTGCACTCCAGAATATCATATTCCATGCCCTCTGATCCTTTAATGTAGATGATGTTAGAGCTTGTGCTATCCTGACTGTGGCTACACAATATTTGAATTATTTCTTTCTTACTGCTTGCAATATTTTCTCCTTGACCTGGGTACTCTGGAATTTAGCTATAATATTCCTGGATGTTTTCATTTGGGGATCTCTTTCAGGAGGTGGTTGGTGAATTCTTTCAATTTCTATTTTACCTTCTGCTTCTGGAATATCAGGGCAATGTTCCCTGATTATTTTCTGAAAGATGATGTCTTAGCTCTTTCCTTGATCAATATTTTCAGGTAGTCCAATAATTTTCAAATTATATCTTCTGGATCTATTTTCTGTGTCAGCTGTTTTTCCAAGGAGATATTTCACATTGACCTCTAATTTTTTGTTTATTTGGATTTGCTTTATTGTATCTTGATTTCTCATGAATTCATTTGCTTGCATTTGTTCAATCCTAATTTTTAAGCATTTATTTCCTTCAGAGAGCATTTACACCTCCCTTTCCATTTGGCCAATTTGGCTTTTCAAGCAGTTGACTTATTTTATTCATGACCATCCTTCATCACTCTCATTTCCCTTTCCATTTTTCCTCTACCTTTCCTACTTTCCCCTGTACATTTGTCTTTCCAACAAAGTGTCCAGGACACTGGAATTTCACTGTATACAGAGGAATATTTTAATTAGGGCACTGAGTGGCTGACAAGCTAATCTAAACTTCTACTATGATTGCAATATTGCTTAGCTGCCTAAAATATTGGCCAAAATAATATGTCCATATTTGTTCAAAGAAAATCAAGGCATAATAATAGAGTTTTACTAGCAAAAATCTATTTTCAGATGTCTTCAATAGGCTAAAGGAATATTTAAGAAGCATATTAAGTCTTTTATTTTCAACACTTTGTGATTAGATCAATTTAAAATGACTCATGGCCTCTTATATCTAGTTATAAATAGTTAAGTATCAAGGAGAGACATAATATAATACATAATATAAAGTGATGTTTAAACATAATATAAGCTGCCCTTGAAGGGCACCAGCCCTGGGGTCAGGAGTACCTGAGTTCAAATCCAGCCTCAGAAACTTAACACTTACTAGCTATGTGACCCTGGGCAAGTCACTTAATCCCAAATTGCCTCTCTCTCTCTCTCTCTCTGTATATGTATATATATATATATATATATAATTGCCTTGAATTTTATTTAATTGAGGGAGGACTGTGCAAAGTCACCAGCCTCACTCTCTCCTCCAGAGCCTTCTGGTTCCAGTGGCAAGATATATATCAGGATGATTGGAGATGGTCCTAAATTATTTCCAATCAATCCTTTGAAAAAAATATAAAAAGAGCAATAACACTTTCAATGATGATCCAATAATAAAAATAAGGAAAGCCACAATCAGGGTGTATTTATGTGTGTGTGTGTGTGTGTGTGTGTGTGTGTGTGTAAAAAGTAGAAATATTGACCACTTAATCAGTAGTTAAAGCAAATGCCAAAAGTTTAAGATGGCAGCACTTTTGGCATTTACTTTCAATTATTGATTAAGTGCATCTGAAATTTTTGGTATTTCATTTTTGAACACCTTTCTGGCTGTTACTTTTTTTTCTTGCCCTTGTATGGGTAAAATGATATTCAAGTGTTCTACCTTATAAACCAGCTAAATCTTTATTTAGTTTCCTATCACTTTTTTATAGATATGCAAACGTTCTCTCAAGTCACTTTTACCATGATATTTTCTGATCCTACCCACCATGCTACTTTCTTTTGTCTTCTATGTGGAATTACTTTTTAATTCTTTGGAGGCAGTTCTGTACAAGGTCTCATTGTTAACAGCATCACTGTTAAATATATTTATGTTGAGAATATGGATCATTGATATAAAAGCATGGATTAAAAATAAACTTTTTGTAATGCCTTGAAAACAATTCATTGTGATCTTCTCTTTTTCTTTGCATGACTCCAGCTTATTGTCCACCTCTTTATTTGCTCCAGATATGGCTACTATAGGGACAGTTTTAAAGGGTATCCTTTTAGATCCATGATAAATTCTGGGCAATAAATATTCTTCATACATTTGGTTATAATTGTGTGGTAAGTTGAGGCACTTAAATAGCAAATCAAATAGAGCACTGAGTCTGGAATCAGGAGAAATCATCATCTAAATGAGTACAAATATGGCCTCAGACACTTACCATGACCCTAGGGAAGTCAATTAACCTTGTTTGCCTATTTATTCATCTGTGAAATAAGCTCAAGAAGGAAATGGTAAACCACTCTATTATCTTTGCCAAGAAAGCCTCAAATGGAGTGACAAACATGGAGACATAAGAAATGTTTCAACAACAAAATTAAAATGTGGTTAGATAAGTCAAAATAATTTAAATATTATAGGTTTCTTATAGAAATCCCAACAATGCCTTGGGGATTGATACAATCAACCTAATCTCATCTGCAAACAGAAGTATCTAGCAAACTTCACTTTCAACAGGGTATCCTCTCAAGGCTAATCTTCTGTACCAGATCCCTTCAATCAGTGGTCAATATCTCTAATACATACATATGCAACTAATTCACACACACACATGTATGCATATATACATATAATAATTGTGTGTACACATATTAGATATATATGTATATATACACATATATCTGTACTATGTGCATATTATATATGTGTGTGTGTGTGTGTGTGTGTATAATCACCCTGATTGTGGCTTTCCTTATTTTGATTATTGAATCGTCATTGAAAGTGTTATTGCTCTTTTTATATTTTTCAAAGAATTGATTGGAAATGCTTTAGGACCATCTCCAGTCACCCTGATATATATCTTGCCACTGGACCCATAAGACTCTGGAGGAGAGAGTGAGGCTGGTGACTTTGTACAGCCCTCCCTCACTCAAATAAAATTCAGGGAAATTCATGACATCACCTCCCCAATGTTATGGTCCTCTTCTAGAATGAAGAACAAATATCAATGACAAGACCCCTTTATATTATGTTTAAAGATCACTTTATAATATGTATTATATTATGTCTCTCCTTGATACTTAAGTATTCATAACTCTATCTAAGGGGTCATGAATCATTTTAAATTGATCTAGTCACAAAGTGTTCAAAATAAAACTCTGAATATGCTTCTCAAATATTCCTTTAGCCTACAGAAGACATCTGAAAACAGATTTTTGGTGGCAAAACTGTTATTATGACTTGATTTGCTCTAACAAATCTGGACATATTATTTTGGCCAATAGTTTAGCTAGATAAGCAATACTGCAACCATAGTATATCTTTAGGTTAGCTTGCCTGACACTCAGTACTCTAATTAAAATACCTCTTTTGGAATATTTTCTTTATGTCTATTTTTTTATCAAGCTAGAAGGGTATTAGCATTCAAACTCTACTGCAGACATTTAAATTCCAGGGCAATATCATGCCTCTCCTTGATACTAATGTATTCATAAATAGATCTCAGAGGCTACTGTGTTTGAAAGACAAATATACATTTAAAAAAAAAGTTTTTGGAGAACTCACACATGGCAAGTACTCACACAGAGGACAGAAGAAATGTTACAATAACACTCCCAAGATCTCTGGGAGACACTGGTATAGGACTATGCAGCATGGCTTGCCGTCTTCAAAAAAGGTATTGTGCTGCCTGAGCAAAGCATAATTGCAGTAGCTCAAAACAAAGATGAAATATGCAAATTTACAGACCTCTCATTCCCAAATGTTCAAGAGGACTATTTCTGCCAGATCTGTGGTTGAGCCTTCTGAGTTCTTTTTCATTTGATCAACCATAGTCAGACATATTGTACTTTGACCTTGACTTTGTGATGTCATTTTGGTACTCTTCAAGCACAAAGGGAAAACCACCTTGCCAGGGCACAGCTGCAAAAAATATCTCTACTTTTTTTTTCAACAACTTAAAAATGATTTGATCCTTTATGCTTATGTTGTATATTCAAGAGGAATTTATTGTACCATAAGTTGTAAGGTGCTTGTATAACCCTATGTTTTCAGATTACATTGAGTTTCCCTAGCAGATTTCATCAAATAGTAGTCCTTCGCCATGTAAATTATCAAAGTTTTATTGATTTTTGCATCCAAATCTTGCTTATCTGGTTAATTCCACTTAATTATTTTATAATTTTAGCCAGTTCTATATAATCTTTTTTTTTTTTTTTTGCTGGGCAATGGGGGTTAAGTGACTTGCCCAAGGTCACACAGCTAGTAAGTGTCAGGTGTCTGAGGCCGGATTTGAATTCAGGAACTCCTGAATCCAGGGCCAGTGTTTTATCCACTGCACCATCTAGCTGCCGCCTAGTTCTATATAATCTTAATGTTTACCTCTTATAATATATTTGATGTCTAGAAACAGTATTTGTACAGTCTTTCTTACATGTTTTCAATCACTTCCCTTGAGATTCTGGATTTTTTCTTATACATGCTTTGTTATTTTGTCTAGCTTTTTAAAATAATTCTGTCATAATTTTATTCATTTAGCACCAATTTTGTATAGTGATAATTTTTACTTTAAAAGCATGATCCAACTTGGACAAGGAATGTATCTAATTATGTGTCATTAATTTAAAGCATGTTGTTTTCCCATTATTGTGTTTGTGTGTCTCAAATTTATGTTGTTAACCATACTATGGTATTTCATGTATTTTATATTTATTTTCAATGGGATTTCCATTATATTATTTCTGTCTAGAGCTTATTACTGATATGTAGAAATTATATGAATGTTGAAGCCTTATTTCACAACCTATTATTTTACTGAAATCTTGGAGTCTATAAATGAAGGCATGATTTAGTTGCCTCTGTTAATATTTGTACCTTTATTATCTTCTCATCATACTATTATCAATGGTATTTCTAGAACCATGATAAAGGGTAAAGGGGAAGTAGAATATTTCTGTTTTATCCCTATATTAATTAGAACTTTTTTTTAGTGTTTCTCAATTGCAAAATGCTGTTTGAAGTTTTATCAACTAGGATCCACTTCAGGGCAAAACCTTTCTTTGTTTATATTTTGGGGATTTGTCAGTTTACATTAGTTATCCTGATGCAAAGGATTTTCTGCATCTTTCCTCTAACCATGGAATTGTGTTTTTCTTTCCTTTTTCTTTTTGCTTTTTTTTCTGGGGTAATAAGGGTTAAGTGACTTTCCTAGAGTCACAGAGCTAATAAGTGTCAAGTGTCTGAGGCCGGATTTGAGCTCAGGTCCTCCTGAATCCAGGGCTGGTGCTTTATCCACTGTGCTACCTAGCTATTCCCTTGCTTTTCTTTTAATATGATTTTTTTTGTTTCATAATCCTGAACCATTTTTTCATCTTTCTATTCTTTTCATTAGGATTTTCTTCAAAGATTCTTCTTATGTCCACCAAGGATATTAGTCTGTAGTTTCTTTTCTTTATTTTTTCCTACCCCCTTTGCTTTGGTATTATGTGAATATTTTATTAAATGAATTTGGTAATGGATTTTTAAAAAAAATTTGTTTTTTGTGGGGCAACAGGGGTTAAGTGACTTGCCCAGGTTCACACAGCTAGTGTCAAGTGTCTGAGGCTGGATTTTAACTCAGGTACTCCTGAATCCAGGCCTGGTGCTTTATCCACTGTGCCACCTACCCCAGTTATGGATTTTTTGTCTTATTCTTGTTAATTATTTATGAGGTATAATTAATTGCTATTTTTTGTGTATTGATCAACTATGATGGACTTAAGTCTTCTCAGCAGTGCAATGATCCAAGACAATTCCAAAAGATTCATGATGGAAAATGTTCTCATTCAGAAAAAGAACTGTGGAGTCTGAATGCATATTAAAGCATACTTTTTTGTTGTTTTGTTTTGTTTTTTATTTCTTGTGGTTTATTATTCCAACTTTGCAATTGAGTAAAGTAAGGCAGATGTTGAATGATTTTGTTCTGATTCTTCTTTCAAAGCATGAGTAATGTGGAAATATGTTTAACAAGATTGCTTGCTGTTTTAGGGAAAGGGGAAAGGGAGGGAGAAAAAAATTGGGAACACAAAATCTTACCAAAATGAATGTTGAAAACTACATTTACATGTAATTGGAAAAAATGATATTAAAATGGAAAAAAATTAATTGCTGCTTAAATATTTGAAATAATTAACCTATGAATCCATTGGGACCAGGGTGCTTTTAAAAATCTTTGACAATTCTTTTGTGACCTATTCAATTTTATTTTCTGAGAATGAATTAGTACTGGTATTTCATGTTCTTTCAACTTGAACACTTGGCCTTTTATAGCTACTAACACATATATCCTTTAAATTTTAATTTTTCTTAGCACTTAAAATTAAATAGTACATTCTGACAATTATTATGTCTTCTTTTTTCAATATTTTATTTTATTTATTTTGTAAATTTAATGATATAATTTGCTCACACTTTGTTTTTTCTTTTGACCATGTTACTTAAAGATCAATTTGATAGTTGTAGAGAATGATTTGTCTTGGAGGCAAACATGATAATTCCTTTCTTCCTTCAGCCTCAGGACAAGATAGTTAATGATCTCTTCCCCAAACTTTTGGAATAAATCAACATTTTTTCTCTCAATAAATCAGGAAAAATAAACACTGCCCATTCATATTCTACCAGGAATTTAAAAAAATATTCCAGTATATACATGCAGATATTTCCTGTTCCTTCATTTCTAAGGATTACTAAATGGTTTTGATTACTGTTTCTTTCAATAGCTATCCTTTAGTAGTCCAGTAGTTCTGTTCTTTTGGGGCATTGGAATCTAATGTCATAAGCAAAGAGGTGGCATGGTCAATATAGTGCTGTGCTTAGAGTCAGGAAGACCTAAGTTCAAATTGAGCCTCATACACTAGTTGTGTGATCCTGAGAAAATCATTCAACATCTGCCTTAGTTTCCTCAGTTGCAAAGTTGGAATAATAATAACACCCATCTGTGGAATAATAATAATAATTTCACATTATTATCCTACCTCAAATGGTTGTTGTGAGAATAAAATGAAATAATATTTGTAAAGCATTTAGTCCAGTGTAGGATAACCAACAAGCACTAAAGCATGTTCCCTCCCTTTCTCTCTCCTCTCCTCTGCTTTCACTTCCTTTCCTTTCCTTTCACTTCTTTTCCTTTTCTTTCCTCTCCTCGCCTTCCTTCCTTCCTTCCTCCCTTCCGGCCTTCCGGCCTTCCTGTCTTCCTTCCTTCCTGCCTTGTTGCCTTTCCCAATTAGTGTGACACAGAAGGAGTTAACTTTGACATCAAAATAGATTGTCTAATCCTCATATCATTTATAGGTACAGTTAAAAATAGTTCTTAGTACAAACTTGGAACTGTGTACTACATACTTTGTGAATTACAGTGCTTTAAATTATATCAAATTTCTACATGTAGCTTAATGAAATAGAAAGATCTCCTAAGTTCAATATATTTTGCAAAAACAATTCCATAGTATATTGTTTCCAAAATTAAATGTCACCAATTATAGGATACAGTCCTCAAGGGCAACATTGCTTTAAATGTCTATGCAAATTATCCTATGCTAATTCCGACATAAAGACCTTCTCATTAGTTTTCATGCTCTCATGACACTTTATGCAAGTGCCATGCATTTTAATGACTGAAAATTTGAATTAGGCTCTGAATGAAAATAAAAAGCTTAAAAATTATGGAAAGTCAATTATGTCAACTTATAGAGGTATTATCATGCATTCATTCAACAGAAACTTTTCAAGTTACAAATATATCTGAGAAAATGTGTTATTTTCTGTGGAGAATAAAAAAGTATGAATAGTCATATACCATCCCTATAATGTTTCCATAATACCAGTTCTTACAAATGAGTATTTGAAGAATATAAAATTTAGTAGTGTATTCAGCAATGTACTTTAAATAGTTCTTTATTTTAACATTCCTAAGGAGTCAAAAGAAGGTGTGTTTTGTTTTAGACTAGATAGAATGGCTGCAAAAATTTGAGCTCTTAATGGTAATTCAGAAGCATCCATTCATCTCTTTGATCCTAATATATTAGCTTGGCATTCATCCTAGCAAGGGGTGAGTGGATGGGAAAGTCTCCCTCAGCTGTCTGAGCTTATAAGGTAGGTTACAACAGCCTCACCATGGTTTCATCAATGAACCCACTGCAGGAAGTTAGAAAAGGGTAATTTCAGAATCATTTATCAAAGCATTAATCACCCATCCAGTAGTATCCAATTACAGCTAGCTTCCTTGATACTGAAATATAAGGGCATGAGAGATTTTAAATGACTTCCAAAGATATGCCTGGTAATAGGGGAAAAGTGAAAAATGCTGAATTCTGATTAATAATAATGATAGCCTTTGGATTGCTTAGAAACATGTGGCTTTCTCACAAGTTGTTTTTAAGCTTTTCCTTCACCTATTTAGTTCAAGGCAGCTCTTAGGAATCACCATTTTTTTTTTTTAGTGAGGCAATTGGGGTTAAGTGACTTGCCCAGGGTCACACAGCTAGTAAGTGTTAAGTTTCTGAGGCTGGATTTGAACTCAGGTACTCCTGACTCCAGGGCCAGTGCTCTATCCACTGTGTCACTTAGCCACCCCTGGAATCACCATTTTGAAAAGACATATGCTTATATGCCTGCAAAAGCAACGTGAAGAATACAAATATTTCTAATAACTACACATTAAAGATTCATTAAAGGAAAACCTTTCTCCCAGAGTAGCAAGCATTGTTCTACATGAATAAAAGACTAAAAATAATTGGCATGTGTAAGAAATTATGAATGAGGAATTCAGATGTAAAAATGAGTAAATCAATCAAATTAATCTACCTCAAGTAACAAAACTGATAAAATACAATGCGAGGGTATTTTAGTCAAGTGGAAATTTGTCTTGATTGGATTAAATCAATCAAAGGCTTCAACTAAGTGTAACAAGCCATTGAATGAACTAGATATGGCATGTGGCATGGAAGGGTGTTAGGATTGACTAGAGAAACTTGGTCAGTCTATATGTCAAATATTAAATAGCAAGAATTTGGGGTCCTTGTGTGATTCAGATTCTAAACAAATCAATGAAGGAGAAGAGAGTGTTTCAGCTAAATGCCAAGAAGGAGTTGCATGAAATGTGTGGATCTAGGAAGAAAATACTTTGACCTCAGATTTCTTCTTTACCCCAACTCCCACCCTAACACAGAGGAAAATCTTGAAAACTTTGAAAGACTTTTGATTTACCATTTTCCAATTGTTGACTTAGCATCATCCATAGGGCAATAGAATATAGTAGCAATGCCAACATAAAAATCAAAATAGAGCCTGTATGAAAATTAAAAGTTCTACAAAAAGCCCAACAATGAAGCTACAGCATGTCTACAATTTTGTGTATGCTACAAATAGGAAAATATGATTTCCAGCATGCAGAAACTATATATTAAGCATTTTTTTTAATTCTCTAAGCTTGAGTCCACTTTCCTCTGTTCTCTGTATATACATTGGAGAGAGTGTGTCACAGACTCTGGGAAGATGTATCAATCTTTTCTTTTCTTTCTTCATTTTTTTTACTATGTCCCATTAGTTAATATATGTTTCCTATGAGGGGCGGAGCCAAGATGGCGGAGAGGAAGCAGCGAGCTGCCTGAGCTCTCCTTCTTTTCCCTCAAAACGAACATTAAATCAAGCCTCTGGATGGATTCTGAAACTACAGAACCTGTAAAGAGATAGAGAGACACAGTCCTCCAACCAGAGATAATTTAGAAGACTTCAGGAAAAGGTCGGTCTGACTCGGGCAAAAGGGAGGCCCAGCCCATGGCAGCAACCCAGCGCTGAGGGGGTCGGGGCAAGTCAGCAGGAGCTGCGGGCCACAGCCGGACAACTGAGGCTCCCGGAACCTGGTTCAAAAATCTGGTGGCCAAGAAGGACAGTGGAAAAACCTACCTGCACCGGCCGGGAAGGAGACGAACGGGTCAGGCCGGGGTCTGGCACCTGACTGGCCCAGCGCAATCAGACAGGAAGTGCAGGGCGGGGGATCTCCACACACCATAAAGGCCTCAGAGTAAAAGCCCGGTCACACAGCACCTATACCCCTGCACAAGAAGCCCAAAACAGGGACCCTGGTGCCCCCAGAGCAGACCTCAACTTAAAGAATAAATAAATAAGCTGCAATAATGAGTAAGAAGCAAAAGAGAGCCCTCTCCATTGAGAGCTTCTGTATCAATAGGGAAGAAGCCAACACAAACTCAGATGAGGACAATAGCCTCAAATTGTCTACATCTGAAGCCTCACAAGGGAAGGTGAATTGGTCGCAAGAACAAAAAGCCTTCCTGGAAGAGCTCAAAAAGGATTTTAAAAATCAATTGCAAGAGGTAGAAGAAAAAATGGGGAGAGAAATGAAAGCAAAACAAGAATACAATGAAAAAAGAATCAGCAGCTTTGAAAAGGAAGCTGAAGAAAACAAAGCCTTAAAAAATTCATTTGGCCAAATGGAAAAAAAGCTGCATAATCTCACTGAAGAAAACAATACCTTAAAAAATTCACTTAGCCAAATGGAAAAAAAGGTGCATAATCTCACTGAAGAAAACAATGCCTTAAAAATTAAAGTGGGACAGTTGGAAGATAAGGAATCCATGAGACACCAGGAATCAGTCAAGCAGAATAAAAAAAATGAAAAAATAGAAGAAAATGTGAAATACCTCATCGGAAAGACAACTGATCTGGAAAACAGATCGAGGAGAGACAATTTGAGAATCATTGGACTGCCTGAAAGCCATGACCAGAAAAAGAATCTAGACACCATATTCCAGGAAATTATTAAGGAGAACTGCCCTGATATCATAGAATCAGAGGATAAAATCATCATTGAAAGAATCCACCGATCACCTCCTGAAAGAGACCCCAAAAGAAAAACTCCAAGGAATATTGTAGCCAAATTCCAGAATTATCAGGTGAAGGAGAAAATACTCCAAGCAGCCAGAAAGAAGCAATTTAAATATCATGGAGCCACAGTCAGGATTGCTCAGGACCTGGCAGCTTCAACATTAAAGGACCGCAAGGCTTGGAATATGATATTCCGGAAGGCAAAGGAGCTTGGATTGCAGCCGAGAATCTATTACCCAGCAAAAATGTGCATTTTCTTTCAGGGGAAAAGATGGACATTTAATGACATTGGGGACTTTCAATCTTTCCTGGTGAAAAGACCAGAACTGAATAGAAAATTTGATCTCAATATACAAGACTCAAGAGAAGCTTAAAAAGGTAAATAGAGGGGGGAAAAAAGTTACCCTATTAGGTTAAACTGTTTATATCCCTACACAGGAAGATAATACTCATAACTCTTAAGAATTGTAAATGTATTTGGGCAGAGAGAAGGACTTTATATAGAGGGTATAAATATAAATTGTCTTTGATGTGATGATACAAAAGAATTAAGGGGTTAAAAAGGGAGTCTATGGGGAAGAGAGGAAAGGGGAGGTGGAATGGGATGAATTATATCATATGAAGAGGTGGAAAAAAAACTATTACAATAGAGGGAAAGAAAGGAGGGGGGAACATTTTTTCAACCCTATTCTCATTAGATTTGACTCAAAGAGGGAATAACATATACGTTCATTGGGATAAAGAAACTTAACTCATTTTTTAAGGAAACAAAAGGGGAAGGAAAAGGGGGGGGGACTGATAGAAGGGAGGACAAAAGCAAGGGAGAAAAGGGTAAAGAAAAGAGAGGGGGGTGATAAAAAGGGAGGGCAGATCGGGGGAGGCAGGGGTAAGAAGTAAAATGTCGGTGAGGAGGAATAGGGTGAAAGAAGGGGGGAAAAGTACAAAGGGGGTAAATAGAATGGAGGGGAATAGACAGTCAGTAATAATAACTGTGAATGTGAATGGGATGAACTCTGCTATAAAATGGAAGCGAATTGCAGAGTGGATTAAAAACCAGAACCCTAAAATATGCTGTTTACAAGAAACACATTTGAAGCAGAGAGATACACACAGAGTAAAGGTAAAAGGCTGGAGCAGGATATATTATGCCTCAGCTAAAGTAAAAAAGGCAGGGGTAGCAATCCTTATCTCAGACAAAGTGCAGGCAAAAATAGATCTCATTAAAAGAGATAAGGAAGGAAATTACATCTTACTTAAAGGTACTATAGATAATGAAGTAATATCAATATTAAATATGTATGCTCCCAGTGGTATAGCATCCAAGTTCTTAGAGGAGAAATTAAATGAGTTACAAGAGGAATTAGACAGTAATACTATACTAGTGGGGGATCTGAATCTCCCCCTCTCAGAATTAGATAAATCTAGCCAAAAAATAAATAGGAAAGAAGTGAAAGAGGTGAATAGATTACTAGAAAAGTTAGACATGAGAGATGTCTGGAGAAAATTGAATGGGGATAGAAAGGAATATACCTTTTTCTCAGCAGTACATGGCACATTTTCAAAAATCGACCATGTATTAGGGCACAAAAACAGCATATTCAAATGTAGAAAGGCAGAAATAGTAAATGCATCCTTCTCATATCATGATGCAATAAAAATTACATGTAAGAAAGAGCCAGGGAAAAGTAGAATGAAAATCAATTGGAAACTAAATAATTTCATTCTAAAGAATGAATGGGCCAAACAAGAAATCATAGAAACAATCAATAACTTTATCCAAGAGAATGACAATAATGAGACAACATACCAAAATCTATGGGATGCAGCCAAAGCAGTGCTTAGGGGAAAATTTATAGCTCTAAATGCTTACATGAATAAGAAAGAGAAAGAGGAGATTAATGAATTGGGCATGCAACTTAAAAAGCTAGAAAAAGAAGAAATTAGAAATCCCCAATTAGACACTAGATTAGAGATCCTGAAAATTAAAGGAGAAATTAATAAGATTGAAAGAAAAAAAACTATAGAATTAATCAATAAAACTAAGAGCTGGTTTTATGAAAAAACCAATAAAATAGATAAAATATTGGTTAATTTGATTAAAACAAGAAAGAAGAAAACCAAATTACCAGTATCAAAAATGAAAAGGGTGATGTTACCACCAATGAAGTGGAAATTAAAGCAATAATTAGGAAATATTTTGCCCAACTGTATGCCAATAAATTTGACAATCTAAATGAAATGGATGAATATTTACAAAAATACAAACTGCCCAGGTTAACTGAAGAGGAAATAAAATCCTTAAATAAACCCATATTAGAAAAAGAAATTGAACAAGCTATTAATGAACTCCCTAAGAAAAATTCCCCAGGGCCAAATGGGTTTACAGGTGAATTTTACCAAACATTTAAAGAACAATTAATTCCAATATTATACAAATTATTTGGAAAAATAGGTGAAGAAGGAGTTCTACCAAATTCATTTTATGACACAAATATGGTGGTGATACCAAAACCAGGCAAAGCAAAAACAGAGAAAGAAAATTATAGACCAATTTCCCTAATGAATATTGATGCTAATATATTAAATAAGATATTATCAAGGAGATTACAGCAAGTGATCACCAGGATAATACACTATGAGCAGGTGGGATTTATACCAGGAATGCAGGGCTGGTTCAACATTAGGAAAACTATTAACATAATCAACCACATCAATAAGAAAACCAACCAAAATCATATGATTATCTCAATAGATGCAGAGAAAGCTTTTGACAAAGTACAGCACCCATTCCTAATAAAAACACTAGAGAGTTTAGGAATAGGGGGAGCTTTCCTTAGAATAATAAACAGTATCTACCTAAAGCCATCAGCAAGTATTATATGCAATGGAGATAAATTAGAGGCCTTCCCAATAAGATCAGGGGTGAAACAGGGATGTCCATTATCACCCCTATTATTTAATATTGTCCTAGAAATGTTAGCTTTAGCAATCAGAGAAGAGAAAGGAATTAAAGGAATTAGAATAAGCAAGGAGGAAACAAAAGTATCACTCTTTGCAGATGATATGATGGTATACTTAAGGAATCCTTGAGAATCAAGTCAAAAATTACTTGAAACAATTAACAACTTTAGCAAAGTAGCAGGATATAAAATAAATCCACATGAATCATCAGCATTTCTATACATGACCAACAAAGTCCAGCAGCAAGAAATAGAAATTCCATTTAAAGTAACGGTAGATAATATAAAATACTTGGGAGTCTACTTGCCAAGACAAACCCAGGAACTCTATGAACACAACTACCAAACACTCTTCACACAAATCAAATCAGATCTAAATAATTGGAAAGATATCAATTGCTCATGGATAGGCAGAGCTAATATAGTAAAAATGACAATACTGCCTAAATTAATTTACTTATTCAGTGCCATACCAATCAGGCTACCTAAAAATTATTTTATACAGCTAGAACAAATAATAACAAAATTCATCTGGAAAAACAAAAAATCAAGAATATCCAGGGAAATAATGAAAAAAAAAATCACAGGAAGGTGGGTTAGCAGTACCAAACCTGGAGCTTTACTATAAAGTGGCAGTCATCAAAACTATCTGGTACTGGCTAAAAAATAGAGTGGTAGATCAATGGAATAGGCTAGGCTCAGGAAATGCAGTAGTAAATGACACTAGTAATGTAGTGTTTGATAAACCCAAAGACTCCAGCTTCTGGGATAGGAATTCAGTATTTGACAAAAACTGCTGGGAAAACTGGAAGATACTATGGCAGAAATTAGGCATAGACCAACATCTTACACCTTATACTAAAATAAGGTCAAAATGGATACATGATTTAGACATAAGAGGTGATACCATAGGTAAATTAGAAGAGAAAGGAATAGTGTACCTATCAGATCTTTGGAAAGGAGAACAGTTTTTGACCAAACAAGAGATAGAGTATATTATAAAATGCAAAATGGATGATTTTGATTATATTAAATTAAAAAATTTTTGTACAAACAGAAGCAATGCATCCAAAATTGGAAGGGAGGCAGAAAACTGGGAAACAATTTTTGAGGCCAGTGCTTCTGATAAAGGCCTCATCTCTAAGATATATAGGGAATTAAATCAAATTTATAAGAATCCAAGTCATTCCCCAATTGAGAAATGGTCAAAGGATATGAACAGGCAGTTTTCTGATGAAGAAACCAAAGCTATCTATTCCCATATGAAAAAATGCTCTAAATCTCTAATGATTAGAGAGATGCAAATTAAAACAACTCTGAGGTACCACCTGACACCTATCAGATTGGCTAAAATGACAAAAAAGGAAGATAATAAATGTTGGAGAGGCTGTGGGAAAATTGGAACACTAATGCATTGTTGGTGGAGCTGTGAGCTGATCCAACCATTCTGGAGAGCAATTTGGAATTATGCCCAAAGGGCAATAAAGCTGTGCATACCCTTTGACCCAGCAATTCCACTTTTAGGTCTTTTGCCCAAAGAAATCATGGAAGGGGGAAAGGGACCCACATGTACAAAAATATTTATAGCTGCTCTTTATGTGGTAGCAAGGAATTGGAAGTTGAAGGGGTGCCCATCAATTGGGGAATGGCTGGACAAGTTGTGGTATATGAATACAATGGAATACTATTGTGCTGTAAGAAATGATGAGCAGGAAGAGTTCAGAGAAACCTGGAGGGTCTTACGTGAGCTGATGATGAGTGAGATGAGCAGAACCAGAAGAACATTGTACACAGTATCATCAACATTGAGTGTTGACCTACTGTGATGGACTATATTCTTCTCACCAATGCAATGGTACAGAAGAGTTCCAGGGAACTCATGATAGAAGAGGATCTCCAAATCCAAGAAAAAAAAAAAGAAAGAAAGAACTGTGGAGTATAGATGCTGATTGAACCATATTATTTCTTTTGTTTTGGGTGCTGTTTTTTTTTCCATTTTGAGGTTTTGCATCGCTGCTCTGATTTTTTCTCTTGTAACAGGATTAATGCAGAAATAGGATTAATGTTATTATGTGTATATATATATGTGTGTGTATATATCTATATCTATATGTATATGTATAGAGATATATAGACATAACCTATATCAGATTACCTGCTGTCTAGGGAAGGGGGGAGGGAGGGGAGGGAGGGAGAAAAATCTGAAATTGTAAAGCTTGTATAAACAAAAGTTGAGAATTATCTTTACATGTAATGGAAAAAATAAAATACCTTATACATTAAAAAAAACAAAAAAAAATATATGTTTCCTAAAAGTTACTAAATATGGCTATGTGATAATCTACCTATGTGCATAGTTTGAAACAAACTGGTGTGGGCTCATAAGCAACATAACATTAGGGAAAAAAATTTCAACAACTCATTGATTGCTCTACGGTCCTAGGAAGTATGCAATACCTACACTGTGGCTAGCTAGCATGAGTTATGCCTCAGAGAGTGGGCTACAAGGGGAAAAAAGAGATTTGTATGAAGCAATACAAATTAAAATAGCAGAACCAAATGAATATTTTAAACAATTGCTACAACAAAGATATATAAAAATTAATAAAAGGAAGCAGAAATTCTGAGTACTTGTCAAATAAACAACAATGCTGGACAAAATATAGTGAAATTTAAGTCCTTTCTCGTGGAAGAAAATGATGTCACTCCTGGGACAGAATTTCCTCTCTCTCTCTCTCTCTCTCTCTCTCTCTCTCTATATATATATATATATATATACATATATATATATATATTTTTTTGGGGGGGGGGGTGCAGTGATGCAATGAGGGTTAAGTGCCTTGCCCAGGGTCATGACAGCTAGTAAGATTCAAGTGTTCAAGCCTGGATTTGAATTTAAGTCCTCCTGAATCCAGGCCCAGTGCTTTATCCACTGTGCCACCTAGCTGACCCCATTTCCTATATGTTTTCAAATATGGCCACTGTACTAGGAGATTTTATTGTTAACTTAATAGGTTTTTTTCTTTCTTATATAACTTGGTTTGGTTTGAAATAAGAGGATCCATTTTCTAGAAATGACTGAAAAGTAATTACCAAAGTCATCAATAAAATTTATATGTATATGTGTGTAATATATATATATAATATATATACACACGCACATATATATAATTATACATTTGTATATGTATGTGTATGTGTACATGTATTATATCATAGATTAGTTTTATTAATGTATGCTTCTATCTCATTACATATGTACAGATATGTATATATGTGTGTGTGCATCTATAAACACATATTTTGAGTAGTATTATCAATATAGGACATTAAGCTGCCCAAGTTAGACCTTGGATCTATTAGTACTTAATACTTATTAATATTTATAGTACTTAATTAGTATTACTTAGTACTATGATTACTTATAGTTCTTATATAGCAGTGATTAGTAGTTATTAGTACATAAAACTTATTGGTACTTAGTAATTAATTTGGTCCTCTCAATTTGTGCACATCATGAACAGTAGGAGTTAAGATGACCAAGTGTCCCATGAAGTGAGATTTTCTATAAGCCATTCTCCATTTGACTACAATATATGTCTTCTCATTTAGTTAATTATGAGAATTGTAATATGGACATGGTTTCGTTTCTTCCAGGCACATATCAAACATTAGATAAAGTTCTGACATTTGTAATCAAGGATAAACCATTTTGATATCATTCTCATGAAAATTCTATGTGCTTTGATAGATTGTATTTGTTATACAACAAAAATTGGAGTAATTTATCTGTACTCTTATAACCCCTATGTTAGAGGCAAGATTTGAACCCATGCCTTCCTGAATGCCTTTATCACTTTTTTTTGGGGGGGGGGCAGGGCAATAAGGGTTAAGTGATTTGCCCAAGGTCACACAGCTAGTAAGTGTCAAGCGTCTGAGGCTGGATTTGAACTCAGGTCTTCCTGAATCCAGGGCCAGTGCTTTATCCACTGTGCCACCTAGGTGCCACCTTTACCACCCATGAACCCAATGCTTGTTCCTTCCCTAATTCTGTGAGATTAGTTTTCATCTCTCTATCTCTCTTTCTCTTTGTCTGTATTGCTATATCTTTCTCCCTCTCTCTCAAACACACACACACACACACACACACACACACCACACCACACATACCATACCATGCCATACCACATATAGAGGTGAGATATGCAAATATATATGTGTATGTATACATACATATATATATGTGTGTGTGTGTGTGTGTGTGTGTGCATGTGCATGTGTGGTCTCTAAAAGGATAAAAAGACTCAGAGGCAGAAGAACAATGACTTCACAATTTAATGGAGGAGGTAAAATGGAAACAAACATATTCTAATCAAATATTATTTATACACACAAATACACATATGCACACATACACATACACATGTAGGTAAGCATCTGGATAGGATTATGTATAGTTTATCTAAATTATGTGTTATTCCCAGTACATAGTGTGATTCTGTGTACAAAGTAAGCACTATATAAATACTAGCCAAATTGATTACATCATTAATTATTTACTCAACTATTTTCTTATTTTTGCATTGTTTAATGGAACAGGATAATGACCAAGGTCTTAATCTCCAATTAACAATAGGGGGAAGAATTCCATTAATTATGTTAGTAGTAAATAATGCATACTTAGGGCATCTCAAAATCAGCTTGAAAAGTCTCTCTTGACTACACAGCAACTTAAGAAAAGAACAAATTTGTAAAGAAATTAAAGTCTGGTGAAACGTCCTGAGATTTTTGGCAACATCACAAAATAAACACTAGCATAGCAGTGAGGTTGGATCCTACTAAAATGAAATTGCACATTACTACTGTTTGTTGTAGAGAAAAATAATTCTCTAGGCTGGGCCCCTGATGGCACTACTGTTCAGTCTTTTGTAAAGTGTTAAATGATTTGCATGCCCTAGTGCATGGAGGTTGGAGGTGGTAGTGGCATGTGACTCTCAAAACAGTTATCCCTGGTGTTTATCATTATAATTTCCATGAGTGAAGAAGAAAAACAACTGACATTTTATTCAAGATGGATTTGGAATACACAGAGTCACAAATATAATAGACTAATTTATATTTATAAGCTGTATAAGTTACTTCCAATCTGAAAAAAAATGTGTTATGAAAACAAGAAGGTCCCAAATTAATCTCATAGCAAGTTTGGATTTCAAAAGAGACTAAATCACATAATACATTCACAGTTTTAATATCCTTTTAACAACATCATTGTTACCATTTTAAATAATCATGCTAATAGACATATTTAAGTTCACAACATGTTATAATTATATCATCCATATAATTTTTCTATTACTATTATTGATGAGGAATCAAATTACTAAAAATGAGTAAAGCAAGAAAGTTTGTCAAACTTTGGTTTCCATTTCAGACTGCCATATTTGAAAATAATTAACAAAAATTATAGCTCAAAATTGTCTTGACAAAGAAGAAATATATGAAATTGTTTAGAAATGTAATCAAAATTACTTATAAAATTATAAAATATAATAAAATTATTTTTAAAAGATGAAGGAAGAAAAGTTGAAATACTTGAATGGTGAATTAGAAGGTGCATAAAATCATGAATGTGCGTAGGATTGGCTAGGTTCAAATCCCTTCCTGGGATAAGTTGAATACACTTTGACATAAGGCCATTCAATCTCTCCAACTCCTAATGGATGAAATAAAAGAGATGATAGAAAAATTCTTCTGGTGGCATTTTGCCTGCCATAAGAGCAGCCTTTTATTTAGAAAGCAAAAACTGAAAGCTGTTGTTCTCCTTTCCACCATGAAGAGAAGAAGTAAAACCAAGTTGACTCTGGAGAAGGAAATGGCAAGCTGTTCTAGTATCTTTGCCAAGAAAACCCCATGGACAAGTCTATGGTTTCAGGAAGAGTTTGGCACAACTCAACAATAACAACAATAAAGCCCTCTGAGTCAGATACAAATCAACTCTCATTACTATTATAATTATTAACAATAGCATTATACTTTTAAACAGTGCATCCTTAACATTCTTTATCTCATCTGGTCTGCATAACAAAGTTCTTTTTATCACCTTATAGCCTTGGGCATAGTAGACCCTCCTTGAATGAATGAATGGAAGGTTGTCCTACTTGTGAGATAGGTAGAATAGAAAGATGAGGAAATAAGTCCAGAGAATTAAGTATCTTGCTTAGAAACAGGCAGGGACAAGAGCCTAGGTCTCCTGACTCTAAGTTGCACTGTCCTTTCCACCTCTAGGTCTTTGGTATCAGGATGTAGAGCACAGGTTCATAATTTGTTGTCCTTAGATTGTGGAAAGATTTTAGGGTATCTGTGAACTTATATGAAGAAAAAAATTGCTTGTTTATTTCAAGATAATTTGTTTCCTTTGTAAAAAATAATAATAGAAAAAAATAAAAATAAATTTTCAAAAAAGTTGACATTAGAAAACCTATGTCATCAGGTGTCTCTTCCTACTAAAAATACTGCCCACTATAGTCTTAGGAGATAGTGTGTTCCTTTCCAACAGAAACTCTTCAAATAATGGCTAGATGGCTAATTCATTATAGTGTGGTGGGATTTGTTCTTTAGGAGGGCTTAGGCTTGGCAGCCTTTTAGTTTACTTCTAGTGTTGAGATGCTATGATTTTCTGATTCAGTGATATCATTTCTGATAGATTTGTGTTACATAATATAATCCAAACCTGCCTGACTCTGTCTGCTTGAGAGATATTTAATTGATTTTTCTGCATTCCACTATTTACTATATCCAAAGGAAAATGGAGGTACCACTGTTTCCAAGAAATGGGTCAGCTTTGAATCAAGGAGTCACTCCCTTATATATAACAGAAAGCCACTCCTCAGTCAAGGTAACATAATTTATGAGGCATCCCAAATTATAATCATAGGGATGGGGGTGGGGGAGGACTCTTGCCATATTAATATATAGAAAACCAGTAATGTCCACCATCTTGTCAAGCTAAGATGCTATAGATGATTCCTGAAACCCCATTGTTCTGAGTGAAATCAGGGAATCATATTGCACTGAAAAGAATAACAAATTTTGAGTCAGAAGCCTCCAAATCCTAGCTCTTTCACTCACTACCTGGAAAATCATTTCATGGGCCTGTTTTCTCATCTATAAAATGAGAGTTGGAATATGTGATCTAAAAGTCTTTTTTGATCCTGTTGCTAAGGAAAGATGAGACACTAGGCCTTTCTCCCACCCCACTTCAAAAGAGCTAGAAGTTTCCTGAATGTCAGTTGTAAATAATAATACTACTGGGGCAGCTAGGTGGTGCAGTGAATAGAGCACCTGCCCTGGAGTCAGGAGTACCTGAGTTCAAATCTGGCCTCAGATACTTAACACTTACTAGCTGTGTGACCCTGGGCAAGTCACTTAACCCCAAATTGCCTCAATTAAAAAAACAAAACAAACAAACAAAAATAATAATAATACTACCAAGGATAGCTGATTAGGCAAGCTTTTAAACTTATTTTCCCTGTTGAGGAGGATTAGTGATCCCAAAAATCATGCTCACTATTTCATGGCTAAGTAAGAAAACCCTTAACACAGGTTCTCAGTGCACAATTGTTTCAGGCCTGTCAAGTTTAACTGACTATCAAGAAAGCAGGATGAAGAGATCTAGAAGGTGGGGGTGTTGGTAAAGGAGTCTCCCAATGACCCTCAAAATTTATCTACTAAGCAACCCCATTTTCTGACTATGAGTATTTTTTTTCTTGTCCAGAAAAAAATGTTCAAGAGAGAAATGAGAAGTAGTAGAAGAGTTTTGGATTTGAAGTCAGAGTTTCTCATCATGCCCCTAATACTCTCTGACCATGGTTAAGTTATTTAATCTCTCTGGGCTTCAGTTTCTTCATCCTTATGGTGAATTGCCTCTAAGATTCATTTTCTTTTTTTATCTAAGATCCTGAATTTATTTCTCTTGGTGTCTCTGTTTCTCTGTCTCTATCTCTCAGTCTCTGTCTCACTGTCTCTGTCTCTGTCTTTCTCTTGCTCTACTCTACTCTAGCCCACAGTTGTTGTTTTTTCCCCCTCCTCTCTCTTCCCCATCTCCCAACCTCAATATTTCACACTTTAGCTGCAAGCACTGATGGTTATTATATAACTCTAGTTGGACTGCTCCCTCTGTTATTCTATATGAATCAAACAATTGGAACACTTGAACTTCCACAATTGTGGGCATTTGTATGCATACTAGTCAATGATTCCAAACAGAAAGGCTATTACAAAAAGGAAAAAAAAAATCCTATCTTCAAGGGAATTCTGAGCATAATAATGTATTTTCTATAGTACCTAAGGAACAGATGTTGAAGGATAAACGGGAGTCTAAGAGAAAGCAAGTACATCTATCAAGTGGAACCAGTTACCAGCATGTAAAGTGTGTCGCCCTTTTATTTTTAGTGTGAACTATAGAGCAGGTCTCTGAAAGAGCAGAAGCACTATCATAAATATACTTGTAGTTATTGGTTTTTCTCAGCATGTGACCAGAGAAATCTGCATGATCACTGCAAGTGCTAGGAAGTGGAGAATAATCAGGCTATTATTGCTTTGAAGGTCTTCTTTCCATTGAAAAATCAACCCAGATATTGAAGTTAAATGGGACAGAAGTCATATATTATGGAGGAATAGGTGTACATTCATGTTGAGCTTGAAGAAAATGAATGAGGGTAAATTGAAAGGGCTAAGGGGATGGGATAAACATTAGTATAAAGATGCTAGTTTGGAAGAAGTAAAAGACAGCCAGATCTCTCCTTAGCATACCAGCAAGGAATAAGAAACATTCTTCAGGGCCTGCAATGAAACAGTCATTCATAGAATATGTTTCTTTTGAGTATTTTGGAACCAAAAAAAAAAGCCTTTAGAAAACTGCTCTAGGTCTACTTCTGGGTGTCATTGAGTCACATGTTACTCTCCATGATCATGTGGGCCATAGCATGCCAACACTGCCTATGGGAGTTGTCTTAGAAAAGATACTGGAGTTCATTGGCATTTCCTTTTTTGGGGGATTAAGGTGAACAGAGTGACTTGCCCAAAGTCAGACAGCTAGAAAGTATTTGAGGCCAGATTTGGACCCAGGTCTTACTAACTCCAGGCCCAGCACTCAATCAATTGAGCCATCTTGCATGTTAAGTAGGCCTACTTTGTATGAGATAAATTTTAAAATATTGCAGTGTAGGAGTGAGCATATAAGCATATCAACCTTCAGTCATGTTACCTTTAATTGGTAATCTAGGATGAAATATCAAATATTCAATAGATAAGTTACATTTAATAAAACCTTTACTGGATTTTTGAAAGTCCCTTTGTGCAAATACATATCCTCGAGAGCACATATTGGAATAATAGTCATTGAACAAAAATAATTGAGCATATACATATACATACATACACACATACATACACCAACACACACACACACACACACATATATATATATAGTGCCTACTATATGCAAATGTACAAAACTATGTCCCAAAAATACTATGTCGGGGCAGCTAGGTGGTGCAGTGGATAAAGCACCAGCCCCAGATTCAGGAGGATCTTAGTTCAAATCCGGCCTCAGACATTTGACACTTACTAGCTGTGTGACCCTGGGCAAGTCACTTAACCCTCATTGCCCCACCAAAAAAAAATGTTAAAATGCCTTGCCTTCAAGATTTTGTGGTACATAAGTACATGCTAAGGGCATTATTTATAGATAGAATATTCTTTGAGGAATAGAAAATTAGAAGACAAGGTTCCTGACACTAAAGAGTATGAAGTAGTCTGTATTAAACTGGCCAAGTTCAATAGTAGAATAGTTAGGTTATGTAGGCTCTCCAAGTGGCAGAGAAGTAATATAAACCAAGGCAAATTAAAGACCAGAGAACTCAAAGGCCAGTTCTGGAAATTTAAACCCTCTTCCTAAAAGCAATAGCAAACAGAGAAAGACAATGCCTATAATAATTAAAAGAAAAATTAAATACTAACATGATTCTTCATACCATGCAGCCTATTACAGAACAGGACACTATGCCATGGATTGTCAGGGTTTATATAAGGTCTAACAAAGGCAGATAAGAAATTGGGAGGAAAAGATGGGCTTAGAAAGTCAACTCCCAAAGGGTGTGTGTGTGTGTGTGTGTGTGTGTGTGTGTGTGTGTATAATTCCAGGGGTGAAGGATGTAAACTTTGATACACAAATCAGAAGTCATTTTTGGTGATAGGAAGTTCAGTTCAAGAATTGATTAGGAAATGTCTTGATTAGGAGATCTCTTAAAAAAAAAAGATTAGGGGAAGCTAGGTAGTAAAGTAGATAAAGAACTGGTCCTGGATTCAGGAAGACCTGAGTTCAAATCTGAACTCAGACACTTGACACTGGCTGTGTGACCTTGGGCAAGTTACTCAACCCTCATTGCCCTGGGGAATTTTTTTTTAAAGGATTGTTCCAAAGTTTAGGTATTGCAGATGAAGGAAGGAAGGACAGATTGGGTGAGGGGGCAGTGAAAAGCAAAACACTTGTGAGGAAGGATAGGGTGTAGGAAGATAGAAAAGAGTAAATACCAAGGGGAGGGAATGAGACAGAGTGTAATACAGTTAGCAGTAGTAACTGTGAAAGAAATGATGAGCAGCATGATATCAGAAGAGACATGAAAAATGCAAACCACCAACAGAGGAAGAACTGATGGTATCTGAATACAGATTGCAGTATAGTTTTATTTGTTAGCAGATCTTTCTAAAATTATTTTGTCTATTTTCTTTCACAACCTGACTAATGTGAAGATGTTTTGCATACCTGCACATGTATGACTTTTATATTGAGCTGCTTGGTTTCATAGGAAGGATTGAGGAGGGAGGAAGGAAGAAAATTTAGAACACAATGTTTTAAAAAAAATCAATGTGTGGGGCAGCTAGGTGGTGCAGTGGATAGAGCACCGGCCCTGGATTCAGGAGGAACTGAGTTCAAATCCAGCCTCAGACACTTAACACTTACTAGCTGTGGGACTCTGGGCAAGTCACTTAACCTCAATTGCCTCGCCGAAAAAAACAAACAAACAAAAAAACAATAACAACAACTATAAAAACAACAAAAAACAAGCAAAAAAAATCAATGTGAAAAATTTTTTTTTGATTTTTTTATATGTAATGGGAAAGATTCTAAATAAAATGAAAATAGAATAAAAAAGCATAAGGAAAATTTCAAGTGTTATTCAAAAAAAGTTTACAAGGTTAAATGCTGGTGCATTGAACAGAGTACAGTAATTTTATTGTATATCATAATGTTTTGCTAAGCACATGTATTTATGCTATAAACTGGTTTATCTGGAAGCATGTGTAACTTGCTATATTATTAGTTTTCTTTGCAGACTCCACTCTTGAATCTCTCAACTCTCTCTACCATTCACTGACACCTCCTCACCCTGGAATTTGACTTCCTTCCTGTGCTTCTTACACTAGAAAAACATTCTGATTCCTTTTGATTTTTTAGTTCACCCCAGAATCTCCATTTTAAGAAAAAAACTCACAGACTATGTTTTCATTTCTCACCAGGCTTTACTCCTGACTCAACTCTCCTCCTAAACCTGCCTGCTTTTCAGCTTCCTTTATTAACTGTCTTCACTCATTAGAATGTAAAGTCCTTGAGGGCAGTGACTTTTAATATTTCTGCCTGCATTTATATAATAGTTGTTGATATAGCTTAAAGTAGTTACTGTACCAGACAGGTGACTTAATACTTAATGACTTATTTACATAGTTTTAGTAATTAATATACCAGATGTATAGTGTGCTGGGATTTAGTTTTTTCCACTAGAGATCATCGTCAGTGACAGACATTAGTAGCAAGTTTAAAAAACATTGAGAGAATGTTTTTATTCAGGAGTGCATTGAAATGGGTAATTTACTTTCCATCTACTCTATATGAATCTTGTATTTTCCTATTTAATATGAGTTTTCCTTCCCTGTTAGAACCCAAGCTGGGCAAGGATGGTGGGGAGCATAGTTCCTGGAACATAGCAAACATATAATAAATTATTTTTTATTGCTTTCTTGCTGAAGGAAAGCAATGACAGCGTATGAACTGAAAGACCTGCAAAGGCAAACTAAGAAATTAACATTTTACTTGGCCAACATCTAAAGTCCATTCTACTTTAAAACAAATGGTTGTTGATTGACCAACTGGATTTTGAAGTGCTATAGAAAAATAGTGAGAGGAAAATCTTTAAATATTTTTGATTATTTACCTTCTATTAAAAATCAATGTGCTAAAGATCCATTGTGTAAACGTGTGCAGTAGTAAATACAGGACTGCTTATGAAGTCAAGAAGACCTAGTTTCAAATTTTGTCTCTGAAAAATATAGCTGTGTAACCGTAGACAACTCTCTGAGCCTCTCACTGTCCCAGACACATCTCTCAAATATGGTGAAGAGAATTTCCAGACTAGGAGTGCAATCATCTTAATGAAATCAAACACTGTCTCCAATCTCTTTACCTACGCCAAAACAACAACAACAACAACAACAAAAACACCAGTAGACTTACTTTTTAAATAAGCTTATCTTGTTATACATATTACGTTGGTGTACTCACTTTAAAACTATTTAATGACAATTTTTATTTATATTGTGGTTAGAAACAAAAATGAACACGTCTCTAGACAAAACAAGAATAAATGATAGTATATGCAACTATAAATATCTATTACATCTACACCTTCAAAAATCTATTATATATACACAGTAGTACCAGTGCTGAGCTATCTCTAGGCATTTATGTACTTCCTTCTATTCTCTTCTGGAGTATGAGTCTATCTGATTATATGATGTTTTCCATAGCACCAGGCTACTCTGAATGTTATGTAGTGCCTAACATGGGACTGTTCAGAGCATATTATTCAATTTTCTTTTTCCCATTGCCATGGGTACTGAAAATCCACTTTCTGAGTCAAGCCAAATGTAAGCACACCCTTCATCTGCAAGTTAAACTACTCTTAGTTTAGCTTACATCACTGGTACTTTAGGTAATTAACTGTATAAAATAGTTACTCTGTCTATCAGAGGGGCCTAAGTTATCAAGGGGCATTATATCCCATTTGTTGCCAATTGCTGTCCTTGCTAATAAATTGATCATGCTTAGAACTTTTTTCCTCAGTTTCTCTTCATGGTAGATTGTTATTGCAACATTGTATTGATCAGTATATTCTCATCATTCAGTTATTTTCCTTTACAATGATGTATTCATTGTATAAATTGATGTCCTTTTTCTGCTCCCTCCATCCTGCATCAGTTTACAAAAATGTTCCTAGATTTATCTGAATTTGTCCCTTTCATCATTTGCTACCATATTTCATCACACTCTTATAGCTCATTTATTTAGTAATTCCCTAAAGGTAAGTGCTTGATTTCTAATTCTTTGCTATAACAAATATGTGTGTATGTATATATAATTTTTATTATAACTAAAATTTTATTTTGCTACTCTTCATACAACTATTAGTCACAAATTCTCTAGAGATAAAAGGAAATATATACATATACACAAAAACATATACCTATATACATACACACATTTATTTCTTTTCATTCTTTCTTTGATCTCTGGGGAGCATATGCCTAATAGCTGTATCAATAGGTAGGCACAAGACAATGAATTTTCAGTTACACTAAAATACATACTTCTATAAGGCAATACATGATGTTTATGCTAATTCACAGTGCATCAGCATGTCTATTTTCCTCATAGTTCCTCTAACAATTTTTTTTCAAATTTTCACCAGTCTAATATGTATCATAGAAACTCAGATTTACAGTAATTTACTCTTTTGTAAGTAGTTGTGATGATTTGGAAATTTTTTCCCTATGATTGCTAATAGCATTAATATCTTCTGAGAAATGCTTATTCATATACTTTATCCCTAATATAAATAAAAATCTAAGTTTACATATATTATAGAATATTTTATAGGTATACATTCACATGAAAGTGATGTCATCTGGCGCACACATTTTCCCATTTAAATAGTTTCCTGCTCTTTTGTTTAGAAAAAAATTAATGACTCTACATAATATATATTTTTTTCCTTTTATGGTACATTGTAAAAAAATCACTGGTCTTATATAAGATGAAAGGGGTCCAAATTCTTCCTCTAATATGCCCTACTAGTATGAATTTGGGAAATTTAAATATCTTACCTGATTCTTAGTTTCCTCATTTTAAAAATGAAACAGTTTTAATAAATGGTTTCTGAGTTTTCTCCTAACACAAAATCTATGATGTCATGATGCTATAATTTCTTTCCTTATCTAATTTCTATCTGTTTTGTAGTCAAGGATTCTTCTCCTTTCCATAGTTTTGAAAAGTTTTTAACTAACCTTTTGAAAATATATGTGGGGGCGGCTAGGTGGTACAGTGGATAAAGCACCGGCCCTGGATTCAGGAGTTCCTGAGTTCAAATCTGGCCTCAGACACTTGACACTTACTGGCTGTGTGACCCTGGGCAAGTCACTTAACCCCCATCGCCCCGCAAAACAAACAAACAACAACAACAAAAAAATTAAAGAAAATATATGTGACTTTTTATATTTGGGAGGATTTCTTTCACTTCTTTCTCTTCTTCCCTTGCTTCTCTTTTTACAAAATAAGAAAAGAACAAATACTATAAGGAATTGATTCATGTTAGAACTCTTTTGTTAAAGTAGTTAGCTCGGGGGCAGCTAGGTGGTGGAGTGGATAGAGCACTGGCCCTGGAGTCAGGAGTACCTGAGTTCAAATCCAGCCTCAGACACTTAACACTTACTAGTTCTGTGACCCTGGGCAAGTCACTTAACCCCAATTGCCTAAAAAAAAAAAAAAAAAAAAAAAAAAGGTATTTAGCTCCCATTCTTCTATGCCTCCTCTTTGCCTTTATGCCAGACACTGATCCCTGGTTTTTCCACTATCCTTCTTCCCTTTTAATCCCCCTTTTATAACCAACCACCAATGATTGACGTTTATTTTTCTTATTGCTTATTATTATTATTATTATTAGTTTCTTCCCTGAAACTACTCTTCTTAAAGCTCCTTCCCATTAATTCTGTCCCTACAGGTTTCCTTACCCCACTTTGTTTCCCTGTGAAATTTAAAACATTACAATAAAGACAATGAGAGACAGAGATAGACTGAGATAGAGAAAGAAAAAGTTCAAACTCTGAGGCTTCAAGGGCAAAACAAAAATTTGTGTTCTACCTGTGACCACTGGTTCTAATATATCTTATCAGATTTATTTTATGATTTCTATTTAAAGGGTATCCATATTTTAAAATGTGGTAATGTTTGTTAGGGAAAGCAAATATTCCTAATTATCAGTTGACTAAGCCTACTATGTGGCAGATAATGCATTTAACACTGGAGAAAGAGAAAAATACAAAAAGTTACCATTTTTAAGGAGAATATACTCTCAAGGAAGTCACAATCTAATGAAAGAGAAAACATAAATTACTATGTAGAAACAAAACTTATAAAGGATAAATTGGAGATGAATCTCAGAGGGCAGGTTCTAAGATTGATGAGGGACTTCAAATATGCAAATATCTACTGGAGCTTTCACTGTCAAAAATATATAATAATCCCTTGGCTTTTTAATAATTCTATCGTTCAAGTGATGGAAAAACAAAGGCATATATATATATATATGATCCAATTTTTACTTAAAGGGAGGAACTAATTTCAAGGTGGAAAATGATCAGAAACTTGAGGGTAAGCAACTATTCTGATATATGATTTATTTTTATTTTTTGGTTGTGTTTGTTTTTCTTTTTTCTTTTTTTTTCTTTTTTTTTCTTTTTTTTTGGTGTGGCAATGAGGGTTAAGTGACTTGTCCAGGGTCACACAGCTAGTAAGTGTCAAATGTCTGGGGCCAGATTTGAACTTACATACTCCTGAATCCAGGGCTGGTGCTTTATTCACTGTGCCACCTAGCTGCCCTATATTCTTAGTTTTAATAGATTTGTATTTATTGCATTAAATATTTCTCAATTTTGAGTTCCAAATTCTCTCTTCCCTTCACACCCACCTTCCAACACTTGAGAAGGCAAGAAATATGATATAAATTATACAAAAACTAAAACTTTTAATAGGAAGAAAAGGAAACTTGAGTGTAGTCTGTTATACACCCTAGATTTTGCCAGAGTAGATTTTTAATGACTCAGAGGAAAGACAGGATATAATGGACTACTGTATTCCAGGGGAAGTCAGCAAGTCATCCCAGGAGGAAAGGGAGATGAACAAGTAAAAAAAAATCTGAAGACAGAAAAGAAAGCAATGACAAAGAGGAGAAAATAAATGAAATTTGTCTAACGTGATTGTTATGGATGAACAGAGAACTCACAAAATATTTTTGCTTTTAAAAAGAAATGAAAAGAAATTGGAGATAGTCTTAGAGGTATAGGATAAAATTTAAGAATGACTGTGAAAGGCTTCTTGAAGAAGGTGTAACTTTAGCTAAAACTTGAAGGAAACTGGAAATTTGATACAAGGAGAAAGACTTTAAGGTAAGGAAGAAAGTCAGTGAAATCTCCCAAAGTCAGAGTCAAAAGATGCAGTATCTTATTAAAGGAATAGTAAGGAGACCAGTGTCACCGTATCTCAATGCATATGTTTGTGTGGCAGGGTGGAGGGGGCCTGGGATGGCAAGTGTAAGGTGTAAGGAAGGGTGACCTACTAATCCAAAATGTAAAAAGCAACAGCAAAGAAATCAGAAGAGTGGTTTGACCAGAAAGAGGAAAAAACTAGGATAAGGAGAGTATCAAGGAAAAGAGTATGAGTTAGGGTGCTAAAAGCTACAGAGTTCAAGAAGGAAGAAAACTGAGAGGAAGCCATAAGGTTTTGCAATAAAGAAATAATCGGCATCTTTTGAGAGAACAGATTCAGAATGGGATCACTCAAGCCTGAAAAAGGGGGTTGTTTTGGCAAGCTATACTTTGGCAAGGGGCTACTTTACTATGTGATATAGGGATAAAGGAGCAGGTAGTGGCAGAAGTCATCTGAGTGATGCCAGATGAAGTGGGAAAGAGAAAAGAAGAAAGGAGAAAGCGTAATTTTCTTCCACTGAAATATAAGGAAAAGTTCTGTGAGATATGCTTCATTAGGACCCCTACTATATTCCAATTAGTATTAATCAGTCTGATATGTTACATAAATCATATAGGAATAACTAGATAAGATAGGTTCTTATAGTAGGCCTCAAACTTTAATATAATGTTCACTACTTGTGTAGCCGTTATGAAACTCACTTGGACAAGCACAAAAATATCTGACAAAGATATCTCAATAATATTTTGCTCAAATTCCATGTCTAAGCATAGCATGGGTGGATGCTTTGATTCTTTGGGAAGTGCCCTAACTTATTTTTGTACCTTCACACCTCTCTCTTGTCCAACATGAGCATATAACCATCTTATGACCACTTAATCAGTGGAGATAACACATGCTTTACTCAAACCAAGAACCCCCACCCCTCCATGGATATATGAATTTTTTGGCTGAATCATCATTGATGGACCTTGAAACAAGGTCAATCCACCAATCAAATTTTTAATTTGTTTAGCCCCTCTAGAGTATTCGAATATCAAATCGGATATTAAGCCTTATAAAAATAAGGCCCCTGGAAGAAGGAGGCAGATCAAATCATGAGAAAAATGTGTGGTCCACTTCATTAGAGGGAACAATCGACACTTTAACAAAGTACCATTCACTCAGAGCCTTGCCTCAGTGGGTTTTCTTACAAATTAGGCAATTATAATCTCCATAATTCTAAAATGAGGTGATGAGGTGAGGAAATTTTTTAGGGTGGGGGGAGGTGAGGAGTAATGAAAGGTTTGCTATTATGAGTGGGATAGTGAATTGGTTATTCGGATATAAAAATATTGCATTCTACTATCTTTACCTTGTTTTACAAGTCACTTATATTTTATAGAAAATTTCTTGCAAGTTCTAATTATTTCATTCTTTCGACATTGTGAAAATATTTCTTGTGGATTTATAGAATCATTGTGTTCAATTTGTTTAGTGACTTTTTCAGAGTGCATTATGAGTACCATATTTTTTGACATCTTATTTAAGATAGCTATTCTTCATTTTTTTCCTCAAGACCTGTAATATCATTTTACTTTGTCATTAAATCTCTTGCTTTATCTCTTACAATCACTTTTTGAATCCTTATGGCTAGGCAATTTTTTCCCTATAAACTTATACTTTCATTTTTAATGTTCACTTCTTCTGATATAACCCAAAGTATTTCTTAATTTTATTCCACATTTTCTACTTACACACATTCCCAACTTCAAATTATTAACGAAGAATCAGTGCTAGGACCAGGTATGAGTAGGTTCTATTTGGCCCTTTTCCTTTAATATCCTAGCTTTGTCACTCACTACCTGAAAAATTACTTCCTGGGCCCATTTCCTCATCAGTAAAATGAGATAGTTGGAATATGTGGCCTAAAAGTATTTTTTGCTAAAAATTCTAATTTAGTATTTAATTGGGGATTTCTAATTTGTTCTCTTTCTAGTTTTCTAAGTTACATGCCCAATTCATTGATCTCCTCTTTCTCTTTTTTATTCATGTAAGCAGTTAGAGCTATAAAATGTCCCCTTAGCACTGCTTTGGCTGCATCCCATAGATTTTGGTATGTTGTCTCATTATTGTAATTATCTTGGATAAAGTTATTGATTGTTTCTATGATTTGTTGTTTGACCCACTCATTTTTTAGAGTGAAATTATTTAGTTTCCAATTAATTTTCAGTCTTACCTTTCCATGGCTCTTTATTACATGTAACTTTTATTGCATCATGATCTGATAAGGATGCATTTACTATTTCTGCCTTTCTACATTTGACTATGATGTTTTTGTGCCCTAATACATGGTCAATTTTTGAAAATGTGCCATGTACTGCTGAGGAAAAGGTATATTCCTTTCTATCCCCATTCAATTTTCTCCAGACATCTATCATGTCTAACTTTTCTAGTATTCTATTCACCTCTTTCACTTCTTTCTTATTTATTTTGTGGCTAGATTTATCTAATTCTGAGAGGGGAAGTTTCAGTTCTCCAAAAGATTCAAATACCCCACTAGTATAGTATTACTGTCTATTTCCCCTTGTAACTCATTTAACTTCTCTAAGAGTTTGGATGCTATACCACTTGGTGCATACATGTTTAATATTGATATTACTTCATTATCTATAGTACCTTTTAGCAAGATGTAGTTTCCTTCCTTATCTCTTTTAATCAGATCTATTTTTGCCTTTGCTTTGTCCGAGATAAGGATTGCTACCCCTGATTTTTTGACTATAGCTGATGCATAATATATTCTTCTCCAGCCTTTTACCTTTACTCTGCGTGTATCTCTCTGCTTCAAATATGTTTCTTGTAAACAGCATATTGTAGGATTCTGGTTTTTAATCCACTCTGCAATTCGCCTCCATTTTATAGCAGAGTTCATCCCATTCACATTCACAGTTAAAATTATTAACTATTTCCCCCCATCTTCTCTTCCCCTTTGTACTGTTTTTTCCCCTTCTTTCTCCATATTCCACTTGACCAGTGTTTTGCTTCTGACCACTGCTTCCCTCAATCTGTCCTCCCTTTTATCAGCTGCCCTTCTTTTTCTTGCCCCTTTTTCCCCCACTTGTGCCCTCCTTTCTATCAATACCACCCTTTTCCCCCTTCCCCTTTTTTTTTCCTTATAGAGTAAGCTAAATTTCTTTATACAAATGGGAGTGTATTTTATTCCCTCCCTGAACCAAGTCTGAAGAGAGTAAGGTTGCAACAATGCCCACCCCTCCCTTTTTTCCCTCTGTTGTAATGGGTTCTTTTTGTGCCCATTCCTATGATATAATTAACCCCTTTCCACCTCTCCCTTCCTCTCCTCCTCCTAGTCTTCTTTTATCCTGTCCCTTAAGTTTCTTTATATCATCACACCAAAGTTGATTTAGTAATTATAATAATACCTTTACAGAGATACAGATCTCAAGAGATAAAAGTGTTATCCTACCTCATATGGACTCAAGCTGTTTAACATCACTCAACAACCCTTTTCTCCCCCCTGTTTACCTCTTTATATTTCTCTAGAGTCTTGTGTTTGGATACCAAATTTTCTGTTCATTTCTGGTCTTTTTCTCAGGAAGCTTTGGAAGTCTCCTATTTCATCGATTGTCCATCTTTTCCTCTGAAAGAGAATGATCAGTTTTGCTGCATAGTTCATTCTGGGATGTAATCCAAGCTCCTTTGCCTTCCTGTATATCATATTCTAAGCCCCTCGATCATTTAATGTTGAAGCTGCAAGGTCCTGAGCAATCCTGACTGTGGCTCCATGGCATTTAAATGATTTCTTTCTTTCTGGCTGCTTGGAGTATTTTCTCCTTCACCTGATAATTCTGGAGTTTGACTACTATATTCCTTGAAGTGTTCCTTTTGGGTTCTCTTTCAGGATGTGTTTCATGGATTCTTTCAATGATGATTTTATCCTCTGATTCTACAATTTCAGGGCAGTTCTCCATAATAATTTCCTGGAATAAGTTGTCTAGATTCTTTTCTTGAACATGACTTTCAGGTAGTCTCAGATTATCTCTCCTGGACCTATTTTCCATGTCAGTTGTTTTTCCAATGAGGTATTTCACATTTTCTTCTATTTTTTCAGTCTTTTGATTATGCTCGTCACATTCTTATAGTCTCATGGAGTTATCCACTTCCATCAGCTCAATTTTAATTTTTGTTTTGTTTTGTTTTTAGTGAGGCAATTGGGGTTAAGTGACATGCCCAGGGTCACACAGCTAGTAAGGGTTAAGTGTCTGAGGCCAGATTTGAACTCAGGTACTCCTGACTCCAGGGCTGGTGCTCTATCCACTACACCACCTAGCTACCCCTCAATTTTAATTTTTAAGGTCTTATTTACTACAGTAAGCTTTTGCACTTCTTTTTCTGTTTGGCTAATTTTTTCTCTCATTTGGCCAATTGTATTTTTTAAGGAATCGTTTTCCTCATTCATTTTTTTGTGCTTCTTTTTGCAGTGTAACTCTCATTTCTCTAATTTCTTTTTCCAGTTTTTCTTCTACCTCTCTTATTTGGTTTTTAAAAACCCTTTTGAGTTCTTTAAAGAGGGCTTTTTGGTCTTGAGACAAGATCATCTTCCCTCTTGAGTCTTAACTTGTAGGTGTTTTGACTAACTCATCTGTGTTTGAATTTTGGTCTTCCCTTTCACCATAGAAGTTGTCAATGATAAGGGTCCTTTTTTGTTTCTTGCTCATGTTGTAGGCTATTTTTGAACTTATCAAGTTGAAGTCTGGTCCTGGGGCACAGAGTTCAGGGATGCAAGCTTCTTACTGCTCTCAGCTGCCCCACTCTCAGCTGTGTTGAGTTGCAACAGTGTTGAGCTGCCCACTGAGCCAAGCCTTGCTGAAGTTATCTGCCAGTTGGGACGCTGAGTCACCCTCCCCTTTTACCCCAGGTGAGACATGCCTTTTCTGAAGTCTTCTAAATTATTTCACATAGCAGGATTTTGTCTCTCTTTTGCTAGGTTCTGTAGTTCCAGAATCTTTTTAGAGGCTTGATTTAATGTTGTTTTTGAGGCTAATATGGGGAAGTTCAGGAAAGTTCCTAGCTTCTCTCTGCCATCTTGGCTCTGCCCCCAGAAGTCTGAGCCTCTTCAGTGGATTTTTTCCCCTATATGGCCAATTATATTTTTAAGGAATTGTTTTCTTTTTACAAATTGTTGACTCTCTCTTTCATACCTCTCATTTGTTTTTTCTAATTTTTCTTCTATGTCTTTCATTTGACTTTTAAAAGCTTTTTTTCCAGCTCTTCCAAGGAGGATTTTGTGGCTTGAGACCAATTCATATTACATGTAGTAATTTTGACATTACCCTCTTCTGTGCTTATATTTTATTCCATCCTGTTGCCATAGTACCTTTCTATGGTTAGGTTTATTTTTTTCTAGTTTTGTCCATTTTTTAGCCTATTTTGTGACTCTTAAAGTTGAACTCTGTTCCTGTGGCACAGGGTGTATTGTCCCAAGATGGTTGCACTGGGGACCAGGGGCTTGTTCACTATATTTCCGTGCCATAGCCTCTGGGACTCATGGCTTGCTCGATGCACTGGCTTGGGCTGGTCTAATCACACCTGTTGTGCTTAGTTCCTGGGTGGCAATTTGGCTTCTCCACTTGGGCTGGAGGTCCCAGAGTTGGCCTGCTGTGCCACTAGTTGGCTAGATATCATTCCTTCTTATTCATCTGACACCTGGGCCCTCTGTATATAGTCCTTCCAACTGCCCCAAAAATGAGAATATTCTTATGAGTTATAAGTATTATCTTCCGAAGTAGAACCTTAATTACCTTTTCTGCTTACCTTTTTCTGCTTGTCTTGCCAAGTATATTTGAAAGTGAAATTTTTATTCAACTCTAGTCTTTTTTTCAACTCTAATATTTTCATCAAGGATGCCTGGAAATCCTCTCTTTCATTGACAGCAATTTTTCCCCTTGAAGTATTATATTCAGTAGGATCTCTTTTTAGGAGCCGATCAATCTATTTTACCCCCTATTTCTAGAATATAAGGGCAGTATTCCTTGATAATTTTTGAAAGATGATTTCTACTCTCTCTTTTTTTAATCATGGCTTTCAGGATAAAATAGTATATATGATTTTTAATATATGGTAGTCTAGTGATTTTTAAATTTTCTCTCCTGGCTCTGTTTTTGAGGTTAGTTGTTTTTCCGATGAGATAGTTTACACCATCTTCTATTTTTTTTTTAATCCTTTCATTTTTGTTTTATTTTTTCTTGGTTTCTCATAAACTTATCTTTTATTTTCTTAATTCTAATTGTTAAGGAACTATTTTCTTCAGTGAGCTTTTGTACCTCCTTTTCCATTTGGCCAATTCTACTTTTTAAGATTTTTTTTTTTTGGTCAGTGAATTTTTGTGCCTCTTTTTCAATTTGGCCAATTCTGCCTTTCTTTCTTTTCTTTTCTTTTCTTTTCTTTTCTTTTCTTTTCTTTTCTTTTCTTTTCTTTTCTTTTCTTTTCTTTTCTTTTCTTTTCTTTTCTTTTCTTTTCTTTTCTTTTCTTTTCTTTTCTTTTCTTTTCTTTTCTTTTCTTTTTTCTTTTCTTTTCTTTTCTTTTCTTTTCTTTTCTTTTCTTTTCTTTTCTTTCTTTCTTTCTTTCTTTTTTGCTGGGCAATTGGGGTTAAGTGACTTGCCCAGGGTCACACAGCTAGTAAGGGTTAAGTGTCTGAGGCCAGATTTGAACTCAAGTTCTCCTGACTCCAGGGCTGGTGCTCTATCCTCTGCACCACCTAGCTGCCCCTCAGTTCTGCATTTCAAGGCATTCTTCTCTTCATTTGCTTTTTGCATGTCTTTTACCATTTGGCCTAGTCTGTTTTTTAATGTGTTGTTTTCTTCAGTATTTTTTGTATCTCCTTTACCAAGCTATTGAAACGTTTTTCATGATTTTCTTGTATTACTCTCATTTCTCTTCCCATTTTTTCCTCTACTTCTCTTATTTTATTTTCAAAGTCCTTTTTATACCCTTCCATTGCCTGAGAACAATTAATATTTTTCTTGTTGGCTTTGGATGTTGGAGCTTTGACTTTGTTATAGTCTTCTGAGTGTGTGTTTTTATCTTCCTTGTCACCATAGAAGCTTTTTCATCAGATTGTTTTTCTTTGTTCATTTTCCCACCTGTTTCTTGACTCTCTGTTAAAGTAGGTCTCAGCTTTCAGAGTGGAGGGCAAATGGTCCCAAGATTTAGGGGATTTGTGCAACTGTTTTCAGTGATACTTTTATAGGGACCTGTAAGTTTTAATTGCTTTCAGGGTTGTATCATATAAGGATCAGTGTGTTTACTACTCTCCTGGCCTGTGTTTCACATCTGTGAGTGACCACTCTAGTGTTCCTCCTTGTCCTGGAACTCTCCCAAACACTGGGACTCTGATCTAAGTATGGACAAAGCAATAGTGCCCTGCTTAGTACTAGCAAAGAGAAACCTGAGCTCTGGAAATAGCTGCTGCTGATGATTCAGTGTCTCCCAATGCCAGCGCCTGGTTTCCTGGGGTCAGTTCTGCATTGGTGAGGCCTGTAGTCTACTCTCTCCACAGTAGAACAGACCTTTCCTGTTGATGTTCTGGTTTGTCTTTGGATGAAAAATTATCTCACCCTGTCCTTTTATGGCTTCTGCTGCTCCAGGAGTTGTCTCATGATATTATTAAAGGTATTTCGAGAGGCCTCGGAGACAGCCCAGCCTAGTTACTGACTTTTCTCTGCCATCAATTCAACTTTTCAAGAAGGTTTCTTCTTCAGTTAATTTTTTGCCTCTTTTTCCATTTGGGCAATTCTGCTTTTCAAGGCATTCTCCTCAATGACCTTTTCCCCCCCTAATTTACCATTTGACCTATACTGTTTTTTAAGGTGTTATTTTTGTCACTATCTTTTGTCTCTCCTTTACCAAGCTGTTGACTCTTCTGGAAGTATTTTGATCTTCCTTGTCACCATAGTAACTTTCTATGGTCAGAATTTTTTTCTGTTGTTTTCTCATCTTTCCAGTCTATTTATTGACTTATTTGTGGTGAGGCAATGAAGGTTGTGACTTGCCCAGGGTCACACAATTAGTAAGTGTCAAGTGTCTGAGGCCAGATTTGAACTCAGTTCTTCCGGAATCCAGGGCCGGTGCTTTATCCACTGTGCCACCTAGCTGCCCCTTGTTTAGTGACTTTTAATTCATTGTTTCACCCCTGATCTTATTGGGAATTCTTTCATCTTATCTTCATTGCATATAATGCTTGCTGATGGTTTTAGATAGATACCATATATCATCTTAAGGAAAGCTCAATTTATTCCCATTTTCTCTAGTGTTTTTAATAGGACTGGGAGCTCAGTTTTCTCCAAAGATTTCTCTGCATCTATTGAGATAGCCACATAAATTTGGTTAAATGAAACAACAACTTTGTTATTAATTTGGTCAATTATGTTGATAGTTTTCCTTATGTTGAACCAGCTCTGCATTCCTGATATAAATACCACCTGGTCATAGTGTATTATTCTGTTGATAAATTGTTGTAATATCTTTGCTAATATTCTATTTAGGATATTTCATGAATATTCATTAGGGAAATTAGTCTATAATTTTATTTCTCTGGTTTGCCTCTTCCTTGCTTATCTATCAACACAATATTTGTCTCATAAAAGGAATTTAGTAGGATTCCTTCTTCACCTATTTTCTCAAATAGTTTGTATAGTATTGGAATTAATTGCTCTTTAAATGATGGGTAGGATTCAAATGTAATTTTAAAATGCACTTATTTAAGGGTTTTATTTCCTCTTCTGTTAATGTGGAAAAATTTTGTTTTCTTAAATATTCATCCATTTTATTTAGATTCTCAAATTTCTTGGTATACATTTGCACAAAATAGCTATTAATTATTGCTTTAATTTTCTCTTCACTGGTGGTGAATTCACCCTTTTCATTTTGATACTGGTAATTTGGTTTTCTTCTTTCTTCCTTTAATCAAATTAACTGAAGGTTTATCTATTTTTTCATAAAACCAGATATTAGTTTTATTTATCAATTTTATACCTTTCTTACTTTCAATTTTATTAATCTCTCCTTTAACTTTCAGAATTGTTAATTTGGTATTTAATTGGGGATTTTAAATTTGTTCTCTTTCTAGCTATTTAGTTGCATGCCCAATTAATTAATCTCCCTTCTCTATTTTATTCATATAAGCATTTAGAGATATAAAATTTTGCCTAAGTACTGCTTTTGTATTATCCCATAAGTTCTGGTATATTGTCTCATTATGATAATTCTCTTGGATGAAATTATTGATTGTTTCTCTGATTTCTTGCATGACCCACTCATTCTTTAGGATGAGATTATTTCATTTCCTACTAATTTTTCATCTATGTTTCTATTGCTTTTTATTGCACATGATTTTTATTGCATCATGATCCAAAAAGGATGCATTTAGCTTTTCTGCTTTTCTGCTTTTCTGCATTCGACTGTGAGGTTTTATGTCCTAATATATGGTCAATTTTTGTGTAGGTGCCATGTACCACTGAGAAAAAGTTATATTCCTTTCTATCTATATTCAGTTTTCTCCAGAAGTCTATCATATTTTTTTTCTAAAATTCTATTCACCTCCTTAACTTCTTTCTTATTTATTTTGTGGTTAGAATTATCTAGCTCTGAGAGCAGGATTTTGAGGTCCCCCACTAGTATAGTTTTGCTATTTCTTCCTGTAACTCAATTAACTTCTCAAGAAGTTGGATGCTATAAGACTTGTTGCATATGTGTTTAGTGTTGATATTATTACATTATCTATGTTCCTTTTAGCAAGTTGCAGTTTCCTTCCTGATTTCTTTTACTTTGATCTAATTTGACTTTTGCTTTGTTTGAGATAAGGATTGTTACCCCTGCTTTTTTTTTTTCAGCTGAAGAATAATATATTCTGCTCTAAACATTTACCTTTACTCTGCGTGTATCTCTCTTCTTCTAATGTTTTCCCCCCATCTCCAACAAGTTTATTTTTTAAAATTTTTTTGGGGGTGGGCAGGGCAGTGAGGGTTAAGTGACTTGCCCAGGGTCACACAGCTACTAAGTGTCAAGAGTCTGAGATCAGATTTGAACTCAGGTCTTCCTGAATCCAGGGCCGGTGTTTTATCCACTACGCCACCTAGCTGCCCCCAACAGGTTTATTTTTAAAAGAGGAGCTGTATTTTTCCTGGAGGGGGCTGAGAATAGCAGAGTATGGAATAGAAAATAAATACCAAGTTAAGCGGTGTTTTGCTAATTGTTTTATAACCACAAAAACTAGTACATAGGATGCTTTATACAACAACAACACAATAAAGGCTTAAAGCTCAAGGTGTTCCCATGGCAATGCTGAAGACAGTTCAGTCTGGTATTTTGAATTTAGGCTGCAGTCCTTGTGATTTGGATGGTTCTGGGGCAGGAGGTTCAGGCTTTACTCTAACAACACTTGAACAGGAGAATGGCAACCTGGCCCAAGTAGAAGTAAATGAAGTGCTTTGTCTTGTGTGTCACGTAGCTGCCAAGTTCCTCCCCACGATGCAGTACCAGGAGGGGTTATACTTCTTGTCAAACTCCTTCTTGATATGGGCTGCTATGTCCTTCTCTGTTGTACTTCCCCAGGGCCTGGGTGGCACGCTCCACAGAGTCCTGCTGCATCTCCTTTGATGGCCTTGTGGTCACACATGGTTACCGTGAGTCAGGGCACTGGGGGCTGTGATGGTGGGAGGGGGTGGCTCAGGCACTCTGTCTGACCTCCTAATGTATTTCTTGTAAACAACATATTGTAGGATTCTGGTTTTTAATCCACTCTGCTATAAGCTCCTGTTTTATAAGATAGTTCATCCCATTCACATTCAGTGATGATAACTGTATATTTCTCTTCATCCTATTTTCCCCTTATTTATACTTTTCTCTCTCCTTTTGCCCTCTCCTTTCTCACCAGCTTTTTGCTTCTGACCACTGTCTCCTTCAGGCTACCCTCCCTTCCATCAGACCCACCTCCCTTCTCTCTCCCCTTTTGCCTCCTACTTTTACCTTCCCTTCTGTTAGCACCCCACCTTTCTTTCCCCTTTCATTTTCCTCTGGTTATAAGATATTGGGGCAGTTATCCTTGATAATGTCATGAATTGTTCTGTCCAGGCTGTATTTTTGTGTTTTGTTTTTGTGTTTTTTCATGGGCTTCTAGAATAACTCTTATATTATCCCTCCTGGAGCTATTTTCCTTGTCTTTTTTTTTCTGCTTTTACATTATTTTTCTACTTTACTACTTTTTTTCTACTTTTACATTATTTTGATGCTGCTTTACTGCTTCTTGATATCTCAATGAGTCATTAGCATCCATCTACCCATTTCTGATTTTTTAAAGAATTATTTTCCAAGTTCAGCCTTTGCACCTTATTTTCCATTTGTGCAAATGTATTTTTAAGGAATTATTTTCTTTTTCCAAGCTATTGATTCTCTTTTGCATAACTCTCATTTTTTTTTTAGCAATTTTGCTTCTGCCTCTTATTTGATTTATAAAATTATTCTTTAGCTCTTCCAAGAAGGCTTTTTGATCTTGAGACCAATTCTTTTTCCCCTTTGAGGTTTACAATGTAGGCATTTTGAAATTGTTGTCTTCTTCTGAGTTTGTGTTTTGTTCTTTCCCATTACCATAGTAGTTTTCTATGTTGAGAATTATTTTTTGCTTCTTATTCACTTTGTAGCCTATTCTGTGCCTTTTAAAGTTGAGCTCTGTTTCTTTGCTACAGGGTGTGCTATTCCAAGCTTCTTTTGCTGTTGATCACTGGCTTTCTGTTGTGAGGCCAAGGAGCTTGCTCAGGCAACTTCTTGGCTTCTCTCCACCATCTAGCCAAACCAAATTAAAACTATTCATTATAGCATACTTTAAAATTAAGGAACTTTATTGTATAGTGAAGTGCGCAGAAACAAGGTAACATTGTGCACAGAAATAGCAATATCATTTGAAGAGTTACTGTGAATGAATGAGTTAACTATTCTCAACAATACAATGATCCAAGACAATCCCAAAGACTATTGATGAAACATACTTTCCACCTACAAAAAAAGAACTGATATTGACAGGACACAGACTGAAACTTGCTCTTCACTTTCTTTCAGTTTTTCTTTTATTTGTTTTCTTATACAATAATAATATTATAATGTTTTACATAATCTTACATGTATAACCCATATCTGATTGCTTACCACCTTAGGGAGGGGTAAGGGGAGAGAGGGAAGGAAGGATAAAAATTGGAACTCAAAACTATAAATAAAAAGGTTTATTACTTTTAAAAAATGAGGAACTTTGTATTATGTCAAAGCAACCCCTTGAAGTGGGTGCTCCAGATGCTGTCTATATGGGACAATAGATGATCAAAGAAATGAAATTATTTGTTTAGGGTCACACAATTAGCATGAGAAGCAGTATTTGAACCAAGTCTTCCCAACCCCAAGTCTTGTAATCTCTCAACTATATCACATCCCTTCTTTAAATCATATAGAATGTTTCTTCTGAAAAACGTTTTTAATAACAGTAGCAGCATGTATGAGGGGAGCCTTTAAAGAAAAGTAGGAGAGCGAAGAAGAATAAAAAGAAAGAAGGTAGAAAGGAAACACTTTTCAAAAGCCTCCTATGTGTTGGGTACTCTGCTAAACATTTTACAAATAACAAATCTTCACAACAACCCTCTCAAGGTGCTATTATTATGCCCATTTTACAGTTGAGGTAGCAAAGGTTAAGGGATTTGTGCATGGTCACATAGATAAGTGTGAGACTGGATTTGACCTCCAGTCTTCCAGAATTCAGACCTAGACCTCTAGCTACTGTACTCTGTCTACTCTAGCTACGTCTAGTTGCATGGCCATATCTGATATAGTCTTTCCCTCTTTGTCTTTTATGTCTCTTGTTCAGAGAAGCCAAATACATTGAGCAAATATGATTTACGTTTGTCATGAGGGGATCATCTAAGTATTTTTACACATTGGTGACACTCTTTTTCCAATTATCATAATTGGGAAATAATTTAATTAATTTAATTTCCTTTCTCTCTCTCTTTCTCTCTCTCTCTCTCTCTCTGGCTTTCTATCTATCCTATATTCTCTTCCTCTGTCTTTTATTTCTCTTTTGTCTCCCATTCACTCTATCAATCAATCAATCAACCCATCTATCCATCTCTCCCAGTCAGATCTGTCTTTGTGTGTGTGTGTGTCTGTCTGTCTCACACACAGAATCTTTATAGTGAAGCCTGAATCTTAGCATTTTGAGCTTAGGGAGTGCTTACCAATGGTATCTGGAACCTAAAAAATCTCCCCTTAATTTGCTGCTGGTATTGTTAACCTATGCTTTTGTGGAGACAACTGAATTGTTATTATAAAGGATCTACATATATATATATATATATATATATATATATATATATATATATACCTTTTCATGGTCCATTTAGTTCCATATTTTCCCCAATTTGGGGTCTTTGTGTTGGTGATTTTGCTTTTAAAATGTCCCCAAAGTGTAGTGCTAGGTTTCCTTAGTATTCCTAAGTTCAAAAAGGTCATGATATGACTTGTGAAGAAAATACATATGTTACATAAGCTTCATTCAGGCATTAAGTATAATGCTGTTGGCCATGAGATCAATGTTAATGAATCAACAATATGGTACATCTATCAAAGAACTATGCACACACATATAAATGTGTGTGTGTGTGTAAGTGTATAAACACACACACACACACACACACATATATATATATATATGAAGAGAGATTGCTTTGATAGATGTAACAGATCAAAGCACTAAATATGCATACATATATATAGTGTTTTGATAGATGTACTGTAACGATTGTAGTGATACCACCTGCTGGAGAATTACTGTAGGAAAGCTCCACCATGAGGAGAAGGCATCCAAGGGCAAGCCATGTAGTTTTCCTTAGCATCAGGAAGTGACGTTTGCTTGTGGGTACTGTCTATAAAAGAGGTGAGGCTGTCTCTCTCTTTCATGAGGACTTTCATGGAGAGCAGAGCAGGAGAGACACTAACTCCACAAGATAGACAGCTAAATCTAAGCCTTTCTCTCTCTCTTCACCAAATTCTTATTCTCCTTAATAAATGATTAAAAATCTAACTCTTGCTAAATCTTAGAATTTATTGGGGACCACTCATTAGGTATTTTAGACAGACTAGCTAGAATTTTTGCCCCTTACAGTACCATATATATATGTATATTATACAGTGTGTATATAGCTCAGGTGTGTATATAATATATATGTGCATGTATATATTTATATGTGCATATGCAAAAATACATATATCTATATATGTATGTATATATGTACATAGCACCTTGATAATACCAATTAAAAATATTTGTATAAAATATTTATATTTTTCATGATTTTCCAAAAATATCAGTTCAACTGAGCAAGCATTTATTTAATGCCTACTATTTGCAAGTTGCCTTGCCCCATTTCCCATGTGGAGAGTTGGAGACGAGTGTTCCTTTGTGTAAAACCCAATACAGAAAGAGGTACCAGTTAGTTCTTTTGTTTTTCTTATCTAATTCATGTTTGGGATTTCAATTCTAGTAGGATCATTTACCTTGATAGATTTGTACTTGTGATGTATAGTGTGTTATCGAGAGCAAATTAAATGATTAAAACTACTGTACAATGGTTCTAATTAATTGTGCCACACAAAGAGGATACAGAGATGAAATATTCATGGGAAATTGCAGTGCTTACAGCATGTCATAAGTTATATTTGCCTCACAGTTGTCTAATTGAGTGCACATTATAGCTGCCATGATCATATCAGGAAATATTAATAAAACTGCAAATATATTAGCTCTTTGTTCCTACATTAAAATTCCATGGAGAGGCATTAGAGTGCAGAAGAGAGCCCAACTAATTCAGAATCAGGAAATCTTTTTTTACTGTGGTGGTTGTTTTTGATTTTTGTCATTATTCTAGGTGGTCAACAGGTAGAACACTGGAAGTAGAGTCAAGGAGACCTGAAATCAAATCCAGCCTCAGACATTTACTAACTGTGGAATGCTAAGCAAATTCACCTCCCAGGCTGTTTCTTCAACTGAAAAATAAGAACAATAATAGTACCTCCTTCCAGGGTGGCAAGGATCCAATAAGATAATAGTTGTACATGACTCAGCCCAGAGCCTGGGGCATTGTAAGCACTTAATAAATGCTTGTTTCCTTCCTATTTTCTAATCTTATATACATATTAATTAGGTCATACAGTAGAGAGCATTCTGAACCAAAAGTCAGAAAGTCCTAAATTCATTTCTCAGAAAATTCCTATTTTATGTCCCTGACCATATCACATACGCTTTTCCTCTTTCTTTATTTGTAAAATATGGATAATGATAGTACTAGCCTTACAGTGGGACCAAAATGTTGAGTCCTCCAATGTCTAGATTCCCAGCTTTTGAATAAGGAAATATTCTGCCTTCGTGTTTCAACTGTCATAATGTTAGCAATTTTCCTTTTGTGGTCTATTTAGTGCCCTGTTTCCCCTATTTTTGTGCTTTTTGTTGGTAATATTTCTGTTTAAAATGTCCCTCAAGGATAGTGTTAGGGTTCTTTAGTGTTCCTAAGTGCAAAAAGGTTGTGGCATGCCTTGTGAAGAAAATATGTGTGTTAGATAAACTTCATTCAGACATGAAATATAATGTTGTTGGTGGTGAATTCATTGTTAATGAATCAACAGTATGGTACATCTAGGGGTAAAAAAGAAGAGGAAATTTGTTGATTTGTACTCAAGGCCACTCCAAGAAACACAAAAGTAAATGTGATCAGAAGCTTGTTAGGAAATTAACCCTGAATTTCTCCCAGGAATAAAGGTTCCATGTTCACAAGTTCAGTATTTGACATTGACTTCATGGGAGAACTTGATAATTGAAAATAATGACAATTAAATATATAGTTAGTATCTATAACAATATAGATATAGATGTATACACATTACCCACATATACGTTTTCTTATTTTCATTTGTGTAAACACACATGTATGTAACTTATAGTAATAATGTCAATAAGTCTTATCAAAAGTTACAATGTTAGAGAGAGTGCTGAGCTTCCATTTGTCACAATATGGTAAAATAGAACTTCTGGGCATGGGGTGGTGTCAGTGAAACTGGAACCTGAACTGAGACATCTGAGTGTATATGTGGATAGGCAAATTGGTTTGAATAAGTTACATAGGATTGCCTTTCTAAATCTAATCTAATCTAAATCTAATAATCTAACAATCTAAATATGTTTTTCCCCTACTTGACATAATTTTATAAGAAATTGTTTGAACTTTAAACAAAAAGTCACTCTGATGTATTCTATCCTATTTTCCAAAACCATTTATAAGTTATCATGACATGTCCTGATAATAATAATGTCCTGATAGATAAGGTACATACTCTTCTTAAGGATGCTTCATGTTAATCTCACTTTTCTAGTGTTGAAAATTTATCTTAAGTGAAGAATTCTTTTCTTTTCTTCTTTTAATCATAAAAGATTTTTTATTATTTTTTAATTACATGTAGAGATAGTTTTCAACATTTGTTTTTATAAGATTTCTAGTTCCAATTTTTTCTCCCTCCCTCCACTCTCCTCCCTTCCATCCCCAAGACAGCAAGCAATCTGATATAGGTTATGTATGTACAGTCACATTAAACATATTTCTGCATTAGTTATTCCATGAAAGAAGAATTGGAACAAAAGGGAAAAATGTCAAAAAAGAAAAAAAAAGGAGAAATACTATGGTTCAATGTGCATCTAGATTCCACAATGTTGGAGCTGTGGACTGATCCAAGCATTCTGGAGAGCAATTTGGAACTATCCCCAAAGGGCTATGGGATTGTTCATACCCTTTGATCCAGTGGTACCACTGCTAGGTCTATATACCAAAGAGATCATAGAAGAGGGAAAAGGACCTACATGTACAAACATATTTATAGGTGCTCTTTTTCTGGTGGCAAGGAATTGAAACTTGAGAGGATGCCCATCAACTGGGGAATGGCTGAACAAGTTATGGTATATGAATGTAATGGAATACTATTTTGCTATAAAAAACGGTAAGCAGGCAGATTTCAGAGAAATCTGGAAGGACTTACATGAACTGATGCTGAGTGAGATGAACAGGAGAACATTGTACATAGTATCAACAACATACTGCTCGGAACCACCCTCAAATCCAGTAAACCAATAGATTTGAATGATGCTAACCAATAAGCTTTGAGCAATGTGGAAGGGTTACCTCTTGTCCAGACCTGCAGGAAGCTTACACACACACACACACACACACACACACACACACACACATACACTCTCTCTCTCTCTCTCTCTCTCTCTCTCTCACTTTTGGATGGGGACTTGGAGGAGGCAGCCACTCTGAGCTCTAGCTCTCCTGTCACCTAGATAGGGTCTTCTGAACTTTCTGAAGACACATATTCTCTATTTACTAATATTTAATATGCTTTAATGAATACTTAATGTCCAAAACTGGTGCTAAAGCCTCTAATTTATGAGTTGCACTATATTAGGAACCCCAGCTAAGTTTCCCTAAAACTTGGGACAGAAATAGGGTGACCACATGTAATTTTAATCACTATAATATACAGATACAGATAGAGCCACAGCCACATACACATAAACATAAGCATACAAATACATGTATATATAAAATCATTGATTTGACATCACTATAAGTTGTAAGAATAACTCCTTAAGAGCTAGAAGGCCCAAGTAGAAGAAAACTACTTTGCTCATGACTCTCAGTAAAGTGGTATATTTATTAATAATTAATAAACTTCCTTCCTTGCTTCCTTCATTCTTTCCTTTATTCCTTTCTCTTTTTCCTCCTTTCTTCCTTTCCTTATTTCTTCTTAACTAGATTTCAATATACTACTAAATGGGTATCCTAAAGGGATTGTACAGCAATATGTATATCTGTTATAGATGATACAAATCCACAATTACTTGGATCCATAGATGAAAGTGGGGGAAATTTCAGGAAATTGCAAAGCATTTTTACTGACTACAAACTTCCTATGACAGTAGAAGTCCATTGTTTCAATACAGATAATTTATCATTGATGCCTTATTGATGGTAACTGGAGCACTAATGACTCCAAAGAACTAAAGATGAGCATGATCCAAAAGGCAATGAAAAATTGATAGTGACTATGAGGAGGCTGCAACATGTAACAAATGAGGAACTCTGAAAACAATAATGGTAATAATAATAGCTACTGTTGGGGCAGTTAGGTGGCACAGAAGATAGAGCACCAGCCCTGGATTCAGGAGGACCTAAGTCCAAATCCAGCCTCAGACACTTAACAATTACTAGCTGTGTGACCCTGGGCAAGTCACTTAACCCCAACTGCCTCATCAAAAAGAAAGAAAGAAAGAAAGAAAGAAAGAAAGAAAGAAAGAAAGAAAGAAAGAAAGAAAGAAAGAAAGAAAGGAAGGAAGGAAGGAAGGAAGGAAGGAAGGAAGGAAGGAAGGAAGGAAGGAAGGAAGGAAGGAAGGAAGGAAGGAAGGAAGGAAAAGAAAGAGAGAGAGAGAGAGAGGGAGGGAGGGAGGAAGGAAGGAAGGAAGGAAGGAAGGAAGGAAGGAAGGAAGGAAGGAAGGAAGGAAGGAAGGAAGGAAGGAAGGAAGGGAGAGAGAGAAGGAAAGAAAGAAAGAAGGAAGGAAGGAATAGCTAGTGTTTCTATAGTGTGTTAAGATTTACAGTGTTTTACAGATATTATCTCATTTTGTTCTCCCCTAAAACCTGAGAGTCATGTTATCATTATACCCATTTTATAGATAAAAGAAAGGCAATTTGGTAATGACTATGGATCCCTTCTCAAGATAATATTTTAAATATTAGAATTTAAAAATAAATCAATGTAAATAAGCATAGTTATTTTATATGTTTATATTCAATACTCATTATTAATGGATTGCATATTCATACATTGCTATAATCTATGGATAACCTGAAAAGTTCTTTGAGGATTTTCAGGACATAAATAGATTTAGCAAGTAGATGAATTTATTAATATGGAACATTTGAATAATAATTTTCAAATATACATATATGTCTTATGTAATACATTTTATATAAACACACATATGTTTCCTGAAATAGTCACCCGAGAACACAAGACTCCTGTAACAGATTCTTTATTCACAAAGAAATCTAATCTGAACTATGTTCTCCTTCCTTTTAGGAAAGGGTTTTTTTAACCTGGAGTCTCTGAATTTTTAATAATATGTTACTAAATGTATTTCAATACAATTGATCTCATTTGGACTCCTTTTTTATTATATCTTATGCATTTAATATCATTAATCTAAAGAGTCCATGGATTTTATCATAATTCCTTCTGGATCCATGCTCTCACCCCCACCACACACACACACACACACACACACACACACACAACAGGAAGAACTTCTGTTCTAATATTATAATCTCTGCACCATCAGCATAATTAGCTAGCCTTTATAAAGAACCTTATCTTTTTCTGTTTTCTTTTACTTTATAGCTTCAGGTAGATGCAGAATAAAAGACAAAGGTTCTTTGTGACCCCAGTACTTAGCCCAATATTTGCCATATGATGTTGCTGTTTTTCCTTCCCTTTCAAACAAGAAATTGGATCTAAGTGGGGCAGAGTTTCACAGTCATCATTCTCATTCTCCCTTCCTGAGTCATTGAAGTCTAATGTGAAGGCAAAAGTCAAGATTACTGGCAATGGCCCAGGATTCAGGGACTTTGGTGTTTTTGATGCCTAAGTTCTAAGTTTCCTTCATGGCCATTGTATGAAAGTGTTTTCATCTGCTCATTACACTGTGGGAAGTCTTTAAATGCTTGGGGTAGAAATTCCCTTAAATCATCAATAGCCTTGAAGCCTACTTATTACCCTCAACCTGCTTTAGCATGTCTGCTGGGACTGTTTACCAAGGTGTGGCCACTGCAAATACTATAGCTTCTTGGAGCCACAAGTGAGTATTGGATGGAGGTGGACATCAAATGTGGATGAGCAGCTTTAAAAAGGTCTTGGCAATCCCTCACTTGAAAGGTGCTAGTCCTCATTGAACACCCCATACACCCCAAACTTATTGACTTCTCTGCTTAAGATATATGTCAGAACTGGGTGTGTTAACTTGGATTTTGCCCCAATACACTGAATTTAGAGAATGTAAAAAATTCAATGTGCAAATTCTCCCAGTAGTTTAAGCAATTTTTAATACAGAGTTTGAAAGACTAATAGTTAAAATAGAAAGGCGCCAGTTAATGATATACATCTGTGAGCCACTGTAACAACTAATTCCCCTTCTGTACAACTGAATTTATCTTAATTACTTCTTGTATTATTTTCACCTCATGAATTACTCTGTTGATTTGCGGGCATGTTGCTTTCAGAGTGTGCCAAAACAGTTAGTTTCAGTTCTTCCTACAGCTACTGGCAACATTTTTAGCATTCTTGTCCCCACAGAACATTGCTCTGCCTTTCTTAGTGTGTTAACAAGGATTATTAAATCTGGCTATGATATCAAAGCTAATATATGAAGGAACAAATGAAAGGAATATGAAACATATAAAATTAATTGATGAAATGAGTGTTTTTCCCTATAATGCTTATATCAGTTTGGGGTAGAGAGATCAATAAGGACTAGAGTAGTTCGGAAAGTTTCATAGAAGAAATAAGACTTGTGCTGGGCCAAGAAAGATGGATACAATTAAGAGAGACTGTCTCCTTTTGCTAATACTTCATTCTTCCTATCAAAGCTTATACCCCTACTCTAAATATGATGAAGAAACTATAGTTGCTCAAATTAGTCGACATTATTTAGAAAGTAGGACTGTATGTATAGCATTTGTATAAAGAGCAGGCAGCTTGAATGAAACAATGAACAAAACAAAGTGTCACTTGATTGGTTATGACTTCTTTAAAGGGTATCCTCACCATGCATTGACACCATATCCCCTACATCTTAATTTCCTTAATTAATATTTATCTTCTGCTCCTTTCTCAGGACCCTTTGCCTTCTTCCCCTTTTATTATGGGTAAATTACCTGGTAAAGTATCTAAAATTTAAAATAAAAATGCATCACCATTCACAATTAGCAGTAATTGCCAGGCCTGGCTAGGCCATGATCTAATTTTAAACATATTATTACATATGCAATTGTTATATGGCAGGTCTTCATATTGTAGGAACAATAAATTAAAATAAAGAACCTCAAGAAATAAAGAAAAAAAAAAGACACAAAGAAAGATAGAGAAAGGAGGAAGAATGAGGAATGAAGAAAGGAAAAAGAGGAAAGGATGGATCAATGGAAGGAAGGAAAGAAGCAGGAGAAGGAAGGAAGGTGCATGCTTAATTATATGCAAATATACCACTTTGCTGGGGGACATGGTGAAAGTAGCTTCATTCTACATGGGCCATCTAGTTGCAAGGTTGTCCTTACAAATCATGCTGATACCAACATCAACAAACAAGAAATAAGACTTCTGCATGCTACTTTTCATCCCATTCTTTTCTCATATTTATTTTGGGAACTAGTTTGTCTTCCCAAAGTTTTAAAATATGAATCTTCACAGAATTTTATAGGCTCCAGAAAGACATTTTATGACAAAAATTGGTTTTTTTCCTCCAAAAAGGACATGCTTTTAAAATGCTACTATTATTCTACAGCATTACACGTAAGGACATATTGATGCATTCTGAAGGATTTTTCTCTCTGAGGAAGATATTACACAAAGCAGGAAAATAATTTATTATGTTTTGTTTGCTATCAAGATGTATATGTTCATCTCACCAACTCTGAGTCCATTGCTTCTCTGTATAGAGTCAGGTAGCATGTTTCGTCAAGAGTTCTCTGGAATTGTATTTGTCCATTGTGCTTATTAGATTGCCTAAATCATTCACAGTTATTTTTTCTTTGTCACAATATTTTTGCTATTGTGTAATAGTTCCCTTAGTTCTAATTAGTTCATTTTGTTCTTTTTTTAGGTAATAAGATGTTTATGAAGAAATTATTTTAATTACTTACAAGTGTAATATTGAATAAAATTTTTGTTAATTATGATGACAAGACAAAGCTGCTTCAAGAACCTGATTGGTTTCAATTTTACAGATATGACTTTCTTCCTCATCCCTTCAGCCAACACTTAGGAGTCACAAGACAAAGTGTCCCTGGGGTCTGATTGGTCATGATTTCTACATCATGTAGAGGCATAAAAAATCCAAGCCATATAATACAAGCATTGCGGAGTTTGGCCCTTTCTGACTTGGTGTATGTGTAAGAGAATGGGAGTCACCAAATGCAAATGACATAATGATCAAAGGTATTTCCAGCTGTAGGCAGTGCAGGCCATGTCCAGTGAAGATAATTACTACTGTATACTTGTTGCATATTCTTACTGGTTAGGTCAAATGTTTAATGATTTGTGAGTATTTCATTTCAGCCCAACAACAAACCTGAAATAAGAAGGTGCTGACCTTCATACACTAGTGAAAGCCATCTACAACTGTCATTCAAATATCTAAAACTTTAATATCCAGATTTGTTGTTGTTGTCTTTTTCTGTCTGTGATATCCCAGGTCAAGAGTCAACTTCTATGATATCTAAAAGGTCTGTAGTTCTGTCCCCTAAGAGTCACAAAATCTTCAGATTAAAAGAAAGAAGCTTTGGCATTCACTGAAAGAATATATAATTATACCCTATAACTATGGAAAGTCATGAAGCTCACAATTTCAGCTTGAATCTAACTTCATTTAAACAACAACAACAACAAATTAAGAGTGATACCTAAGCATGCATATCACCCTTTACCTCTACCCCTTAGTATACTTTTAAAAAATTCTGAATAGAATTTTATTTTCCAAAATATATATAAAAACAAAAATTTAGCATCAATTTTTTAAATCTTTCTGTTCCAACTTCTCTTCCCCCCTCCATTACCACCCCCCACCCACAAGAACTCAAGCAATTCAAAATAAGTTATACATGAGTAGTCATGGAAAAATTCCCATATTAGCAAGTTGTGAGAGAAAACAGTCAAAAAACCCAAAACTTCAGATTAAGGAATTGTCAAATAAGAAATGAAAAAAAATTTTAAATGGGTTTCCATGTTTTCAGAAACTGTCAGTTCGTTCTCTGCAGATGGGCTGCAATATTAATAAGTCTTTCAGGGTTATATTGGATCATTGCCTTGCTGATAATAACCACATGCTTCCCAGCAGATCATCCCCCACTATTGCTGTTATTTTTTATACAGTACATTTCAATTTGCTTCAGTTCATGTAGGTCTTTCCAGGTTTTCCTGATAGTATCCTGTTCATCATAACCTTTATATAGTACCTTAAGCTTGACAGAGAATTTTCTTCATAAAAGCCCAGCAAAGTAAATATCATATGTTTTGCCATTATAATCAAACATCATAACTATTTCCCTCCATCCCACTCCCTTCCCATGACATTTACTCCATCTTCTTTTTACCTATTCCTCCTCAGAGGTGTTTTACTTCTAACTATCCTCTCCCTTTCTCTGCACTCCCTTTTTTCACCCTTCCTTCCTTGTTCTCTTCCCCTCCTATTTTCCTGCAGGGTTAAATAGATTGCTCCTCCCAATTGGGTATGAAAGCTATTCCCTCCATGAGCCTACTCCAATGAGATCAGAGTCCCTGAGCTAATTATATGTTCTAAATTTTTCTTCCTCCCTCCCTCCTAAACCCTCCCTATGAGATCAAGCAATTCAATATGTCATACTGATGCAGTAATGTAGAACATCTTTATCTTCCTTGAAATTGTTTTGCTTTTTACTGCTTTCTCTCCCAATCTGCCCTTTCCTTCTTCCATTCTCCACCCCCCCCACACACTTTTCTCCTTCCTCCCCTCAGGGCAAAAATATATTACTATACCTACTCTAGTATATATGTTAGTCCTTCTTTGAGCCAATTCTGATGATATTAAGGTTCACTCACTCCCCAACTCCTTCCCCGTCTTTTATTCTCCTCCATAAGCTTTCTTCTTGTTTCCTTCATGTGAACTACCTCTCCTCAGACCATCTTTCCCCTTCTCATTCCCCCAGTTTATTCCTCCTACACCTCAACCCTATTTTAATGATGTCATCATGGATTAGTTAGGTGGCACAGTGGACAAAGCACCAGCCCTGGACTCAGGAGGCCCCAAGCCCAAATCCAGCCCCAGACATAAGCCACCCCACCCTGTCTGCCCCACAAAGAACAAAAGATAAATGCTTTATAGATATCATTCCTTCATATTCATTTCAGCCCTGTCTTCTGTGAATTTCTTGTGAAGACTTTTTTTGCGTGTGTTTTGTTTTGTGGTGAGGCAATTGGGGTTGTGACCTGTCTAGTGTCACATAGTTAGTAATTGTCAAGTGTCTGAGGTCACATTTGAACTCAGGTTCTCCTGAGTCCAGGGCCAGCAGTCTATCCAGTGTGCCACCCAGCTGCCCCTGAATTTCTTACTGAGATAGTTCTTATGATTTCAAAGTATTATCTTCCCATGTAGGAATGTAAACAGTTTGATCTTTTAATATCCCTCATGAAGTCTTTTTCCTGTTTACCTTTTTATGCTTCTCCAGGATCTTGTATTTGAAAGTCAAATTTTCTATTCAGTTCAGGTCTTTTCATCACAAATGCTTGAAAGACCTCTTTCTCATTGAAATCTCATTTTTACCTCTGAAAACTTATACTCAGTTTTGCTGGGTATGTGATTTTTGGCTGTAGTCCCACTTCCTTTGCTCTCTGGAATATCATATTCCCTGCCCTTCAGTCCTTTAATGTAGAAGCTGCCAGATCTTGCTTTATCCTTATGGGAGCCCCACAGTATTTGAATTCATTTTTTCTAGATGCTTGCAGTATTTTCTCCTTCACCTGGGAGTTCTGGAATTTGGCTATAATATTCCTGGAAGCTATCCTTTTGGGGTCTCTTTCAGGTGGTGATCAGTGGATTCTTTCAATCTCTATTTTAGCTTCTGCTTCTAGAACATCAGGGCAATTTTCCCTCATAATCTCTTGGAGAATGGTGTCCAAGCTTTTGTTTTGATCATGGTTTTCATGTAGTCCAATGATTTTCAAATTATCTCTCCTAGATTTATTTTCTAGGTCAGCTGTTTTGCCAAGGAGGTATATCATATTGCCCTCTATTTTTTCATTGAATTGGATTTGCTTTACTCTGTCTTGGTTTCTCATAAGGTCACTAGCTTCCATTTGTTCAATCCTAATTCTTAGGCAGTTATTTTCATCAGACAGTTTTTTAATCTCCTTTTCCATTTGGCTTTTCATACTGTTGACTTTTTTCTCATGACTCTCCTGCATTTCTCTCATTTCCTTTTCCATTCTTTCCTCCTTTTCTCTACCTCTTCTTTCTATTTCTCCTACTTTCTCTTCAAAGTCCCTTTTGAGAGCTTCCATGGCCTGAGATCAGTTCATATTTTTCTTGGAAGCTTTGGATGTTGGAGCTTTGACCCTGTTATTATCTTCTTCTTCTGAGGTTGTACTGTGATCTACCTTACCCCCAAAGAAATTTTCAATGGTCTTCTGCTTTCTCTGCCTACTCATCCTGGCTTACTATTTCTTGACTTTTAACTCCTGCTTAAAGTGTGGTGCTGCTTCCAGGACACACTGTTCAAGCTACAGCATGGCCTGGGGGATGGTTGGGCTTCTTCTCAGCCTTCCTGGCCTCACTTTCATTTGATTTTAAACTCTCCACTGGGGGGGGTGGGGGTGGGGCTGCTTCTAGGCTCTGCTGCTGTTCTCAGCTTCTGAGGGTCCCAGGTGTTTTTGGTTGAGGCAGGGCAGGCTTTAATCTCACCTGGCCTCTTCTCAGGTCCAGAGATAACCTCAGGCCTACTTTACTAAGCAACCAACCAGCAATGCTTTCTGTGGTGTGGTTCTCAGCTTCCCATGAGACTGCTCCCCTGCTCCCCTCCCCCACCTGGGTCTCCCGCCACTCAGGTTTTCTTCCTGGTTCCCTGCTGGGGTGGGACATTCAAATCCTTCCCCCCAGTCCACTGGTACCCCTGCACTTCCCCCCACACACACACATTCCCCCACCCTCTGGGCCAGCCGTTCAGTCCGACCACGAGCTTGGTTCCAGAAGATGCCGGTGCTGTAGCTGATTCAAAGGCACTGGGGCAAATTCCTCTGGTGGGTGTCTGGTGTGTCGCCCAATTGCAATTGCAGGCTTAGGCTTTATTCATGGCCCAGCATGGCCCCCTGAAATATATCTATAGCTGGAGAAAACTCTCAGCCAGTATTTTTGTGTGTTTTCTGCTCCAAGGGCTCTTTTATTGCTATTTTTGGGGTTATTGTATCAGGAGCCCTGTGGGTTTAATGTCTTTCCTCCACCATCTTGGCTTCACCCCCCTTTAGTTCATTTTGAATCAGTTCATTCAAGATTTCCCAGAATTCTCTGAAAGCATCTCCTTTATCTTTTCTGGAGCATAATAATATCCTTCTACATTCATGTTCCATAACTCTTCAGCCATTATCCAATTCATGAATATTTCCTCAGTTTTCAAATTTTCACCACGACAAAGATTTGCTATAAATATATATTATTTTGTTTTTATGGGTCCTTTCACTCTTTCTGTGATCTCTCTGGAATAGAAACATAGTAGTGTTGCTGGATCTGAGTATGCATAGTTCAATAGCTTTCTGGGCTTTCTGAATTGCTCTGTAGATTATCTGGACTAGTTCATGGCTCTATCAACTATTCATTAAAATACATGTTTCCCAAAGTCCCTCCTGCATCTCATTTTTAAAAATTTTGATATCTTTGTTGCTCTGATGAGTGTGAAACATAGAAATGTTTTAATGTCTCCAACTATTAGTTATTTTGAACTTCTTTTTTATATGAGTATTGCTAGGTTGGATTTTTTTTTCCCTTTGAAAACTGTATATTCATATCCCTTGGCCCTTTATCAGTTGGAGAAGGCTCTTATTCCTATAAATTTGAATCAGTCATATACATATTAGAAATGAGGGGGCAACTAGATGGCACAGTGGTTAAAGCACTGGCACTGGATTTAGGAGTACCTGAGTTCAAATCCAGCCTCAGACACTTGACACTTACTAGCTGTGTGACCCTGGGTAAGTCACTTAACCCCCATTGTCTGCAAAACAAACCAAAAAAAAAACCACAAAACATATTAGAAATGAGATTTTAAATCAGAAAAGTTTACTGCAAATAACACCCCCAAGTTTTTCCTTTTCTTCTAATTTTAGCTGAATTGTTTTGTGGGTTTTTTTTGTAGGAAAACATTTTAATTTTACATAATAAAAATTGTTAATTTTACCTCATGTGAATGTCTCTATCTCTTGTTTGGGAAGGGGGTGGAAAAGAGAGAAAGAGAGAGAGAGAGAGAGAGAGAGAGAGAGAGAGAGAGAGAGAGAGAGAGAGAGAGAGAAACATTTACTAAGTATCTTCTATGTTCCGGGCTCTGTGCTAATCTCTTTACATGAACTCTTCCATTTCCCATAGATCTGACAGATTCTTCCTTGTTTCTGTGATTTATCACCCTTAGTACCTTATCATGTACCCACTTGGAGATTATCTGCCTACACAGTGAGAATTGGTGGTTTATACTTAATTTCTGCAAGGGTACTTTCCAATTTACCCACCAATTTTTATTGAATACTGAATATTTGCTGCACTAGAGAGGATATTTGGGTTTATCAAGCACTGAATTACTGTACATATTGCTTCTATATATTGTTTACCTAATCTACTCCACTTATCAACATCTCTATTTCTTGTGCAATACCAAATTATTTTTATTATTATATCTTTTAAAATAATTTGAAATCTAGTAAAACTAGACTTTTCTTTCTTTCTACTTTTAAAAATTAATTACCTGGATATTCTTGACTTTTTGTTACTCTAGATGAATTATCAGGTTATTTTTTTCTAGCTCTATAAAGTCATGCTTTGGTAGGTTGATTGAAAAGATACAGAATGATATATGAATTTAGGTAATAAAAATTTTTTATTAAATTGGTTTAGTTTATCTAGGAGCAATTATTATTTTTCTAATTATTTAAATGTCTTTATTTGTATAAAGAATGTGTTTAATTGTGTTCATGTAGGTCCTATGTACGTCTTGGCAGGTAGACTACCAATTGTTTTATACTATGTATATTAATTTTAAATGTAACTTCTCTTTCTAGCTCTTCCTCCTGGGTTTTGTTAATAATATACAGAAATGGGGGCAGCTAGGTAGCACAGTAGATAGAGAACTGGCCCTGGAGTCAGGAGTACCTGAGTTCAAATCTGGCCTCAGACACTTAACACTTACTAGCTGTGTGACCCTGGGCAAGTCACTTAACTCCAATTGCCTCACTAAAAAATAATAATAATAATAATATACATAAATGCTGATGATTTGTGTGTATTTCTTTTATATATTGCAACTTTTCTGAAGTTGTTTATTGTTTCAATTAGTTTTTAGTTGACCTTCTAGGATACTTTAAGTAAATCATCATATGACTTGCAAAAATGATAATTATGTTTCCTCCTTATCTTGAAAGTTCTAATCACAGACCTATTATAATACAAACCACAAGAAGTCACCTTTACATTATGTTTTAGTATTTACCAAGCATTTTTTCCCACACCTTATGACATACAGGAAACTTTGATTAGAAATGAGCATTTTATGAGAGCTATCATAAATCCAATAAATATGAAATAGAAAAAGCAATTTTATATGACCCATGACATTGTCTGCCTACTAGGATTTCCAAATGAGAAATAAAAAGAAATTAATCTATTTACTGTACTTTACTAAGGCAGGAAAATTTTCCCATACAAGTCCAGAATTTCAGAGCTGGGACAGATCTTAGAAGTCATCTTATTTGTGATAGATCTTTTAAGTCTACTTGTAATTGTCATTTGCTCTTTAACTCCTCCTCTCCCAGGGGCAGAGCCAAGATGGCAGAGGAGAGGCTGTGACTCCCACAAGCTCCCAATAAACCCATCCACTCAATCCAAAATAATGCCATAAAACAACCCCCAGAGCAGTCTACCTCACATAAGAACTGAGTAAGACTATTTTACACCTAAAGAGAGCAACTGGAATCACCTGCTGATCTGATGAAAGAGGAGCTTAGTGAGTGGTCCAGACCAAGCCAGGAACACACCATGCCTCCAGTGCCTCAAAGTCTTCAGTGCCAGTGGCTGCTTCTGAGGCTCAGCTCACAGAGCATTGAGGGGGTTCAGCAGGTTGGCCAGGGTGAAGTGGTTGCAGTCTTTGCTGGAGTTGGGGCAAAGTGCCCTGGCTCTGAACCAGTGGGCTGAATTGATAGGTGGTATTCCAGTGGGGGAGAGGCACAGGCACGTCGACCTTCTGACCATAGAGAATCAGATTTCAATCAGACATCTGCTTCCAGATTGAGATGAGTAAACAGAGAAAACAGTAGACTCTAGAAAACTTTTTTTGGGGTGAAGTAGACCAGAATACACCATCACAAGAAGATTATAACAAATTCAAAGCTCTAACATCCAAAGCTTCCAAGAAAAATATGAATTGGTCTCAGGCCATGGAAGTGCTCAAATGGGACTTTGAAGAGAAAGTAGGAGAGATAGAAGGAAGACATAGAGAAATGGAGGAAAGAATGGAAAGAGAAATGAGAGCAATGCAAGAGAGTCATGAAAAAAATGTCAACAGCTTGAAATGCCAACTGGAAAAGGATATACAAAAGCTCTCTGAAGAAAATAATTGCCTAAGAGTTAGGACTGAACAAATGGGAACTAGTTACTTTATGAGAAACCAAGACAGAATCAAGCAGATTCAAATGAATAAAGTAATAGAGGACAATATTAAATAATTCCTTGGAAAACCTCCTCCCATCCCTTCAAAAAATCACCTTGGGGGCAGCTAGGTGGTGCAGTGAATAGAGCACTGGCCCTGGATTCAGGAGGACCTGAGTTCAAATCTGGCCTCAGATCCTTGACACCTACTAGCTGTGTGACTCTGAGCAAGTCACTTGACCCCAATTGCTTCACCAAAAAAAAAATACCTTGAATCTACTTTGAAAATGTTTAAAGATGTACTTATTATTTCCTCCAGATAGACTATAAGTATTTTAATTACAGATGTTAATTAATTTATTTCTTTATAGTCTCATACTTTGCATAGTGACTAAGACATAATAGATGCTTAGTTATTGATAGATTAGCCTAGGATTAGCCTAAATCCAAAATTCAAAGTGATGTTAAAAATCACCTTGATTTTATATAGGTGCACACTAAGACTCAGAAACATTAAGTGACTTTCCCAAATTCTCTGGTAGTAGGTAGCAAAGTATCCCTATCAACAAGATAGTGAAAATTTGTCTTCCAAGTTGCTCTTCTCTCCTTTCCTCATTCATTGATTTCTGTATAGTATCCCTGCTCTCAGAGTTACAAAGCTAAAATTATAACCAATCAACACATCAATTTTTTAAATTGATAAAACTTTTCCCTGGATTATTTTCTTTTTAAAGAGTGATCAACTGGGAGTAGATTTCTAATGAAATACTTTCCAATGGTGGAGTTCCCTATATTGTGATGCCTGAATCATTAACTTATTTTTCATCTGGAGAGGTTACTAATCATCTCTATAGGAACATTTCAAATTTCCCCACAGGTAATTATACTTTTCTTATACTGAGGTGCACCCTACCTAGCAATAACTATTTTTAGTAGGATAAGATGGACAGAACTTCATCTATCCTTGATGTATACCTGTCATGGGACACAAGCTTACTTATTATGTCAGTACATATTTGCATCACTATATGCGAAATCAATATAAGCCACTCCTAAATTACAAATTATTTGCTTTTCAGAAGTATTTTGAAAAATCTATAGTTTGAGAGATGGAATCCACTTTTTCAAGAAATATGTCTGTGCCCTTCAAAAGTTGATTAATTTCTCTATGCTTGTATCATCTTTAGTGGAAAAACCAAACACATATTGAATGTGATATCTAATAGTTCTAAAATTCTATGATCTATGAGTTTATAGATGGTGATTAGTTCCCTAGTTCAGATCATAAAAGTCTATTGATTTTGACTGCCAACCTTGATTCTCTTTATTTTCTAATTTATCTACCTCACAGCTACTAAGGCTTGGGTCTAAGCATGTCATCACACTACTAAATCTATCCCATTGGCTCCCTATTGCCTAGTAAAAACTCTTTAATTTGGCTTTTAAAAACCTTAACAATATGGATTTTAAGTTTTCTTGCATGTACTTGACACTAAAGGTGTCCAACATGGATCCTATAGGCCACATGTGGCCACCACACTTCTGAGAGCTCCAAACAGGATTAAATTATAATTGGAAAATGTTTAACAAAATAAAAATGCAATATAACACAGTACTGTTAATACATGATTTTCTAAGTCATTATGCACCTATAGGAATTCACATGTATAGTTTAGTGGCTTTATGTTTTAGTTTCTGTTTGAGTTTGACACTGCTCTTCTATAGTAGAGCTGTTATCCTGTTTAATTTGATATTACCATTTTCTCATCTCTGTTGTAACAATTGGAAAGATGCCAACTGCTGGAGAGTTACTGTAGGAAAGCTGTGCCATGAGGAAAAGGCATCTGAGGACAAGCCATGCTGCTTTCCTTGGTGTCAGGAAGTGACATTTGCTTGTGGGTACTGTCTATCAAAGCTACCAGACAATCAACTTGAGGAGCCTCCCATTTCTGGGAAGAGAACATGAAGTAGGAAGCAGACGCTGGCTGAGGGCTTCTTCCTCTTTGGGTTGGAGACATTGGCCTGGTGGCAGGACATCATGTGGGAGGTTTAGGAAGGCTAGGATTTCCATGCTTTAAGAAATCTGTTCTCAATCTTTCTCTCTCTTCACTAAATTCTTATTCTCCTTAATAAATGCTTAAAAGCCTAACTCTTGCTAAAGCTTATAATTTATTGGTGACAACTCATTAGATATTTTAGACACACTAGCTAGAATTTTAGTCCCTTACACTATATTGTAGGAAAGATTGTTCCTGAATTCTGGAATGTCTACCCTCAATTCCTTTGCCTCTTGCTTTCTTCAAATATAAAATGAAACTTACATGAGTAATATCCTTGTTGTATACACACCCACTTAACCCCATATATCATATTTATTTTCTAAATATTTATGTATCTATTTAGCTGTTATGCTGCATGTCTCCCTTCCCTACCTTCTCCATACAATGTAATTTCCTAGAGGTCAGGAAATAATTTCACTTTTTTTGTTATACCCCCAGTCATTGGCACATAGGCAGTAAATACTTACTAAGTATATGATGATTGCTTGATTGATTTCTCATATACCCAACGGCTATAAAAATAAAACTGAATTACCATGGATGACCATGTTCCTAGAATAAAGTGCATTACAATTTAGTTGGATGGGTTTCTCCATTTCTTTTGTTCCTCCAAATTTCCTGAGCTTTAATGAACTAATGCTGGATCCCAAGGCCTGTGGCAAAAAGTCTGGCAGGGTTGAGGTCTGAGGGAGGTTAGTGTTTCAGAAAAATTCTCCCTTATGTCCTATTCTTCCTTTTCTTGACTTTTATCCTGTTGAGCCTAGCTTCTTAAACTGTGGGTCACAATCTCCTATTGGGTCATGTAACTGAATGTGGGGTCTCAAAAATTTAGCAACAGCAAAAGGTTATGTATACCTACTTTAAATACCTATATACCTGGGGTCACATCAAAATTTAATGTCTTGGGCAAAAAATGGTGGTGAGTGGGAAAAGTGTAAGAAGCCTTACAATAGAGGAAGACAAAAGCCCATATAAATGAGGTCGCTTTATGTAAAAGATTGAAGTCAGATGAATATGAATTTCATTAGAAAACCTCACTTCACCTCAATTGATTATTCATACGTAGGAACTACCCTGGATAAGGCTCTGGTGAAGAACCACACCAACGTCCCTGGACTCTGTGAAGGACTGTACCACACTGAGTTGAGTTCTTGAGGTTGGCAGAAATACAAGAAGAGAATAGCTTGATTTACTTCTGTTCTTTACACAACAGTAAAACACATGACCCTGAAAGACAATTTCATTTTTTTTTTAATTCCCAACACTTGCTACTGTACTTTTTTCATAGTAGGAACTAAATAAATACTTGTTGGACTGAATTATGTAAGAGGAATATCTCATATGCTTTAATATAACTAATAGGATATCCTACTTCCTGATACATCTATCATGTGGGAATGCTTTGGCTGAGTTGGAGGGTCAATCAAAGGTATAATTTGAGTACAAACCAATCCTAACAACCTCTACTGAATCAATCAATCAATTAAAGTATTATTTTAGGTCCAAATTGAATGAAAGTAAATTATGCCATTCTGAAAATGTCTCATGGTTGGGTGATAAAAAGCAATCATGCCATCCAGAGCTTGGGTAAAACAAAAAGCCTGTTAAGAATCCAAGAACAGGACAAACTAGTATTGGGCAACTCTATCTAAGCAGCTGAGATGGAATAAGACTTAGCGGTAGTGGGGGTGGGCAGTTCAGTGCTCTCACGACCAGAAGATGATATTATGAAGTTCTAAAAGTCAGAAAATTCTGTTTCCTATTGGCATTCGTAGAAATGCCATTTTAATATTTATGGCTATGGGTAACATCTGCATTTGAAGTCAAGGAAAAGATATACTCCAAATATATGCAGACTCAGAACTTTATTAGGACATTGGCATTCAAAGCTCAACAGAGAGCTACATATTCCAAAACAGGATTCTATAAGGACTACACAAAGGGAGAAATGAGCTACAAATTATTTCTTTGACACATCTACTATTTAATCTTCAGGCACTGCCCTCAAGGACCTTGCATGTACAAAGAGAGGGGAAAATGTTTTTGTGCTGCCCCTTTAATCATACATTTATTGCATTAATGTTCTAAAAGCTAATTAATTCTGGTTGATAATCAATATGAGTACCACACCAAATTATGACTCATAAGCAACAGAATTAGAACAATCCCAACCTCTTAGGGTTACTCCCATGGCTCTGAGGAAACAAATAGGAAACACACACTTTGACCCATGCTGCCTGTGTGAATGAGAGTTAGGTGATTGAACAAAGAGGAAATGCCAAAATGAGAAGAAATATCATAAATGGAAGCATTTGATGGAATTTCAGATGCCCACTATATCTAGACCAGATATGTATATTTTAGAGGCAATGAAAATAAAAGTCAGACATGAGAAAAGATTTAAACCAAATTTATTTCTTAGAATGGAAGAGGAGTGATATTAAAAAAGGCAAGAACATTTCCTTGGACAATTTGTACCTGAATGACATTTTAGAGTCATGTATGTATAAGTAGTTGTACATAATTAGGAGTGCATTGGGGGACTATGTATATACCAAAATTTCATAGGTAACTACTAAGCAAAGTATTTGGACCCCAAAGTGTGACAAAACCATAGTCATCTAAGAAAAATACTGTGAAGAGTCATAATGTAATAAGTGATATATTTATTTTACATTAAAAATATATGGGGGCCAAATGACTGATCAGAGATCACCCGGAAATGTATTTTGATTCCTCATTCAATACATTAACCATGAAAACACTGTTTCAATAATGGAGAACAGAATCACTACCTAGCAATTTCAGGACAGTAAGCAGCATAAGATTGCTAATGTTTTATTTTCAGCCAAAAATGTTTTATTGATTTGGAATTGCGATTAAGTTGCAGTTGCCATTTCAGCTAGGGGAATCAATGGTAATTTACTTTCCCTTTTTTGGAAAGTGGACAATGGAACAACACTCCATCTTGAAAACAAAGCAGGACAGTGATCCCACAAATGATAAGTGAAAAAAATTTTAAATGTGAGTTTAAGCTTATATTACCTAGAAAAGTGTATTTGTTAAGGTAAAAAAAGTTATCAGGATTGTATAATCATGATGTTAAGCTTGGAAAGGCCTTTATAGTTGATCTAATTATAAAAGGATACTTTAGAAAGACCAGAGACTATAATGATTGTCTGAATCAATTCTTATATTTAAAGAGGAAGTTACTGTCTCAGAGATGTCATGACATGCACAAAATCAGACACGTAAGAGCTCTAAATATCAGGTTGATATTCAAACCCAGGTAAGAACACTTTCCAACATAACAAGTCTACAGAAAGAGAAACTGAGGCTCAGAGAAATGAAGAGATTTAGTTAAAGTCATGCAGGAAGTCAGGAGCAGATCTGGGATTTCAATCTAGAGGCTTTAAAGGAATTTAAATTAGAACTAAATTGCCAAAATGTGATTTTAATTCTAGCTTTATACAAAATGAATTTTGTGTTTCTTATGTGTTGTTTTTCAGTAAAAATAGCTGCATTGTGCAACCATTGTCCCCATTTAAATCTTGGTAAGAAGAAACATAATTTAAGGAATGTCCCAGTTCTGGGGCTTGTTAGGCAAACCAATGTAGATACTTTTGCATTGTGTTTTAATAGACTTTATCAATTAGTAAGGTTAAAATCATCATGCAATATGTTACATTTCTAGGGTGTTCAATAAAATATTTAGTGATTGATAGAACATTTGAACATTTCTGAGAATAGGAGGGAGCTGGGCAAATAAAGTTACTAAAAAATGGAATTGGGTGAGGATCTTTCATTTGGCTAGGGAAAAAAGGAAGGGATCAGTCCCAGAAGTCATACTCTATGCCAGCTGGTCTCATACTCTACAATCTGTCCTGAGGGCAATGATCATGATCAATTTAAATGACTACTGTTATTTTGCTTTTCCCTAAAGTAACCTTGAGCTTTGCATGTGCTGGCTTCTTGTTTCCCACCAGAAAGAGGCACATTTATTACAGACATCCTATTCCTATGGGGACAGCTATGCAGAGAGATGAATTGCCTGGCTGGAGTGAGGAGGGGAGTCATATCAGTAGTGAGGAATCAGCCCAATATTCATAATCCTTAATCCTCTTCTTTAATAACTAACAATCAGGTGCCTGGATGAGTTGAGTTCCCACATTTTTGGAGGTAAGTGTGTGGGAAGAAAAGGCAGTATATTTCATTATAAGCTTTTTAAAAATTCACTGAAAATGAGGCATATACTCCTCTCTTTTCTGATACAGATCCACCTCTTTTGCATAATTGATGCTATGTTCTTTAACATTATGGGATGCAACTCTCCCCATTGTACTTACTCCTCACCCTCTGATGCTGTTATATTTTCCCCTTTCTCCAGACCTCATTACCTTCTGATTCCTCACTGACTAAGATTAATCATGAAAAAATCATAGCTGTCTGAAATTCTATTGAGCTTTTAATGACAAGTAATCAATGAACATTTAATATTAAAGTAGCTTACTAGCAATGGTTGTATTCACTATGTAGTCATGGTTTCAAATTGCACAAGAATGCTTTAAAATGGGGGGGAAATCAAGCTACTAAATATCCTACCATTTCTTTTCATTACAGGAATTTATATCTGGGATGCCATAACAGAAATGAGGGTTCCATTATAAAATTCTTATTGTATAGATGGAGGAACATAGGTCAGATAATCAACCAATAAATATTTATTAAGTACCTACTATATACTAGATACCACGCTAAGTGATGGACATTCAAAAAAGGCAAAAAACAGTCCCTGCCCTCAAGGAGTTCACAGTCTAATGAGGGAGACAAAATGCAACCAAGTGTATACAAAGTATGACATATGTATGTATGCATGCACTCATGCATATGTATATGTATGTGTATGTGTAAAAGTATGTATATTATTATTAATATGAAATAATAGAAAGAAGGCAATAGAATTAAAAGGGGTTGGAAAGCCTTCCTATGTAAGAAGGAATTTTGGTTGGGACTGAAAGCTAGCCAGGGAAGTGAGTAAATGGGGCTGAGAAGGGAGAGACTTCTGGGCATGGGGGACAACGACTAAGGGGAAAAGGCTAGGATCTGAGAGATAAAATATCTTGTCTCTGAAACAGCTTCTGGCCTCATTAGTATCACTGATACTATTGGGGAGCAAAGTGTAAGAAGGCTAGAAAGTTAATAAAGGGCTAGTTGATGAAGGGCTTTGAATGTCAAACAGAGGATTATTTTTATTTGATCCTGGAGTTTATTGAGGAGGGGAGTGACATGTGCACTAAGGCAATTATTTTGACTGCTGAATAGAGGATAGATTGGAGTGGAGAAAGACAAGACAGGAAGACTCACCTGTAAGCTATTGAAGTAATCCAGGCATGAGGTAATGAAAGCCTACTCTAGATTTGTAGCAGTACCATAAGAAAGAAGGGTAAATATTTAAAGTGATATAAAAAAGGTGAAGCACACAGGCCTTAGTAAGAGCTTGGATATAGAAGTGATAGATAATGAGGAGTCAAGGATAATACCTATGTTATGAACTTGATGAAGTGAGGGGATGGTTTTACCCTATACAGAAATAGGGAAGTGAGGATGAGAAGAAGGTTTAGGGGGTAAATAATAAGTTCTGTTTTGGACATGTTCAGTTTAAGATTTCTACCAATAAAGATGGTAAGATTTCTACTGAGATGTCTGAAATGCAAGTTTGAAGGTCAGAAGAGAGGTTGGGACAGGGAAAGCAGATTTGAGAATCATTCACATAAACATTGTTATCAAACCCATGGGAGCTGATGAGATCTCCAAATGCAGTAGTGTAAAGAGACAAAAAAAGAGGAACCAAGAAAGAATTTGTGGGATATCTATGGTTAAAGGTCATGATCTGGATGGGGATCCAGCAGAGGATATTGAAGAAAGATCAGATATATAGGAAGAGAACTAGGAGAGAGTGCTGTCCCAAAAAACCTATAGAGAAGAAAGTATCAAAGAGGAGAATATTAACAACAGTGTCAAAGTCCTCAGAGAGGTCAAGGTGAACAAGAATAGAGAAAAGACAGATTTGGCCCACAAAGATCATGTCAATTAAAGTATAACAATAATATGTATAAGGAGATGATTAGGTTTTCCATTGAGCAGAATAACAAAAGCAGGAATATGGTCTAGGAGTGAAGAGGAACATGACTTTGCCTTTTGATTTTCTTTTTTTAATCATAAAAGTACTTTATTATTTTCTAGTTACCTGTATACATAGTTGTCAACATTTGCTTTTATAAGAATTCTAGTTCCAAATTTTTCTCTCTCCCTATCTTTGCTCACCCCTCCCCAAGATAGCAAGCAATTTGATATAGGTTATATATGTACATTCACATTAAACATTTCTGCATTAGTCATGTTGTGAAAGAAGAATCAGAAAAAAGCAGAAAACTTCAGAAAAGGAAAAATAGTAGAAACAGTATGGTTCAATCTACTTCTAGATTCCACAGTTCTTTTTTTCTGGATATGGAGAGCATTTTCCATAATGAATCCTTAAAAATGGCTTGTATCATTGTATTTCTGAGAAGAGTTATGTCTATCGCAGTTCATCATCACACAATGTTGTTGATACTGTGTACAATGTTCTGGTTCTGCTCATCTCACTCAGCATCAGTTCATGTAAGTCCTTCCGAGTTTCTCTGAAGTCTGCCTGCTCATCATTTCTTACAGCACAATAGTATTCCATTACATTCATATACCACAACTTGTTTAGCCATTCCCCAATTGATGGACATCCCCTCAATTTCTAATTCTTTGCCACTCCAAAGAGAGCTCCTATAAATATGTTTGTACATATGGGTCCTCTTCCCTCTTCTATGATCTCTTTGGGATACAGACCTAATAGTGATATTTCTTGGTCAAAGGGTATGCACAGCTTTATAGACCTTTGGGCATAGTTCCAAATTGCTCTTTAGAATGGGTGGATCAGTCCACAGCTCCACCAACAATGCATTAGTGTTCCAATTTTTCTACAGCTTCTCCAACATTCATTATTTTCCTTTTTTGTCATATTAGCCAATCTGACAGGTGTGAGGTGGTACCTCAGAGTTGTTTTAATTTTCATTTCTCAAATCAATAGTGATTTTTTTTAAGTGAGACAATTGGGGTTAAGTGACTTGCCCCACGTCACACAGTTAGTAAGTGTTAAGTGTCTGAGGCCAGATTTAAACTCAGGTACTCCTGACTCCAGGGCCAGTGCTCTATCCACTGCACCACCTAGCTGCCCCCAATAGTGATTTAGAGCATTTTTCATATGGCAATAGATAGCTTTGATTTCTTCATCAGAAAACTGCTTGTTCATATCCTTTGACCATTTCTCAATTGGAGAATGACTTACATTCTTATAAATTTGATTTATTTCCCTATATATTTTAGAGATGAAGCCTTTATCAGAAATACTGTCTTTAAAAATTGTTTCCCAGCTTTCTGCCTCCCTTCTAATTTTGGCTGTATTGCTTCTGTTTGTACAAAAGGTTTTAATTTAATGTAATCAAAGTCATCCATCTTGCATTTCATTATATTCTCTATCTCTTGTTTGGACATAAATTATTTTCCTAGCCATAAATCTGATAGGTAAACTACTCCTTTCTCTCCTAAATTATCTATGGTATCACCATTTATGTCTAAATATTGAACCCATTTTGACCTTATTTTGGTACATGGTGTAAGACGTTGGTCTATGCCTAGTTTCTGCCATACTCTATTCCAGTTTTCTTAGTAGTTTTTGCCAAATACTGAGTTCCTATCCCAGAAGCTGGAGTCTTTGGGTTTATCAAACAGTAGATTACTATAGGCATTTACTATATCTCCTGTGCCTAACCTATTCCATTGCTCCAACACTGGGAGGGAACCAGTTCTCAGGGAATCTGTGAAGATGAAAGGAGAAAAAAGGAAAAGATTTTACTTAAAATGTAGTTTTTTATTAACCAGGAAATTGGATAATTTCCAAATAATAGCATTAATACCTGATATTTTGCAGCACTTTAACATTTGCAAAGTTCATATATATATATATATATATATGCATACACACACACACATATATATATATATATACATACATATATGTCTATGTATGTGTGGATGACATGTATATGTGGGGAGGAGATAGGTAGGTAGGTGAGTGGATAGTTGTGAGTGTATGTATACTTATAAATTATAGAATGTTTGTGAACTTCAATTTAGATTTTTAGAGAACTTTTCAAATGATAGAAGCATTAGAAGAGTAGAAATTACTAGTATTATCATAATCACCAACTTCACCTCATTTGATCTTTACAACAATTAGGTAAAATAATAACTACAGATATTTATTGTTCCCATTTTACCAAGAAGTATAATTGAACTCAGAGAGTTAATGACTTGCTCGTGATTGCAGAGGCCATGAATGTGGATAGAGGAAGGGGAAACACATTGAAACTTTTTTGACTCTTCTTTCAGAATCCATTTGACTATCTCCCTTCTCCCACTGCTTCCTCTCTTCATTAGTCAGAAGCAGATCTTTCTCCTTGAATAAAGTGGATAAATGTTCTAGACTACTCTGAGAAGAATTGTCTTGCTGTCCCCATTTGACATAATCTTGATTACCATTACTGTTATTTTTAAAGGTATCTGTATCCTAACTCTTGAATTTTTGTCCTAGGAAACTGAACTGAATCTCACATTGATTTCCCCTGCTTTAGAGCCTATGATATTGCTGTCCTGTTCAAACTGGAGCCCAGAGCACATCAATCATGCAGCACCATTATCACTGCTCATTTGTGCTAGCCCCATTTCAATTTACCCTTTGCATTGTCTCCAGACAACAGTGCTTTCCTGGAAGCTGCTCTGGAACTCCTGTGACTGAGTGAGCATTATATTAAGCTACTGTGACTGTATAATCTTCCATGAGATTTGAAAATGTCATCAGAAGAATATTACTAAGAATCACAAGTTCTAAAAATGCCTATAAATGTATTAGCTACTTGTACTTTATATGAGAGACAGATGTCTGACAATTAAGGAGTTAACAGAAGTCTATCAATGCTGATATTCTCCCTATAATTGAGACCACCAAACACAAGGAAGTTTCACATAAATGAGGGGATGACTCTTTGGTTCTCCTTAGAGTGACAAATAAAAGAATTAGCAGAATTATTTTCATAGCATGCCTAAAGGCAGTAAAACAAACATCATTTTGTGGGAAATGTGGGGATATGATTTTTGAAGTGTTCTTGATGAACAAAACTAAAAGAAATGTTGTGAAGATAATTACAGCTTAAGAGCAATATCTGTGGCAAGAATTAAAGAGGTGGAGAAATTTTATCAGATCTTCCACACAAATTCTACATATTCAGTGATGTAGATGAAAGGGCAAAAAAGAGAAGCCCCCCAAAGTAGGAAAGATGTTTTGACATTAGGCTTATACATATAACAGAAGTTTCAAATATATATATATATACACACACACACACACACACACACACACACACACATATATACATATATATATATATATATATATATATATATATATATATATATATATACACACAGAGAAAGAGAGAGAATACTCCATTTAGAAAGAGAATCCAAAGCTGTTGGAAACAGTAAGCATAAAACTTTGCCAAAAAATGAAAGAAAATAAAAATAAAAATCAACTTCATTACATCAATAAAGGAATGATTGACTACAATTGTTAAGACTGATTTCTCATCAGCTGTATATGTGAAGTAAGAACACCAACTACTAAAATCAAGTCAAAATCAATGCCAGATCAAACAAAAATGAAAGATGAGAAGATAACAATTAAAATTGTTTCAATCTGGCCTATTCAAATCATCTACTGATATGTAAAATTAGGAAATGAATAAAAACACCTTGAATTTTAGTTTTGTCATCTATTGCAGATATTCATCCAGTATAAATCAATAACACAATGAGAAGACCAAAAGAAACCAGAAATTTCTCCATTTAGAATACACTTCAGCAACGAACCTGAAATAAGACTTCTCTATTTCTTAGCCAGTACTACATTGTTTTGATAATTAATGCTATATAATACAGTTTGAGATCTGGTACAATTAAATAGATTTTTAAATAATAAGATAAGAACTCACTATTTTACAAAAAACTACTGGGAAAACTGGAAAATAGTATAGCAGAACTAAGGGAAAGGCCAACATCTCATACTGTGTATGAAGATAAGTTTAAAATTGATACACAATTTAGACATTAAGGGTGATAGCATAAACAAATTAAGAATAATGCACATGCATGAAAGATGATGTACATTATTCAATTATTCCCTTCCCCAATAAATGCTAATATTTTATGAGATAAGGTCATTAATTATATCTCATTACTTTCTTCTCTAATATATTATGAAAAAATTAATGTCCTAAACTGGTCTTAATCTTGTCTGCCAGCATTTCTGATACAGGCCTCATTTCTCAAATATATAAAGAACTGAGCAAATTCATAAGAAGACAAGTCATTCCCCAATTGATAAAAGTCAAAAGATATGAACAGGCAGTTTTCAGATTAAAAAATTAAAGCTATCTATATTCATATGAAAAATGTTCTAAATCACTATTGAGTAGAGAAATACAAATTAAAACAACTCTGATGTACTGCCTCATATGCTTTAGATTAGCTAATATGACCAAAAAGGAAAATAATAAATGTTGAAGAAGATCTAATGAAAATGGAATACATATTTCTGGTTGAGGAGTGAACTGGTTCAAGCATTATGGAGAACAATTTGGAACTATATGCCCAAAGTGATATAAAACTGTGCACACCCTTTGATCTGGCAATGCCACTTCTAGGTATATATCCCAAAAAAGATCATTAAAAAAAGGAATAAGGACACTGTTGTACAAAAATATTTGTATCAGCTTTTTGGGTTGACAAAGAATTGAAAATTGAAGAAATGCCCATCAATTGGAGAATGGCTGAACAAGTTGTGGTATATGAATATAATGGAATACTATTATTCTATAAGAAATGATAAGCAGGCAGACTTCAGGAAAAAAAAAAAAAAACACCTGGAGAGATTTCCATAAACTGATGCTGAGTGAAGTGAGCAGAGCCAGGAGAAAATTGTACACAGTAACAACAACATTGTGTGGTGATCAACTATAATAGACTTGGTGTCCTCAGCAATACAGTGATCTAAGACAATCCCAAAAGCTTCATGATGGTAAATGCTATCCACATTCAAAGAAAGAACTATGGAGTCTGAATGCAGATTGAAACATGTCATTTTGACTTTTTTTCTTTTTCATGTTTTACCCCCTTTTTTTCTGTTTCTTATTTTAACCGCATGACTAAGGTGGAAATATGTTTAAAATAATTGTACGCATATAAACTGTAACAGATTGCTGGCTACTTGGGGAGTGTTGACTGGAGGGAGAGATGGAGGCAGATTTGCAACTCAAAATCTAATAAAAATGAATGTTGGGGCAGCTAGGTGGAGCAGTGGATAGAACACTGGCCCTGGAGTCAGGAGTACCTGGGTTCAAATCCAGCCTTAGAAACTTAACACTTACTAGCTGTGTGACCCTGGGCAAGTCACTTAACACTAATTGCCTCACTAAAAAAAAAATGAATGTTGAAAACGATCTTTACACATAATTGAAAAAGTACTATTATGTAAAAAAGTTCAGATGTGCTATCATTTTTATAATAATACACTTCATCGTCTATATCAGTGAAATATCTATATTTGAAAGCTAAAACTATAATATCTGTTGTTCTATATGTGGAAGTGCAAATCTAAAAGATGAAAGCAGGAAAAACAATTAGAAAAGGTTAAGTACAATCAATCTACAATCAAACACGAAGTGCCTACTATGTGCCAGTCATTAGGATAAGTTTTAGGAAAACAAATGTAAAAATGAAATAGTCCCTGTTCTAAAAAAAGTTTACATTCTCAACACAATTTTTAAAGAATTCAAGAATTAGATTCTTATAATACTGAAAGAGAGAAAATAATATGAGTGAGAGCTAGGTGATTGGTAGGGAATGATAATATACATCAACACTGCAAAGATACATTAGTATTTTTTCTGCTATTAAAAAGATGGCAACTCCTCTATGAGCTTCAATAGTTTTAGTAACTCAAATTTTCCTTTTGTATTTGAATTTTATTAAGCATAACATCTGGCTAATATACTGATAAGCTTACTTCAGTTTAGCTGGATTAGTTCTTGGACATAGATATATAATACATTACTGAGGCTGCAATGTACTCAGTATTTCTAACTTGGTAGGGTTGTGTTTGGCCAGAAAAAAAATAAAATAAGAGAAAATAAGTAATTATACTTATATCACGTCTCCTTTTGACAAAAAAATAATAATTTTCCACACATAAAGGATTAGGATTGATGAAATCATGAGAACATAAATGTCAGGCTTTTATAATTTATTTTCTAAAGTACATATGGTTCTAGTCACATTATACAATTGTTTAACTGAAACAGAGAATCAATATCCTTATTTGTTCAATGTCTTGTTTAACAAAAAATTATTTCACTAAATAGAATAAAATTCAGCATTAAAGGGTCATAGCTGAAAAGTTGTATCTCATGCATTTACATTCATGAGTTAGTACTATGGTGTGGCATTAAAAAAAAAAAAAGCTAATATTATCTTCTGACTTAAGAATGAGTTTCCAGGAAGGTGATAGGCCCACTGTACTTTGCCTTTTCTTAAGCTTTGGCTTCAGTTTAAGCACTACAAATTAAAGGGAGCATTTCAGAGGAGAGAAAACATATTGAAGGTCCTTGAATCCACCATGTTTGACTTGAAAGAACTGTGCATATTCACAGAAGAACGATAAGATTGTGGGAAGGTTGCTGGCCATCAGAGAGACAAGAGTACAAATTTTGTCTCAGACTTAACTGGATATAAGACCCTGGACAAATCAATTAACTCTTTAAGCCTCAGTTGTCTCATATATAAAATGAGGGGGCTCTACTGAAAACTTGTTGTTTTTTTTTTAATTTTCCCACTTACATGTAAAAACAATTTTAACATTTTTTTTTATTTTGAGCTCCAAATTCTCTCCTTCCCTTCCCATTCCACTGAGCACTAGTTAGTAAACAAATTAATATAGGATATACATATTCAATCACAGAAAAATTTCCATATTAATCATGTTATAAAAGAAAAGAGACAAATATCACCACAAATAATAAAGTGAAAACTGGAATGTTTCAATGTGAATTCAGACTTCATCAATTCATTCTCTAGAAGTGGATAGCCTTTTTCATCATGGGTCTTTTGGAATTGTCTTGGATCATTTTATTGCTGAGAAGAGATGTTATTCATAGTTGGTAATCATATAGTATTGTTGATCCTGTGTATAATTCTCCCCTCATTCTGCTCGCTGCATTTTGATTAAGTTCATGTAAATCCAAATTTTTCTGAAAGCATCCTGTTATCATTTCTTATATAATAATAGTATTCCATTATGTTCATATATGTCAACTTGTTTAGCTATTCCCAAACTTATGGATATTCCCTCACTTTCCTAATCTTTGCCCCCACAAAAAGAACTGTTATAAATATTTCTTTGTACATGTAGGTCCTTTCCCCTTTTTATGATCTCTTCAGAATGTAGACCTAGAAGTGGTATTGCTGGATAAAAGGGTATGCATGGTTTTCTATCTGGGCATAGTGTCAAATTGCTCTCCAGAATGGTTGGATCAGTTCACAACACCATTAACAATGTGTTAGTGTCCCAATTCACCCACATCCTCTCCAATATTTATCCTTTTCCTTTTCTGTGAAATTAATAAATCTGATATGTGTGAGGTGGTAACCTAGAGTTGTCTTAATTTTTATTTCTATAATAAATAGTAATTTACAGCATTTTTCATATGACTATAAATAGCATTAATTTCTTCATCTGAAAATTGTATCCTTTGAACATGTATCAATTGGGGAATGATTTATATTCTTATAAATTCTTATAAATTTGACACAATTCTCTATATTTCAGAAATGAGCCCTTTACATTTCGTAGAAATATGTTCCCAGCTTTTCTTCTGACCTTGGTTGCATTGTTTTTATTTGTGCAAAACAATTTAATTTAATATAATGAAAATAATTTATTTTCATATCATAAACTCTCTGTTTCTTCTTTGGTTATAAATTATTTCCTTATCAATAGAACTGAATGGTAAACTATTAAATGCTCACCTAATTCTCCCATGGTATCATTCTTTCTGTCTAAATCATGTAGCCATTTTGACGTTACCTTGGCATACATTGTAAGATATTGCAATATCCTTAGTTTCTGTCTTAATATTTTTCAGTTTCCCCATCCATTTTTGTTAAATAATGAATTCTTTTTCCTAAAAACTGGTGTCTTTGGGTTTATCAAACACAAGATTTAATAGGTTTATTTACTATTTTGCACTGTGAAAATTATCTATTCCACTGATCTACTACTTTATAATACCATTTGAGATCTGGTAGAACTAGGCCACCTTCATTCACAATTTTTTAATTAGTTCCATTGATATTTTAGAACTTTTTTTCTTCCAGATGAATTTTGATATTTTCATAACTCTATAAAATAATTTTTGGCAGTTTGCTTGGTATTGCACTGAATAAATAGATTAGATTAGGAAGAATTGTCATTTTTATTATAATGACCCAGCCTACACCTTAATAATTTATATATTTTCAATTATTTAGCTATGACTATTTATGTGAAAAGTGTTATGTAATAGTTGTCCTATGGTGACTGAATCTGTCTTAGCAATTAGATTCACAAATAGTTTATATTTTTTTAAGTTTTTTTTGTTTGTTTGTTTGTTGTTGTGTTTTTTTTTTTAGTGAGGCCATTGGGGTTAAGTGACTTGCCCAGGGTCACACAGCTAGTAAGTGTTAAGTGTCTGAGGCCAGATTTGAACTCAGGTCCTCCTGACTCCAGGGCCAGTGCTCTATCCACTGCACCACCTAGCTGCCCTTAAGTTATTTTAAATTGAATTTCTCTTTCTTTTTTTTTAAATTTTATATATATATATATATTTTTTTTTTGGTGGGGCTATGGGGGTTAAGTGACTTTCCCAGGGTCACACAGCTAGTAAGTGTCAAATGTCTGAGGCCGGACTTGAACTCAGGTACTCCTGAATCCAGGGCCGGTGCTTTATCCACTGCGCCACCTAGCTGCCCCTGAATTTCTCTTTCTATCTCTTCCTGCTAGACTTTGTTGATAATATAAAGAAATGCTGATGATATATGTGGGTTTATTTCATATCTCATAACTTTATAAAGTTATTAATTATTTCTCCTGGTTTTTTAGTTGATTCTTTTTGGATTTTCTAAGTATTCCATCATATCCTCTGTAAAGAGTGATAGCTTTGTTTCCTTCCTTTTATTTTTCTTCTCTTAGTGTAATATCTAATATTTCTAGTATAATATTGAATAATAATGGTGATAATGGATATAATTGATTTATCCCTTATCTTATTTGGAAGGATTCTAGCTTGTCCCCTTTACTGATAATGCTTGCTGATAGTTTTAGATAGAGACTACTTATAAATTTGAGGGAAGTTCGATTTATTACTATTTTCTCTACTGTTTTTAATAGGAATGGGGTTGTATTTTTCAAAAGCTTTTTCTGCATCTTTGTTGTTGATGTGACCAATTATGCTGATAGTATTTTTTTTCTATTAAACCAGTCCTATATACCTGGTATAAATCTAACTTAGTATAACTTGGGATATAATACTGTAATCTCTTTGCTGTTATTTTATTTAAAATTTTTACATCCATAGTCATAGGGAAATTGGCCTATATTTTTCTTTCTCTGTTTTCACTCTTCCTAATTTAGGTAAAAAAAAAAAAGTAGGACTCCTTTTCCTATTGTTCCAAATAGTTTATGTAGCGTTGAAATTAATTGTTCTTTAAATATCTGGTAGAATTTAATTGTAAATCCATTTTGCCATGGGAATATTTTCTCAGGGAGTTCATTGTTGACTTGTTGATTTTTTTTTCTAAGATAGTGTTCCTTAAGTATTCTTTTTCTTCTTCCGTTTGTCTGGACAATTTATTTTTTGTAAATATTGATCCATTTCACTTGGATTGTTAGATTTATTTGCATTTAATTGGGCAAAATAGCTCCTGGCAATTGTTTTAATTTCCTCTTCCTTGGTGGAAAATTTATGCTTTTTATTTTTGATGCTGGTAGATCAGCTTTATTTCTTTTTTAAAATCTCAAATTGACAAATGGTTTGTCTATTTTTTTCCATAAAAGCAGTTCCTAGTTTTGTTGATTAGGTCAACTTTTCTCTTACTTTCAATTTTTTTAATCTGTATTGTGATTTTTAGGAATTGCAATTTGATGTTCAATTTGGGATTTTTCATTTGTACTTTTGCTAGTTTTGTTTTCAGTTGCATATGTTATTTTTACACTTCTCCTTATTTTACTCATGTAAAAATTTGGAGTTATTAATTTTCACCTAAATACTGATTTATCTGTATCCCATAAATTTTGGTATGTTTTCTCATTATTATCATTCTCTTTAATGAAATTATTGATTGCTCTATGATTTGTTATTTGAAATACTCATTCTTTAGGATTAGATTATTTAGTTTCCTATCAACTTTTAATATGTTTCTATGGCCCCTTATTGAATGTAGTTTTTATTGTGTTATGACCTGAAAAGGATTCATTCAATTTTTATGCTTTTCTGCATTTAATTGTGAAGGTGTTATGCCCTAATATGCCAGTATAGTTTTGTTGCCTATTTCATCCTATAACTCATTTAAATTATTTTTTATAATTTGGATGTTATACCATTTGAAGCATATGCACTTCATGTTCACATTACTTCATTGTCTCTGGTACCTTTTAGCAAAATGTAGTTCCTTTGCTTTTCCCTTTTAATTAGATCTATTTTCACATTTCCTTTGCCTGAGATTTTGATTATTATTCCTTCTTTTTACTTTTCCTTTTACTCCAGCTATAACCTAATAGATTCTCCTCTAGCCCCTTACGCTTACTCTGTGTGTCTCTCTAATTCAAATATATGTCTTTCCCTCAATATATCATATAATTCTGGTTTTTAATCCATTCTTTCATCTGCTTCCTTTTATAAATGAGTTCATCCCATTAACATCCACAATTAAGATAGTAACTTTGTATTCTCCTCTGTTTATCCTTTTCTCCATCTGTCCTTTCAGACTGTCCCTCCTCACAAATGTTTTGCTTCTAACCACTGTCTACCCCAATCCTCCCTTTCTTCTATCAGTTCCCTCTTCTTTTATTCCACTCTCCTATTGCAGTATAAAATAAGATAAATTTCTATACCCAATTTCTGGTGCATATTATTCCTGTTTGAGTCAATTCCAATGAGATTAAGATTCCGTCATTGCCTTCTAACCCCACCCAAGTTTTCCTCTACTATAATATCTCTTTTCCATTTCTTCATATAAGATAATTTATACCAGTCTATTTCTCATTTCCCTCTTCTTTCAGTTCAATCCTTTTTTTCTCAACCATTAATTTTGTTTTGGATATCATACCATTATAGTGAACTCACACCAGTATTTTCGGTCTATACCCCAATTTCCCTAATGAGAAATTTCTTAAGGATTACAAGTATCACTTTCCTGTGTAGCAATATAAATAGTTTAACCTTACTGAATCCTTTATATTTTCTTTTTCTTGTTTACATTTGTATGTTTCTCTTAAATCCTGTATTTGAAAATTAGATATTCTGTTCAGCTCTGGTCTTTTCTTTTGGAGGTCCATTGTTCCTCTGAAGCAGAATACTCAGGTTTACTGGGTAAATGATTCTTGATTGTGAAATTAACTCCTTTGTCCTCTGGAACATAATATTCAAAGCCCTTTGATTCTTTAATGCTGAAGCTATTAAATCCTGTGTAATTCTGACTGTGACTCCATGATAACTTGTCTCTTTCTAGTCACTTCCATACTTTATTTTCCTTGACTTGGGACCTCTGGAATTTGGCTATAATATTCCTGGGAGTTTTCATTTAAGGGTCTCTTTCAGGAGGTGATTGGTGGGTTATTTCAAAATCTATTTTACCCTTTGGCCCTAGGATATCTGGGCAGTTTTCCCTGATTTTTTCTTTTGAAATATGATCTCCAGGCTCTCCTGGAGCTATTTTCCAGGTTTTTTTCTAGTAAGTTTTTTCACATTTTCTTCATTTTTTAAATTCATTTTTAAATTGTTTCTTCATGTCTCAAGAAGTAATTAGCTTCTATTTAATTTTAAGCAATTTTGTTCTTCAGTGAGCTTTTGTACCTCCTTTTCCATTTAGCCAATTCTACTTTTTATTGAGTTGTTTTCTTCAATAAATGTTTGTACATCTTTTTCCATTTCTCTGTGTGTGTGTGTGTGTGTATTTTACCAAGCTGTTGACTCTCTTTTTAATTATTGACTTACATCACTTTCATTTATTGTCCCAGTTTTTTTCTACTTTTCTTATTCGATTATTAAAATTCTTTTGGAGTTGTTCTAAGAGTTCTTTGTTGGCCTGAGACCATTTTTTACATTTTTTGAGGTTTCACATATAGCTGTTTGATATTGTTGTCTTTTTCTGAATTTATGTGTTGATCTTCCCTATACTATTACCATTTTCTTTTTTGTTGTTTTCTCATTTTTCCAGGCTATTTCACAATTTTGTTGCCATTGTTAAAGTTGGGCTGGCTCTGTTCCTGTGTTGTTGAGGACACTATACCAAATTTGTTGTTTAAGGGTTTAGGGCCATGATGCTGAGTTGTACTAGGGCCTATGTGGCCTTCCTGCTCGTATGTTCCAGGAGCCACAGGGCCTCATTGCTGTGCTGTGCTTTTGAGGAGGGCCCAGGAGGCTCAGAATTGAGCTGTGCCAGAGGACTGAGGCCTGTGGGACCTTGCCTCACTGCAGGTCTGCAGGGATGCTGAGGGGCCTCCCACTTGATATACATTGATAGTCACAGCACCTCTCTCTTGGTCTAGGGTGGATGCCTATGGTCATGGGGCCTCACTTCTATATTGGGTTACACCAAGGGCCAAGAGGATTCACCATCAGCCTGTCCCAGGTGGACACCACGTGTGCTGGACTGCATTCCTATATTATACCAGTATAATATACCTTTACTACCAACCTTCTAAGTTTTCTTGGTCTGGAAAATAATTTCATCCTGTCCTTTTTGGGTTTTGCCACTCCAGAATTTATTTTGAAGAATTATTTTATACTTGTTTGGAGGTGAATTTGGATGAGTTCTGGGAGCTCCTTCCTTATTCCACCATCTTGGCTCTAACTACTTGAAAGTTTCTAAGGTCTCTTCAAGTTACAAATTTATGATCCTATATTCTTATATTTAGGCTGGAGAAATAAATGATTTAGGGGGACATTACACCCTTCTTCAAGTATGTGAAGGGTTGTCATGTGGAGGGAAAGATTAGAATTTTTTGTTTGGCACAAGGGACTGACCCAGGAATATAGTTGGGAATTATAAACTGGTATATTTAGATTTGAAATTTTCTAACTATTAGAACTCTCCAAAAATGGCATGGCTTACCTTGCAAAGCAATGTATCCTTTCCTTTGGAAAAAATCAAGCAGTAGCTAGAAGATTACTTATCAAGATTGCTCTGGGGGAGTCTTATTGTGCATATTACTTGGTGAAGATGACCAATCATATATACTTTACTTTGAAGTAGCTTACAGTGTTTAAAGTCTGTGATTCATATGAGATTCTACAGAATGTTCAACCAGAGAGACAACTATATTCATTTATCTCCCGATTATCAACTTCCAGTGAAACATTCAACATAGGTATATGTTTGCTACTGTAGTTCAGTTCTGTCTGGGAAGACAGATCAAATGGCAATGGATGGATTTCCTCTATAAATGAAGAGATCCTTCAGAGACTTCTGTTTGCAGATGACATTGGGCTGATAATTTCGAACTTCTACAGTATCAGAGAAAGTCCACAGTAAAATCCACAAGCACTTAGAACAGGTATGTCTAATAATCTTTACTAGAAAAAAATTAATTGCTGAAAAATAGGCATTGAATTCTCTTAATTGTAACAGGAAGTTGAATGACTATCCCTATGAATTAGTCCTTCAGTTAATCTGATAGATACTAGAAATGGAAAATGAGCTAGCCAAGAATTGAATAATAATAAAGAGGTATACTTTTGGGAAAGTATTCATTGTTTTATAAGATTTCTCAAGCTTATTTCTGATACACATGCTCATTTTTCAAAAAGCAATATTATCTCAGTGATGTTATGTAGCTATAGATCACAAAATGCCATAATAGCTTGATAATGGATAACCCAGAGGCAAATGGAGGGGTAATAAGTAGGTTGTAAGATCTTGCCCATGATGATTTGCAAGCAAGAAAGATATTATTTAGGAAGTGTATGATTGGGGAGGCGGGGAGGCAGGCCAGATAGATATAAAGAGTAAGTGGGGCAGCTAGGTGGTGCAGTGGATAGAGCACCGGCCCTGGATTCAGGAGGACCTGAATTCAAATCCCACCTCAAACACTTGACACTTACTAGCTGTGTGACCCTGGGCAAGTCACTTAACCCCAACTGCCCTGCAAAAAAATAAGAAGAATAAGAAGTTGGCAGTTTGAGTATTGCAATGATACTCAGAATTTAAAAAGACTTCTTGGAAGGCAACCATATGACAAAGAAATTTTCTGTGGAGCCTTTATGGAAGGAAAAAGGCATGACTATAAACAAAAGTTGAAGATATGCTGCAATCTGCCCCAGTGGAGGGAATAACTACACCAATGATTTCAGTACAAATTGACTAGATGAGTGTTGTCAAACTCAAGTAGAAATGTCAGCCACTATACCATGTATAAAGATCTCAGTGAATCACAATTATCTTAATGTTTAAATGCAATATTATCTGTGACATTGTATTTTTGTATTGCAATTAGAAGCGTTGTGAGCTATGGACAATGTGCCTCCTGTTTGACACCTCTCAACTAAATTGTTGCGTGCGAGAAAGGTAGTAAAGGGAGAAATTTCTGGGAAGGTAGGTTAATAACAAATTTTTAAGGGCTAAAATATCAAGTCTAAGAGTGTAGACTAAGTTCTATAAAAAAGAGGAGCCACAAGAGATTTTTGGACAATAAGTGAGATGCCCAGAGTTGTACTCTTAGAAAAGAAATCTGTTTTCTCATTCAATTGGATTTGTTTTACTGTGTCTTGGTTTCTCATAAGGTCACTAGATTCCATTAGTTCAATCCTAATTCTTAGGCAGTTATTTTCATCAGACAGTTTTTTTAATCCCCTTTTCCATTTGGTTTTTCAAACTGTTGAATTTTTCTCATGACTCTTCTGCATAGCTCCCATTTCCCTTTCCATTCTTTCCTCCTTTTCTCTACCTCTACTTTCTATTTCTCCTACTTTCTCTTCACACAATTTACTTAACTCTGTTTGCTTCCCTTTCTTCAACTTTAAAATTAGCTAGAGAAGGAAATGGCAAACCACTCCAGTATAGTTGCCAAGAAAACCTCAAATACAGTCACGAATTGCCAAACTTGACTTATCAACCAAAAAAAAAAAATAGATGATGTATGTGGATAAGAACCATATGTTTTGGAGAAAGAATTGTCAGAGATAATAGTGGTGTTTAACTCTTGAGCTAACAGGAAAATGATTATATTAACAGAAAAAGGGAAGCACTAAGAAAGAATAGGTTAGAAGAAAAAAAAAAACACCTGACCTTTGGCATATGACCCAAACTCTTTTAGTCACAGTTTTTAAAAAATATTTCAAATGATATCTTTCTTACCAACTTTACATGGTTTTGTAATTACAGCAGAGAATACAAGGAGGCAAGAGGAGGGACAAAATTTTATTTAGCACTGTTCTAAGAACTTTATAAATATTTCATTTTATCCTCACAGGTAAGAAATAGGGGGCTACTATTATCCATGTTTTGCAGTTGAGAAAACAAAGTCAAACAGATAAAATTACTTGCCTAGGGTCCAACAATATGGAATGGATTTGAACTTAGGTATTCTCATCTCTAGACCTGGTACTCAACTCCCTGTGCCATAGATGCTATGACAACATAATATATTATTATTTTTAAAAATAAAGGAAACCATGCTCCAAATCAGTAATAATAAGAGAAATTTTCTAGCTGATAGGAAATGGTAGATTGCCACCAAAACATAGGTCAAATGTTATTGACAGGCACCCATATATTAGTTTACCTATCTTCATTCTAAAGGGGGAAAATGGTCTTATATTAACTTAATATGAAACTTTTCCTAACTAGTTCAATATCCCATAGTGAGAAATGAATACTGAAGCCAAGATATCAGAAATCTTAACTGTTTTCAGAACAATTTATTTTCTGTTTAAAAGTGAATTGGAAGAAATGCTGAGCAGGAGGAGTTCAGAGAAACCTGGAAGGACATGCATGAACTGATGATGAGTGAGATTAGCAGAACCAGAAGAACATTACACAGAGTATCACCAACATTATGTGTTGATCAACTGTGATAGAATAGATTCTTCTCACCAATCCAATTTTTACAAGAAAGTTCCAAAGGAATCATGATGGAAAAGGCTCTCCAAATCCAGAAAGAAAAAAAAAAAGGAACCGTTGAATATGGATGCTTATTGTACCATACTATTTCTTTTATTTTTGGTGCTGTTGGTTTTCTGTTTTGAGGTTTTTTCTTTTTGCTGATTCTTCTCTTATAACAGGAATAATGCAGAAATATGTTTAATGTTATTATTTATATATAACCTATATCAGATTACCTGCTGTCTAGGGGAGGGGGGAGAGAGGGTAGGGAGGGAGAAAAATTTGAAATTGGAAATCTTATATAAACAAATGTTGAAAACTATTTCTACATGTAACTGGAAAATAATAAAATACTTTTATTTTTAAAAATTGTGAATTGGAATATTTCACTGATTTATTTGATATCACATCAAATTCATTTACATTATTATAGACATTTTGTTTTATATTAATAGCCCCAAAATGATGAGTATTGATGCATTATTGTGTGTTCTAGGTTGTTAGTATACCAAATAATCATGTCTACCTTGCTAATTCCCAAACCAACATAAACCTCACACTCACTTGTATCTTTCTCCTCTCCCAGAAAGCTAATAGGGAAGTTTTATAATCAAGACAATAATTTCCACTAAAGATTCATGCTAATAAACTAATTTGGATTCTCAATATAATCAAACTGAATAAGTCTGAACTTTAGTTCACTCCTCCACTTCTACATCACCTCTTTTTCTTGACTTCTCTGTTTTGGTTAATAAAAAATCTTCTTCATGGTGATCTGAGACCTGAACCTATCATCTCTGAATCCTCTCACTCCCCCAAACATATGGTATTTTCTCACATGCCATTTGTCTTCAGGATCTCAATGCCTATTAGCTGGACTCCTGGATTAATAACATCACAAATGTTTTAATTCAATTCAACCTCCACTGCTATATAGCCATTATGCCCACACTCACTATATTGTACTTCTGAGATCACAATTAAATAAATGGTCAAATTGATCAAAAATCTCTGGTGGTTCCCATTGTCTATGTGTCTGTCTATCTATCTATCGATCTATCTTTCTATCTTATTTTTTTGGTTGGGCAATGAGGGTTAAGTGACTTGCCCAGGGTCACACAGCTAGTAAGTGTCAAGTGTCTGAGGCTGGATTTGAAGGTTCCTATTATCTATAGAACAGAGTTTATATTCTTAGGTTTTATTTTCAAGGCCTTAGAACTTTGTTCCAAACAACTTTCCAGATATGTCTCCTTCCACTTCTGTTATCAGAAAATAATTTAGCCAAATTGCAATAAAATATAGCCTATGCTGTCTCAGTGGCTTTGTTCTTTCTGTCCCTTTATCTTCCTAACATAATTCACATAATTCTTACTTATGTAAATCTTTCAAAGGAAGATAAAAATGAAGTGATCTCTCCTTCTCTTTCTGTCTCTTTTTTGTCTCCATGTCTCTGTCTCTATATTTGTCTTTCTGTCTCTCCCTTTCTCTCTCTTCCTCTGTTTCTTTTCTCTTTTCATTTCTCTTAATCTAAATGGATCTTTTCTTTCCATCTTTTTATCTTTCTTTTTCTCTCTTTCTATATCTATCTCCACCTCTCTGTCACTATCTGTTTCTTTATTCTCTCATTCTCTTTCTCTTTCTGTCACTTTTTTTTCTCTCTACCCCTTTTCTTCTCCCTCTTTCTCTCTCTTTACCTGTCTCTCTGTGTCTTTTTGGCCCTGTATCTATCTCTCTACAGCTATCTTTTTTTCTCTCTTTGGCTTTACATTTATCTCTGCCTCTCTGCTTCTACATCTCTCTATCTCTGTCTTACACTGTCTGTCTGTCTTCTGTTTCTGTCTCTCTGTCTCTCTTTGTGTCTCTGTCTGCATGTCTCTGTGTGTCTCTGTGTCTCTGTCTCTTTGTGTGTATCTCTCACTCTCCTTCCCTCTCTCTCTCCTTTCCTCCCTCCCTCTCCTTCCCTCCTTCCTTTCTTTTCCCCAAAGTATTTTGGGCATTTTTTTTTTTGCGATACTTATCTTTCTGAATTATTTTATAGCTGTCGTTACACATACTTTATCTTTGCTGTTCAATTCTAAACTCCTCTAGGGCACAAAACTATCCCTTAGTTATCTCTCTTGCCTAAATTACAACAACATGTATTAAGTTACTCCTGTGTGCAGAGTATTGTGCTAGGCAATGAGAGAGATACAAAGTTTAGATAATTTGTGGTACTCCTTTAACTTAAGTCCCAATAGAAGTCTAAAGCACACAGACACATCTATAATACACTCTGTTGGAAGTCTTATTGCACAGTGGCTTGCTCAGTGTAGAAATGCAGTAAATATTGAATTTAATTGAGAGATATAAGGTAGTATTGAATCTCCTTTCTTCTATTGATTGAATTAAAATAAGGGAAAAGGCTAAAAACATAATGATAAGAATAATACACAAAGCTTTTCTGAGCTCTTCTGTCTCCTAAACTGTCAAGCACTAAGCTACCTTCTTTGTATATGTGATGATAATAATGTGACTAGCATTTATTCCTGATGGTTTCTCTTAAATATTCCTCAAAGATCCAAAGAAACAGGATATTTTCATTTAGAATCTTTGATATGCTAGGTTGATACAGTGTAGTGGACATCTTTGAGTATTAATACATGGATTTTAAGGAAATAAACAGTGTGAATCTTGGTAATAACCTGGCTTTTCTTTTCATCCTGTGAAATAGTACTGCTCACCCATAAACTGACAATTCACAAAACACACCACTGGTGCCTTACAAAGTTGTGGACAGGGTAAATGACCATCACGAAAAATTTGAAAACAGGTTTATTCTCATAAGAATCTCTGATAACATCTCTTCTAATTGTCACACCTTAAAAATCTATATAAATGTACTGTGAATAGAAATACATGAAATATTTGCTATTTCTTCAGCATTTCTTTGAATCTATGCATCTACTTTTTGAACAAAGAACTACGAATGATTGCCCAAAGGTCACCAATTAATTTGTGTGGTCATTTGTGTGTCTTTGTGTGTTTATTCTTTTCCTTTGTGTAATTTTGTGGTTCTTGATGCTGATAACTTACTTGGTTAGTTCAAGCTCAATATGTTCTAAAATCATTTCAGTAAATTCAGCAAAACATCAATAAATGCAGCTGTCTGTCTTGATGCAATGAAAAATAATTTATTATACCCCTACCATGTGCCGGGCACCATTCTTGGACCTTTACACATATTACTTCATTTGATATTTACAACAAACCTATTAAGTAGGCGCTATTACAAATTTTCATATAACAGTTGAGGAAACTAAGGCACAAAGAGTTTAAATGGCTTTCTCAGGGTCACATAGCTAGCAAATTTCTACTGTCAGATTTGGTCTCAGGTATTTTTGACTACAGGTTCAGTGCTTTATTCACTAACCTAAGATGGATTCTACAGAAATGAAAAAGAGAATGCAGCTTTACACACACACACACACACACACATCAAGATGACATCAACAACTTCCAGCCCTTATTGCCTATATTTCTGGCTCTATCAAATAATTGTTAAAAATGTATATTTTGAGCAGAACTTTAAACAAATAATGATAAGAGAAAAGGCATACTTTTGTCAATTGCTTTCTATATCAGGTCACATATTTATTTCCACACAACAGATCAAATATAGAAAATATAATATCCAAAATAAAGAGCATAGATATATCAAGAAATTATCAAAGAATACTGCCCTCATATCCTAGAACTGGAAGGTAAAATAGAAACTAAAAGAATTCACTAATCACCTGAAAGAGAATATAATAGCCAAATTCCAATTTTTAGGAAAAAGATGAAATATTACAAGCAGCCAGAAAGAAATTATTTAATCATCATGGAGCCACAATCAAGATAATACAATATTTAGCAGCTTCCATGTTAAAGGAATAGAGATTGGAATATAACATTCCAAAAAGAAAAGGAGCTAGGATTACAACCATGAATCACTTACCCAGAAAATTTGAATAAAATCCTTTATGGGCAAACAAAATGTAGATTTAATGAAATTGTGGATTTTCGAGCATTTTTGATGAAAAGACCAGAGATGTAGAAAATTTTACTTTCAAATGTAAGAGTTAAGAGAAGCATAAAGAAGTAAACAAGAAAGAGAATACCTTAATAAGGTTAAAGTTTGCATTCCTACATGGAAATGATACTTGTAAGTCTTCAGAACCTTAATATTGTTGCCCATACCATTTTATCAATTTCACCTACCTCAAAGTCCTGTGGTGACAGGCAAGTGATGAAGCAGCAAGTGCAGATACACAGGAAGTTGTAATCACAACCCTACATACAGGCAGCATAGGCCAGAGAGTTATCTTCTCACTAAATTGAAGCAGCAGTGGGATTTAGAAGCCCACTGGGTGTCTATGCAGCCGTTTGTAAGAACCACACTTCTCACCACCTGTTGCGAGGAGGGAGTTGAGAAAAGGTGCCCTAAGAATTTTATGTTTCACCCAATCCTGCCTACTTACCATGGCAGATGTACATATCACCTTGTCGTCAAAACACACACACACACACACACACACACACACACACACACACACATACACACAAAATGCACAAAACTTTTTTGCAAAGAAAGTTCCACTCATCATAGGTGTATAGAATGTGTACAAACTTATGAACATGAAATCCAGTAGACCTCAAAGAAAAACAAGACTGAAACCATGGAGCTGAAGGGATTTTTGATTTAATATGAAAGATTGGTGGTGATTTATGACTAAGGGTACTAAACAATATACATATTTCGTCATCATAAAATTGACCATATACCAGAACTTATAGAAGTCCTAAACAAAGTTGTGTGTGTGTGTGTGTGTGTGTGTGTGTGTGTGTGTGTGCATCCTTTATAGACAGAAAGCAAGGAGTAGAGCATAGATAGCTAGCTTTCAAACTAGAGGGATAAGGTTTTTGGTTCCAGCACTGACACATTCTATTTTTGTGACCATGGACCAGGAACTTAACTTTTCAGTTCTCTAGGAAACCAAATCTAAAACTCAGAAAGGTACTTGTCTGAAGAGATTCAGTGAGTTTCCTAATCTCAGGGTTTCATATAGGTATAGAATAACAGGCCTAGTGCCTTCAAAACTAAATGGAGGGGGCAGCTAGGTGGCACAGTGGATAGAGCATTGGCCCTGTATTCAGGAGACCTGAGTTCAAATCGGATCTTCAACTAAATTAATAATAAATATATTACTACTACTAATAATAATAAGACAATTATAATGATGTAAAAACACACCAAAACTTATAAAGTGAAGCTAAAGTAGTCATAAGAGGAAAATTTATATCTCTGAAAGTGGATATAAAACAGGAAAAAAACACTAGTAAAGTGATCTGTTACCTAAGAACTAGAAAAAAACAACATATTAATGAACAAAAAATAATTGTATTTTGAAAATTAGAGGATAAAATGAAAAAAAGATTAAAGAACTAATAAAAGCAATATCTGGTGAGATTTAAAACTAACAAAATCAATAAACTTAGCTAATGTTTAAAGAGAGAGATAAAATTCAAGTAATTAAAATATTTAAGTGAACAAGATGAACACATAATTAACAGGGAGTAATTAAAATCATTAAAAACTAGACCAGGCTAATACTTACCCACCTCCCCCCACATACAAGAATTTGAAACAAATTAAGGTTTATATACCAAATTATAAAATATATAAATTAATACCAAAACGGCTTAAAGCACTCAATCTCACTTAAAAAAAAAGCTCAAGGAAGTACAAATGAAAAACAAAGGGTATGTTTAAGCATAACACAGATGTATTAACATTTTAATTGTATCAAACTTTAAGAAGTTTATCTAGGCTATATAAACTGATGTCAAACCTTTAAAAAACAGGCATTCTACCAATTTCTTTTTATAAGACTAATATGGCAATGATAGCAAAACTGAGGGAGACAAAGCAAATAAGGAAAATTATAAGGCGATATGACTTCTGAATTTAATGCAAAAATCTTACAATTGAAGAAGGAAAATATAGTAATCTCAGGAATTTTTCTAGACTATTATTTGTTAAAACTTGAATTTATAAGAAGGACGAGATCATGATGAAATAAACGATTTAGATCGCTTCAATGTGCAGAACTACAAAAATAAGAACTACCCTCACAGATGCAGATCACACCCAGAGTATAAATTATAATCCTAACATTTCGTAGAGGAAATGTTAAATGATTAGCTAGTATATACAAGTGGCAAACCTTGAACTCAGATATTCTTTACACAAAAATAAATCTTCTAGTCACCGTCATATCCTAGATGCATAAAAGTTGTTGGGTTTTTTTTAAATAAAATACAATATTTATTTATTTTAAGAATACTAACTAAGCCTTTTAGGTAGGTAGAGCCAAGATGGCAGAGGAAAGGCAGTAACTTTATGGAACTGCCCATAGGACCCTTCTAAATAGTTCCAAATTATGCCATAGACAACTCCTGGAGCAACAGAACCCACAGAAGGACGGGGTGTTATTCAGCCAAATACTGATTAGAAGATCTGTTTGTACCAGAGTGACAGTGGATCCCTGGGAACATGCCAGCACAGATCCAGTCTCAAGGCCATGCCAGGCAGATCCAGCCCCAGGCAGGCTTGCTAGAGGCATCTGCAGCTACTTCTGGAACTCAGCTCATGGATTGGTGAAGGGGTCGAACATTTGGCCAGGGTGATATTGCAGGAGTTTCTGCTGGAACTGAGGCAGAACTCTGTTGTGTTGCCCATGCTTGGAACCAGGAAGCAGTGTTTGAGGGCAGCCCAGGTGGGGGAGGGGCACAGGCATACCTGAGCATGCAACCACAGTGAACTAGATTTCTGTTCCTGGATTAAAGAACAAGCAGACCTGAAGTAACTTACAGACAAGAGCACAAGCCAGGGTAGAGCAGAACGGGGCTCTCATCAAATTGTACCATCTTGGACCGTCTGAAGCTTGGAACAGTGCTTCCTGGAAGTAGTGCCCCACTTTAATAAGGGCTTAAATGTCAAGAAATGGGCTAGGTAAATGAACAGACAGAAAAAAAAAATTGTGAACCATAGTTTCTTTGGTGACAAGGAAGATCAAAATACACCCTCAGAAGATAACAAAGTCAAAGCTCCTACATGAGAAGACGATACCTCTGACTTATAAGAACTTTCTCAGCATTAGGGCAGCTAAATGGAATATATTTAGACAGAAGTCACAGGTTTGAATTTAATATGAAGGGATGATATCTGTAAAGCATTTATTTTTTGTTTGTTGGGTGGTTTTTGTTAGTTTTTTGGTTGATGTTATTGGGTTGTTGTTGTTTTTTTTTTTTTGGGGGGGGGGGGTCAGGATTGGGTGGCTTGTCCAGGGTCAGGGAACTGGTAAGGGTCTCATGTCTGAAGCTGGATTTGGGCTCCGGTCTTCCTGGTTCCAGGGCTGCTACTTTATCCACTGTGTCACCTAGTTGCACAATGATGACATCTTTAAAATAAAACTAAGGGGTAAGAAGAATGCACTGGGAGAAAGAGAAAGGGAGAGATGGAATGGAGTAAAAGAAACAAGAAAAAGCTTATGGAATGGAGGGGAAGATTGGGGAGGAGCAGGGGATTGAGTGATCCATACTCTCATCAGAATTGGCTCAAAGAGGGAATAACATGCACACTCAATTGGGTATAGTTATATATCTTGCCCTGAGGGAACATGGGAGGGGAAGGAGATGTGGGGGGAGAGGTGAAAGAAGGGAGGACAGATTGGGGGAGGGGGCAGTAAGAAGCAAAACACTTTTGAGAATGGATAAGGTGAAAGAAGATAGAAAATATAGAAATACTGATGATTTATGTAGGTTTATTTTATATCCTGCAACATTGCTAAAGTTGTTAATTGTTTCAAGTAATTTTTGAGTTGATTCTCTAGGATTCTTTAAGTATACCATCATTTCATCTGCAAAGAGTGATAGTTTTGTTTCCTCCTTGCCTAATCGAATTCCTTTAATTCCTTTTTCTTCTCTAATTGCTAAAGCTAACATTTCTAGTAAACTATTAAATAATAGTGGTGATAATGGACATCCCTGTTTCACCCCCAATCTTATTGGGGAGGCCTCTAATTTATCTCCATTGCATATAATGATTGCTGATGGTTTTAGGTAGATATTTTAAGGAAAGCTTCACCTATTCCTAAACTCTCTAGTGTTTTTATTGGGAATGGGTGCTGTATTTTGTCAAAGACTTTCTCTGCATCTATTGAGATAATCATATGATTTTGGTTAGTTTTGTTATTAATGTTGTTGATTATGTTGATAGTTTTCCTAGTGTTGAACCAGCCTTGAATTCCTGGTATAAATCCCACCTGGTCATAGTGTATTATCCTAGTGATCACTTGCATCAATATTCAGTAGGGAAATATTGATTAGGGAAATTGGTCTGTAATTTTCTTTCTTTCTTTTGGCTTTGCCTGGTTTAGGTATCAACACCATAATTGTGTCATAAAAAGGAATGTGGTAGAACTCCCTTTTCAAATATTTTTCCAAATAATTTATATACTACAGGAATTAAATGTTCTTTAAATGTTTGGAAGAATTCACTTGTAAACCCATCTGGCCCTAGAATTTTTTCCTTGGGGAGTTCATTGATGGCTTGTTCAATTTCTTCTTCTAAAATGGGCCTATTTAAGGATTTTCTTTCTTCTTCAGTTAACCTGGGCAATTTTTGTTTTTGTATATATTTATCCATTTCATTTAGATTATCAAATTTATTGACATACAACTGTCTTCAAAATAGGGCAAAATAGGTCCTAATTATTGTTTTAATTTCCACTTCATTGGTGGTGAATTCAACCCTTTCATTTGTGATACTGGGAATTTGATTTTCTTCTTTCTTTCTTTTTTTAAATCAAATTAACCAAACTTTTATCTATTTTATTTTTGTTCATAAAACCAGCTCTTAGTCTTATTGATTAATTCTATAGTTTTCTTGCTTTCAATTTTATTAATTTCTCCTTTGATTTTCAGGATTTCTAATTTAGTATTTAAATGGGGATTTTTAATTTGTTCATTTTCTCACTTTTTTAGTTGCATGCCCAATTCATTGATCTCCTCTTTCTCTCTTTTATTCATGTAAGCATTTAGAGATATAAAATTTCCCCTAAGTACTGAATCTCATAGATTTTGGTATGTTGCCTCATTATTGTCATTGTCTTGGATGAAGTTAACCATTGTTTCTATGATTTGTTGTTTAATCCACTCATTCTTTAGAATGAAATTATTTAGTTTGCAATTAATTTTCCATCTACCTTTCCATAGCTCTTTATTACATGTAATTTTATTGCATCATGATCTGAGAAGGATGCATTTACTATTTCTCCCTTTCTACATTTGACTATGAGGTTTTTGTGCCCTAATACATGGTCAATTTTTTAATATGTGCCATGTACTACTGAAAAAAAAAAGTGTTAAGGGCTAAAATTCTAGCTAAACTGTCTAAAACATTTAATGAGTGGTTGCCAATAAATTATAAGCTTTAGCAAGAGTTAGACTTTTAAGCATTTATTAAGGAGAATAAGAATTTGGTAAAGAGAGAGAGAAAGGCCTAGATTCCTATCTATTAAAGGGAGAGCACATTTATAGCTCCGCTCTCCACCAGAGTCCAAAGGAAAGAGAGTCCGAGACAGAGCGCTAGTCTCTTCCTTCTTCCTCCCACTACCCCGCGTCACTTCCTGATGCCAAAGAAAAGACTCCTGGTCTTGCCCTCAAAGACCTTCGCTTCATGGGCAGAACTCTTCTACAGTAAGTCTCCAGCAGGTGGCATTTTTCCAATAGTTACAAAAGGTACATTCATTTCTATCCCTATTCAATTTTCTCCATATATTTATCATATCTAACTTTTCTAACCTCTTTAATTTCTCTCTTACTTATTTTGTAGATAGATTTATCTAATTCTGAGAGGGAAAGGCTCAGATCCTGCAATCATATAGTTTTGCTGTCTCTTTCTTCTTGTATCTCATTTAACTTCTCCCCTAAGAATCTGGATGCTATTCTACTTGGTTCATGTATGTTTAGTATTGATATTACTTCATTATCTATCATACCTTTTAGTACAATGTAATTTCCTTTAATCATATCTATTTTTGCCTTTGCTTTGTCTGAGATAAGGACTGCTATGACTGCTTTTTTGTTTTTGTTTTGTGGGGCAATGAGGGTTAAGTGACTTGCCCAGGGTCACACAGCTAGTAAATGTCAAGTGTCTGAGGCTGGATTTGAACTCAGGTCCGCCTGAATCCAGGGCTGGTGCTTTATCAACTGTGCCACATAGCTGCCTCATGACTTTTTTTTTTTAAAGTTCAGCTGAAGCATAAGATATTCTGCTCCAACCTTTTACCTGTACACTGTGTGTATCTCTCTACTTAAAATGTGTTTCTTGTAAAAAACATGTAGTCCGATTCTGATTTTTAATCCACTCTGCTATTTGCTTCCCTTTTATGGGAGAGTTCTTCCCATTCCCATTCCCATTTAAGATTGTTTATTTCCCTCCATTCACTTTTCCCCTTTGTTAGTACTTTTTTTTTTCCTTCTTTCAACCTATTCCTCCTGATCAGTGTTGTGTTTATCACCACTGCCTCCCTCATTCTGCTTCCCCTTTTATCAGCCATCCTTCCTTTTCTTTTTGTCTTATTTTTTTTAAATAAAAGTATTTTATTTTTTTCCAGTTACATGTAGAAATAGTTTTCAAGATTTGTTTATATAAGATTTCCAATTTCCAATTATTCTCCCTCCCTCCCCTCCCTCCCCCCCCCCCCAGACAGCAGGCAATCTGATATAGGTTATATATACATAATAACATTAAGCATATTTCTGCATTAGTCATGTTATATGAGAAGGATCAGAGCACAAAGGAAAAACTTGAAATCAGAAAACTAACAGCATCAAAAATAAAAGAAATAGTATGGTTTAATCAGCATCTATACTCCACAGTTTCTTTTTTGTTTTTCCACTGGATTTGGAGAGCCTTTTCCATCATGAGTCCTTTGGAACATTCTTGTTCTATTGGATTGGTGAGAAGAATCTAGTCAATCACAGTTGATCAACACATAATATTGATGATACTGTGTATAATGTTCTTCTGGTTCTGCTCACCTCACTCATCATCAGTTCATGCAAGTCCTTCCAGGTTTCTCTGAACTCCACCTGCTCATCATTTCTTATATCACAATAGAATTTCATTACATTCATATACCACAACTTGTTCAGCCATTCCCCAATTGATGGACATCCCCTCAATTTCCAATTCCTTGCCACCACAAAAAGAGCAGCTATAAATATTTTTGTACATGTGGATCCTTTTCCCTTTTTATGATCTCTTTGGGAAAAAGACCCAAGAGTGGTATTGCTGGGTCAAAGGGTATGCACAGCTTTATCGCCCTTTGGGCATAATTCCAAATTGCTCTCCAGAATGGTTGGATCTGTTCACAGCTCCACCATCAATGTATTAGTGGTCCAAATTTCCCAAAGCTTCTCCAACATTTATTATTTTCCTTTTTTGCCTTTTTAGCCAATCTGATAGGTGTCAGGTGGTACCTTAGAGTTGTTTTTATTTTCATCTCTCTAATCAATAGTTATTTAGAACATTTTTTCATATGGGTAATAGATAGCTTTGATTTCTTCATCAGAAAACTGCCTGTTCATATCCTTTGACCATTTCTCAATTGGGGAATGACTTGGATTCATATAAACTTGATTTAGTTCCCTATATATTTTAGAAATGAGGCCTTTATCAGAGATACTGGCCATAATGATTGTTTCCCAGCTATGTGCATCCCTTCTAATTTTGGATGTATTGCTTATGTTTGTACAAAACCTTTTTAATTTGATGTAATCAAAGTCATCCATTTTGAATTTCAGAATATTCTCTATCTGTTGTTTGGTCATAAACTGCTCTCCTTTCCAAAGATCTGAAAGGTAGACTATTCCTTTTTCTACTAATTTACCTATGATATCACCTCTTATGTCTAAATCATGTACCCATTTTGACCTTGTTTTAGTATAAGGTGTCAGATGTTGATCTTTGCCTAATTTCTGCCATACTATATTCTATTTTTCCCAGAAATTTTTGTCAAATACTGAATTCCCATCCCAGAAGCAGGGGTCTTTGTGTTTATCAAACAGTACATTACTAATGTCATTTACTACTGTATCTCCTGTATTTATCCTAATCCAATGGTCCTCCACTCCATTTCTTAGCCAATACCAGATAGTTTTGATGACTGCCACTTTATAGTAAAGCTTCAGATTTGGTACAGCTAACCAACCTTCCTGTGCATTTTTCCCCATTATTTCCCTTGATATTCTGGACTTTTTGTTTTGCCAGATGAATTTTGTTATTATTTTGCTAGCTCTATAAAATTCTTTTTAGGTAGTCTGATTGATATGGCACTGAATAAGTACATTAATTTAGGTAGAATTGTCATTTTTATTATATTAGCTTGGCCTATCCATGAGCAATTGAAATCTTTCCAATTTTTAAAATCTGATTTGATTTGTTTGAAAAGTGTTTGGTAATTGAGTCCATAGAGGTCCTGGGTTTGTCTTGGCAAGGAGACTCCCAAGTATTTTATATTATCTACCATTACCTTAAATTGAATTTCTCTTTCTATCTCTTGCTGCTGGGCATTGTTGGTCGTGTATAGAAATGCTGATGATTTATGTGGATTTTTTTATATCCTGCTACTTTGCTAAAGTTGTTAATTGTTTCCAGTAATTTTTGAGTTGATTCTCTAGGATTCTCTACTTATACCATCATATCATCTGCAAAGAGTGATAGTTTTGTTTCCTCCTTGCCTATTCTAATTCCATTAATTCCTTTTTCTTCTCTGATTGCTAAAGCTAAAATTTCTAGTACAATACTAAATAATAGAGGTGATAATGGACATCCCTGTTTCACCCCTGATCTTATTGGGAAGGCCTCTAACTTATCTCCATTACATATAATGCTTGCTGATGGTTTTAGGTAGATACTGCTTATTATTTTAAGGAAAGCTCCACCTATTGCTAAGCTCTCTAGTGCTTTTATTAGGAATGGGTGCTGTATTTTGTCAAAAGCTTTCTCTGCATCTATTGAGATAATTATATGATTTTGGTTAGTTTTCTTATTGATATGGTTGATTATGTTGATAGTTTTCCAAATGTTGAACCAGCCCTGCATTCCTGGTATAAATCACACCTGGTCATAGTATATTATCCTGGTGATCACTTGCTGTAATCTCCTTGCTAATATCTTATTTATTATTTTAGCATCAATATTCATTAGGGAAATTGGTCTATAATTTTCTTTCTCTGTTTTTGCTTTGCCTGGTTTTGGTATCACCACCATATTTGTGTCATAAAATGAATTTGGGAGAACTCCTTCTTCACCTATTTTCCCAAATAATTTGTATAATATTGGAATTAATTGTTCTTTAAATGTTTGGTAGAATTCACCTGTAAACCCATCTGGACCTGGGGATTTTTTCTTAGGGAGTTCATCAATGGCTTGTTCAATTTCTTTTTCTAATATGGGCTTATTTCAGGAATTTTTTTTCATCTTCAATTAACTTGAGCAGTTTGTATTTTTGTAAATATTCATCCATTTCATTTAGATTGTCAAATTTATTGGCATACAGTTGGGCACATTCACAGTTAAAATTATTAATTGTTTATTTCCTTCCACCTTCTTTTACCCTTTGTACTCTTCCCTTCTTTTTCCCTATTCCACTTGACCAGTGTTTTGCTTCTGACTACTGCCTCCCTCAATCTGCCCTCACTTTTATCAGCTGCCCTTCTTTTTCTTGCCCCTTTTTCCCCCACTTGTACCCTCCCTTCTATCAATACCACCCTTTTCCCCCTTCCTCTTTTTTTTTCCTTACAGAGTAAGCTAAGTTTCTTTATACAAATGGGAGTGTATTTTATTCCCTCCCTGAACCAAGTCTGATGAGAATAAGGTTGTAACAATGCCCACCCCTCCCTTCTTTCCCTCTGTCATAATGGATTCTTTTTGTGCCTCTTCCTATGATATAATTAACCCCTTTCTACCTCTCCCTTCCTCTCCTCCCCCTAGTCTTCTTTTATCCTGTCCCTTAAGTTTCTTTATATCATCACATCAAAGTTGATTTAATAATAAGACCTTTAAAGAGATACAGATCTCAAAAGATAAAAGTATTATCCTCCCTCATATGGACTCAAGCAGTTTAACATCATTGAACAACCCCTTTCTCCCCCTTGTTTACCTCTTTATATTTCTCTAGAGCCTTGTATTTGGAGATCAAATTTTCTGTTCTTTTTCTCAGGAAGCCTTGGAAGTCTCCTAGTTCATCAAATGTCCATCTTTTCCTCTGAAAGAGAATGTCAGTTTTGCTGGGTAGTTCATCCTTAGATGTAATCCAAGCTCCTTTGCCTTTCTGTATATCATATTCCAAGCCCTGCAAATTCTTTAATGTTGAAGCTTCCAGGTCCTGTGCAATCTCGACTGTGGCTCCATGGTATTTGAATGTTTTTTCTGGCTGCTTGGAGTATTTTCTCCCTCACCTGATAATTCTGTAGTTTGGCTAATATATTCCTTGAAGTATTCCTTTTGGGGTCTCTTTCAGGAGATGTTCAGTGGATTATTTCAATGATGATTTTATTCTCTGATTCTACAATTTCAGGGCAGTTCTACACAATAATTTCCTGGAATATGGTGTCTTGACACTTTTCTTGATCATGGCTTTCAGGTAGTCTAATAATTCTCAGATTATCTCTCCTGGACCTATTTTCCAGGTCAGTTATTTTTCCAATGAAGTATTTTACATTTTCTTCTATTTTTTCAGTTTTATGATTCTGCTCATCAGATTCTTGTTGTCTCATGGAGTTATCACTTCCATCTGCTCAATTGTAAATTTTAAGGCCTTATTTTCCACAGTTAGCTTTTGAACCTCTTTTTCTGTTTGGCTAATTATTTCTCTCATTTGTCCAATTGTATTTTTTAAGGAATTGTGTTCATCAGTCATTTTTTGTTCTTCTTTTTTTGCAGTTTAACTCTCATTTCTCTTATTTATTTTTCTATTTTTTTCTTCTAACTCTCTTATTTGATTTTTAAAAGCTTTTTTTAGCTCTTCAAAGATGGTTTTTGGGTCTTCAGACAAGATCATCTTCTCTCTTGAGTCTTCACTAGTGGGTGTTTTGACTATCTCATCTGTGTTTGAATTTTGGTCTTCCCTTTCACCATAGAAGTTGTCAATGGTAAGGGTCCTTTTTTGTTTCTTGCTCATATTGTAGGCTATTTTTAAACTTATCAAGTTGAATTCTCCTGGGGCACAGTCTTCACTGTTGCAAACTTATTACTGCTCTTGGCTGCCCCACTCTCAGCTGTGTCAAGTTACAACAGTGTTGAGCTGCCTCTGAGTGGAGCTTTGCTGAGGTGATCTGCCAGCTGAGATGAGTGGTGCTTAGCTACACTGAGCCAAGCTTTGCTGAGGTGATCTGCCAGCTGAGATGAGTGATGCTAAGCCACACTGAGCTGAGCTTTACTGAGGTGAGATGCCCTCCCCTTTTACCCCAGGTGAGACAGACCTTTTCTGAAGTCTTCTAAATTTTCTCACGTAGCAGTATTTTGTCTCTCTTTTTGTAGGTTCTGTAGTTCCAGAATCTGTTTATAGACTTGGTTTAATGTTGTTTTTGAGGGAAATACGGGAAAGCTCAGGAACGTTCCTAGCTTCTCTCCTCCATCTTGGCTCTGCCCCCCCCCCTGAACCCACCCTTCCTTTTCTTGACCCTTTTTCCCCATGCTGCTTCCATCCCTTCTATTAATACCACACTTTTGCCCATTCCCCTTTTTCTTCCTTAAAAAGTAAGCTAAGTTTCTGTCACTCTTTTCAGATGATATAATGGTATAATTAGAGAATTCTAGAGAATCAATTAAAAAACTACTTGAAACAACTTTAACAAAGTTGCAAAATATAAAATAAATTCCACATAAATTATCATCATTTCTATATATGACCAACAAAACTCAGCAGCAAGAGATAGAAAGAGAAATTCCATTTAAAGTAGCAGCAGACAATATAAAATACTTGGGAATATAACTGTCAAGACAAACCCAGGAACTCTATGAACACAATTACAAAACACTTTTCACACAAATAAAATCAGATCTACATAAATAGAAAAATAGCAATTGCTCATCGACAGGCTGAGCTAATATAATAAAAATGACAATTATACCTAAATTAATTTACCTATTCACTGCCATGCCAATCTGTCTACCTAAAAATTATTTTATAGTTAGAAAAATTATAACTAAATTCACCTGGAAAAACAAAAAGTCAAGAATATCAAGGGAACTAATGAAAAAATGCATAGGAAGGTGGGTAATCCATACCAAATTTTAAGCAAACTATAAAGCAGCAGTCATCAAAACTGTTTGGTACTGGCTAAGAAAGAGTGGTGGATCAATGGAATAGGCTAGGCACAGGAGACACAGTAGTAAATGACTATAGTAATCTACTGTTTGATAAACCCAAAGACTCCAGCTTCTGGGATTGGAACTCAGTATTTGACAAAAACTGCTGGGAAAACTGGAAGATATACTGGCAGAAACTAGGAACATCTTATATAGAAACATCTTAAACCTTATAAAAATAAGGTCAAAATGGGTTCAAGATTTAGACATAAAGGATCATACCATAGATAAACTAGGAGAGGAAGGAGTAGTTTACCTCTCAGATCCATGGAAAGGAAAATAATTTATGTCCAAACAAGAGGTAGAGACTATTATGAAATATAAAATGGAAGACATTGATTACATTAAATTAATAAGTTTTTGTACAAACAGAAGCAATGCAACCAAAAATAGAAGGTAGTCAGAAAGCTGGGAAATAATTTTTATAGCCAGTATTTATGATAAAGGCCTTATTTCTAAAATATATCAGAACTAAATCAAATTTATAAGAATTCAAGTCATTCCCCAATTGAGAAATGGTCAAAGGATATGAACAGTTTTCAGATGAAGAAATAAAAGCTATCTATTGCCATATGAAAAATGCTCTAAATTGCTATTGATCAGAGAAATACAAATTAAAACAGCTCTGAGATACCACCTCAAACCTATCAGATTGGCTAATATGACAAAAAAGGAAAATAATAAATGTTGGAGAAGCTGTGGAAAAATTGGAACACTAGCGTATTGTTGGTGGAGCTATGTACTTATCCAAACATTCTGGAGAACAATTTGGAACTATGCCCAAAGGGCTATGGGGCTGTTCATAACCTTTGGCCCAGTGGTACCACTGTTGGTCTGTATGCCCAAGAGATCATGGCAGAGGGAAAGGAACCACATGTACAAAATTATATATAGCAGTTCTCTTTGTGTTGGCAAAGTATTGGAAATTGAGGGAATGTCCATCAATTGGGGAATGGCTAAACAAGTTGTGGTATATGAATGTAATGGAATACTTTTGTGCTATAAGAAATGATAAGCAGGAGTAGTTCAGAGAAATCTGGAAGGACTTACATGACCTGATGCTGACTGAAAGGAGCAGAACCAGGAGAACATTGTACACAGTAACAGCAACATTGTGTGATGAACGATGGCGATAGATTTGGCTCTTCTCAGCAGTGCAACTATCCAAAACAATTTCAAAGAACTCATGATACAAAATGTTCCCAAAATCCACAAAAAAGAACTATGTATTATGAATGCAGATTGAACCATACTGTTTCTACTGTTCGGCTGTTTTTTTCCTTCTGTTTTGAGATTTTCCCCTTGTGCTCTGATTCTTCTTTCACAAGATGACTAATGTAGAAATATGTTTAATGGGATTGCACATATATAACCTATATTAGATTGCTTTCCATCTTGGGGAGGAGGGAGGAAAGTTAGGGTGGAAAAAAAATATGAAACTAAAAATCCCATGAAAATAAATTTTGAAAACTATATTTATTTTAACTAGAAAATAATAAAATTCTTTTGTTTATTAAAAAAAGATAGAAAATAGAATAAATATCAAGGGGAGGGAGTAGGATGGAGGGTAATACAGTTAGCAATAGTACCTGTGGAAAAAGTATTTGAAGCAAGTTTTTCTGACAGGCCTCAATTCTCAAACACATAGAGACTGAGTCAAATTTGTTAAAAACAAAAAAAAAAGCCATTCCCCAGTTGATAGATGACCAAAAGGTATGCCATTTTCAGATGAAATAATCAAAGCTACCTATAGCCATATGAAAAAAATGCTCCAATTCACTATTTTTTGGAGAGATTCAGGCCAAAACAGTTCTGGATACTACCACACACCTATCAGATTGGATAATAGGACAGCTGAAGAAAATGACAAATTTTGTGGAGGATATGGGGAAAATGAGACATTAATACATTCTTGGTAAGGTTGTAAACTGATTCAAACATTCTGTAGAGCAATTTGGAACTATAGTCAAAGGACTATGAAACCAAGCATACTCTACTAACCTAGCAATACCACTACTAGGTTGTTATAGTAAGATATAATGGGTTTTTTGTCAACACCCAGAGGCCTCAACCAGAGGAGATTAATCTAGACTGATTGAATTATGTGAGACTGATTGAGAGCTATTGACTTTTTGGATTAGCCTACTTAAAGTTAATTAAATTAAAACCACACCTGGCTGACTCCCAAGAGCGAGTGTTCTCAGAGGCTGTGGACTATGACAACAGGAGACCACCCTCAACCAATCAGCTTGAAGGACCTCCCCTTCTGGGGGAGGGGGACAGGAAGTAGGACCTGAGGCTGGCTCCCTGGCTCTGGCCTCTTTTATTGCAGAACCATGGGTTGGTGGCTGAGAGAAGGAGAAGAAGGATTTCATTCTGAACCCTATGGTAGAAAGATTTTCTTTCTCAATTTTATGAACTCCACGTGTTCTCTAGTAACCCCTAATATACTTTAATAAATGGTTAATGCCTAAACTGTTGCTGAAGCTTCCTACTTATCAGTAAATACTAGCTATTTCCCCCCCAACCTGGGTGGAGAAGGTGACCAAACACATTAGATTTTAAATGTCACATTACCCTAAAAGAGATTTTTTTTTTTAAATTTGAATTTGAAATTGGGTGGATATCCTTCAATTGGGGAATGACTGAACAAATTGTGGGATGAGATTAGGATGGAACACTATTGTGCTGTAAGAAATGATGATCAGGACACTATCAGAAGGACTTATGAAAAATGTAATCCATCTACAGAGAAAGAAATGATGGTATCTGAAAACAGACTGAATTATAATTTTTTTGTTAGTTTTAATGTAGAAATGCCTTGCAAGACTGCACATGGATAATTTATATTGAATTTCTTGAGTTCTTAAAGAGGGGTGGGAGGGAGGGAAGAAGAGAAATCAGAACATAAAATTTTTAACTGATTGATGTGAAAATTTGTTTGTACATGTAACTTGGGGAAAATTCTAGATAAATAAAAATTTATAAAAATACTATCTAAAATTTAGGGATGGGAGAGCCTTTCTTTATCGTAAGCAAAAATACAAACTTAAAACTAAGAAATATATTAGAAATAATGGAGAAACATTAATTTTCCTGGTACAAATAGAGGGAAAGCAAGAAATGCTCCTTTACTAAGTATCATTTGACATAGTACTAGAATTGCTAGCTATTGAAATTATGCTTAGTTAGGCCCGTGACCTACTGGTTTAACAGCTTCCAATGAGCCACTTCTCCCACATCAGCCTAGCTAACAAAAGGAGATGGGGGGGCAAGGGCTGGTGATCAGCCCCTCTCAGCCCAGTCAATCATGGTGCTCCCCATCTGCAGGCAGGAGGCAACACCCATAAGCCCAGGGGAGCCTTCCTGTTGAGACTAGATAGATGGGGCCTCACTTGGCCACTGCTGGCCCAGCATCTTGAAAGACCTCTTAGAACCTGGTTTCTAGTTGTTGTGTTTCCCCTGGGGTGAGCCAAGTTCCCCTTGGGTGTGTTCAAGGGAGAAGAGTAGGGGAGGGAGGGAGAGATACCATATATCCTGCAGTTCCACCCTGCTGGAAAAGCAGGGCGGCTCCCTGAATTCCCACCCCTCTCCGCGGGTCCCCAAATCAGCAGATAAAGCATTTTATAAATTGTATTTTAAATAAATGTTTTAAACTTGTCAAAAAAAAAAAGAAATTAGGCTGAGTTGACAGGAACTTATTAGGGAGAATAATGTGTTCATAGAGAAGATGAAAGGAACATAAAAAGGAAAAAAAAAGCTTATGAAGGGAATGACAGCATAGGGTATAGCAGTATAATGTTACAAAGAGATCCAAAAAAAGGAAGATCATTGAATATTTGAAGTTACTTAATAGCTAGTATATGGAAGAAGAAAACAACTCTCAAGAACTTTCAGAGCCAGTGCAAGTAAACTACAGCTAATAATTACCTGTTTACCTGGAGAGGAATTTCTCTCTATGATAAACACTATGATAACCTACTAAGGAGCAGAACCTGTCAAAGATCTTAGATATTTCAAAATCAATTAATTTCTTCCATTACACAAATGAAATTGGCAATGGTATTTCTCAAACCTGTAGCTGGTAAAGGAAAAGCCAAAAATATTTTTGAAAAATAAAATGCTGCCTTAATTTTATACTCATGTGGCATGAAAGTGGCTATAGTCAAGATGGGTTATGAAGACAAACCCAAGAAAATGATAGAATTAATGGAAGACACAGATATGACCTTTGCTGCAGGTTGTATGACCAGTAGGTGCTAAAAAATAAAGTAAAACATTATTGTCCTTCTTTGGAGAATAGATGAGATTACCTTTAGTAAGATTTCCATTGACTTTTTCTGCTAGGACAGAAATACATATTTTCCTCTAAAGAATAAATAAAGCCCAGTACATTACAAATTCTATACTGGTCATTTTGAAAAGAGAAAGTATTCCACTTAATTTGCTGAAGAAAGAAACACTTTTGTTTGCAGCATCTGGGTCCAAATGGAACACAAAAATCAAAAATCACCAGTACTAGTACATTGGACTTATAAAAATCAACCGTTCACATCTTCAGTATTCCTAGTGGTTTCTATCCTTTATGTGGACTCACAGAAATGGCCACTACATGAACTAGAAGACAAGGTCCTTAGACCTACCTTCTACAAGAGGAAATTGAGAAGGTATATATCATACAAGACATTTTCAGGATATCATTTCTAGTAGGTAAAGTTGAGATATAAAGAGAGAGGAGGAGAAGGAGCAAGAGGAGGAGGAGGAGGAAGATAAGGTGGAGGAGGAGGAGGAGGAGGAGAGCAGAACCAGGAGAATACTATATATAGTAATGACAACATTCTGTGATGATCAGCTGTGATAGACAGCGCTTCTCAGCAATATAATGATTCAAGACAATTCCAAAGGATTCATTATGCAAAATGCTCTCTACAACCAGAAAAAGAACTTTGGAATCTGAATGCAGATTGAATCATATTATTTTTAATTTTTTATTGTTCTTCTTTTCTTTTTTGAGGTTTTTTCCCCTTTTGTTCTGATTCTCCTTTCACAACATGAATAATGTGGAAATATGTTTAATGTGATTGTACATATATAACCTATATTAGCTTGCTTGCTGTTTTGGGGAGGATAGAGGGAAGGGAGGAAGAAATATAAATTTGGAACACAAAATCTTATAAAAATGAATGTTGAAAAATATATTTACATGTAATTGGGAAAATATTATTAAAATTGAAAAAAGAAAGGGAAACTTATGATTCCCTCAATGTAACAAGCTCCCCACGAGAAAAATACACTCTACCATTGTATTTTGGAACTGTTTTAAAACTATAGTCTCAAAGAATTGCTGGAAGAATTTAGAAATAAAGTGACTGTGTTGGAGTTAAGACTAGAAAAGTTGGTCCTTAATTTAAAGCCAAATTTGTGTCTACTCTGGCAGGCTTCTTCTCACACCTAGCACATAATGGTACTTAATAAATATTTCTTGGATTGAAATTAATAAGAAAAAACAAAAACACGTGACCTGTATTTATAGAATCAAGAAAACTGTAGTAGATTAATATAAAAAGAGTATTAGTATGCAACAAAAAGTGATAAAAATGAGAAATTCAGAGAAACAATGGAATATTTGCATGAACTGAGGCATAGGAAAATAAACAAATTTGAAGGAAGATTAAACGCGAGGTCCAAAATTACTAGGCAGCTGGGTGGTGTAGTAGAGAGAGTGCTGGTTTTGGAGTCAGGAAGACCTCAATTTGAATCCTGACTCAGGCATTTATATTGGTGGTATGATTCTAGAAAATTATTTAAGATTTTCATTTTCCATTTCCCCATCTGCTAAAGGAAGGCAATAATAATACCCATAGGGTCATTGTGAGGATAAAATCTAATAATGTATATAAAGTGCCCTGCAAACCTTAAAATGCTTTATCAGTGCTGATTATTAGCAAAAAATGCAACAACAAAAGGAAGATAAAAATCTGAGAAAAGATGATGAAATATACTGCGTTCAATTCAAGAGAGAGATGAGAAACTCTCTCTCTGTATATATAGATATGCATGTATATATATAGATATGTATATATATATGTGTGTGTGTGTGTGTGTGTGTGTGTGTACATATGTATGTTTGGGGGGGTGCCAGATGTTAAAAGTGTTGTCAGATGTGATTATTATTCTTAAGTGCTTTCCTTTCTTACATGTAGGGTACAATTTTGGTGTGATGGCGGGAGGCGAATCCCAACCAAACTTACAACTTTTCAAAAATGATAATTTTTGAATTAAGATGTAAAATAAAATTTTAATATTGAAGTTTTCATGAAAAAATAAAATAAAATTATGGTTCTAGTCTCAGATCTGATACTGATCCAATCATAATTAGGTTTGAATTACTTATTAAAAAAAATTTTTATTTAAAGTTTTGAGTTTGGGGCAGCTAGGTGGCACAGTGGATAGAGCACCAGTCCTGGATTCAGGAGGACCCGAATACAAATCCGGACTCAGACACTTAACACTTACTAGCTGTGTGACCCTGGGCAAGTCATTTAATGCCAATTGCCTCACAAAAATAAAACAAAAATAAATAAATAAAGTTTTGAGTTCCAAATTTTATCCCTCCTTCCTTCCTTCCCTCCTTCCCCTCACTCTCCTCCCACCCTGAGTCACGAAGCAATCATAAATAGGTTATACATTTACAGTTATGTAAAACATTACCATATTAGGCATCTTGTGTAATAAATTTTGAATAATAAATGGAAGAAGGTGAAAAATAGCATGCTTAGGTTTGTGCTCAATCAATATCAGTTCTTTCTTTCTTTCTTTCTTTCTTTCTTTCTTTCTTTCTTTCTTTCTTTCTTTCTTCCTTCCTTCCTTCCTTCCTTCCTTCCTTTCTTTCTTTCTTTCTTTCTTTCTTTCTTTCTTTCTTTCTTTCTTTCTTTCTTTCTTTCTTTCTTTCGCAGGGAAATGAGGGTTAAGTGACTTGCCCAAAGTCACACAGCTAATAAGTGTCAAGTGTCTGAGGCCAAATTTGAACTCAGGCCCTACTGAATCCAGGGCAGGTGCTTTATCCAATTTCTTTCTTTGGAAGTGAATAATATACTTCATCAGTACTTCTTTGGGATTGGCTTGGATCATTGTATTGCTGAGAACGATTAAGTGTTTCACAGTTCTTCATTGAACAATATTGTTGTCACTATGCACAATTTTCTACTAGTTCTGCTCACTTCACTGTACATCACTTCATATAAATATCTCCAGGCCTTTCTGAAATCATTCTGCTTGTCATTTCTTATAGCACAATAATATTCCATCACCATCATAATACCACAGCTCCCCAAATGATAGGCATTCAAATCACTTAGTTTTCTTGTTTGGTTCCCCATATTTAAAAATAAATTTCCTGCCTTGAAAAATGATCCATTTCACTAGGATTTGAAAAAGAAACATGATATATCACAATCAATTATTTTTTAGGAAAATATTTTGTAAATCAAATATTAGCTTTATAAATTTGATGGTACCTTGGCAGGAATTAAGAGTACACTTTTTCCAACAAATGTATGTGCGAATCTTCATGTAATAAGATGACTAATATCTGATTACAATCAGAAAATGTGTCATTTCAAGTCAGGTTTGCCATGTATATATTAAAGATCCCAGTGATTTCTCTACATTTTTCCAAGTTATTTCTTCCTATGAGTTTAGATTTTCCTAAAGAAAGTGTTAACACTATATATACTGTTCAATTATTACTAATGAAAACAAATAGCATATTTACTTAATTATAAATACAGTGCTAAGAAACCTAAATTGAGTTACCAAAGCAGAAACTCATTTCTTTATACTTTCCCTACCGGCAAAAATAATTAGATTTTGCTCTTAATTTTTTAAGTGTGCTTAGCATAAATTAATGATTTGGTTATAAATGCTGATATTAGATATCTAGCGGTATCTTTTATGCTTTTAGAGTTTAGAATAGTTCATGGCACATAGGAAATGGATAGCAAATGCTAGTGGGCTGAATGACTGAAAGGTTCTAGGCAGGGTGAAATTAAGGGAAATAGTAAATTAATTAAATAGTATATTTTTTGTTTTATTTCTAAGCTTCCTTGTCAATATACTGCTAGTTTATTTATACCAGTTAATGAATTCAACAAACATTTATTTGATTCTTTCTCTATGTAAAACACTGGGCTAGAAGCTAAGGAAAATCTTAAGATGAATAAGGCACAGTACTTTTACCATAAAGTTTATAAAACAATGATATACATTGTAGATTATATTTAGAAGTTTCATAGTAGAGTGAAAAGGCTGGTGGACTAAGAATCAGAAAGGCCAGGAAGGGCTAGATCCAAGATGGTTGAATAAAGGGATCATTACAACTGAGATGTCCCAACATCCTCCTCCAAACAACTTTAAAATTATTCCCCAAATCTAACTCCAGAGAGGCATAGCCAACCAAAGGTCTGGGTGAGACTTTTTTTTTCCATATAAAGATAATTAGGAAATTGGAAGGAGAGATTTATTATAGTAGGATGGGAATCAGTGTTGAGTAATAGTGGAGACAACAACAGCTGTGAGCCTTGAAGGTGGCTGTGACACCAATAGGGGCAACTGTTTCAGGAGCCCTGAATTCAGAGGGAGGATGGGATTGGAAAACAAATCAGAAAGAAATTAGAAGAATCTCCTATGATTGAAACTCATACAGGGTCAGGAATTATTTGGCAAGTCTATTGCTCATATATAATTGCCCATACATAATCCCAGAGTGGAGTGCTTGTGGTTGCAAGAGATCAGGGCCCAGGTAATAGATTTAGATAAGAGGACTAGTGCTTGTGGCTACAAGGGACTAGAGTTCCTTCCTAGAGGCCAGAACACAGGCCAGGAGAGCAGAGAGCACACATCTCCTGAGATCATACCCTTAGGGAAAGACTGAAAACTTACAAAACCCCAGAGCAAGCTGTGAAAACATTAGTGTGAAAAGAAACTAAAACTTGGGACAATGCCCCACCTCCAAGGTGAGCATATCCTAACTTTAAGATAAGGTTCAAAGTCAATAAATAGACTGAAAAAGATGAAAAAAACAACAAAAGAACCTGATCATAAAAAGCTACTCTGGGAACAGGAAAGATCAAGACACAAAATTGGAAGAAGATAATGACTTGAAAAGAACTACAACAAAGCCTCAAAAAAAAAAATTTCAGGTTGGACAAATGTTGAACAAGAATCCCTAGAAGAGCTAAAGAAAGAACAAGAAAATTATGTTAAAATAAATAAGACTGGTAAAGGAAGAACTGGGAAAATAAATTAGATTAAGGCACAAAATATGAAAAGATAATAACTTGGCAAAAGAGGCTCAACAATGTTAAGGTAACTTACTAAAAGCAGAATTAGCAAAATGGGAAAAGTCATAGAAAAATATCATTGAAGAAAATAATTTCTTTTTTTTATTGAGGCAATTGGGGTTAAGTGACATACCCAGGGTCACAGAGCTAGTAGCTAGTAAAAGTTAAGTGTCTGAGGCCCGATTTGAACTCAGTTACTCCTGACTCCAGGGCCGGTGCTCCATCCACTGCGCCATCTAGCTGCCCCTGAAAATAATTTCTTAAAAATTAAAATTGGGTAAGTGGAATTTAATGACTCCATGAAACATCAAGAAATAATTAAACAAAGTCAAAAGAAAGGAAAAATATATGGAAGAAAATGTGAACTATGTCATCAGAAAAAAAAAGAGAAAAAAACTAATCTGGAAATTAAATTGAGGGAACGTAACACATGAATGATTGGACTACTTGAAATCCTTTATCACAAAAAGATCATGGACATCATATTTCAAGAAATTATAAGAGAAAATTGTCCCAAAATTTTACACTTAAAGGGTAAGATATACATTGAAAGAATACACTTATCACATCCTGATATCACATCCAACACTTACCAGCTGTGTGACCCTGGGCAAGTCACTTAATCCCAATTGCCTCACCAAAAAAATAATAATAATAATAATAAAATTAAAACTTCCAGGAGTGTTAGAGCCAAATTCCAGAGTTCTAAATTCAAGGATAAATTATTACAAATAGTCAAAGAGAAGTCATTAAAATATGGGGGCACTACAGTCAATATCACAAAAGATTTAGTAATTTCCTCATTAAAGGAATGGAGGGCATGGACTATGACATTCTATATGGCAAGGAAGCTAGAAGAACTTACCCAGAAAAAAAAAACTGAATCTAATAATCCTTCTGGGGGAAAATAGACATTTAATGAAATAATGGTCAAGCATTCCTGATTTTTAAAAAATCAGATTTAAATAGAAAATTTCACATTCAAACATAGAGGGAAAGAACCAATCCTGGAGAGGATATGGAAAAATAGGGATACTAATGCACTGTTGGTAGAGTTGTAAACTGGTCATGAAAATCATTCTGAAAAATGATTTAGAACTATATCCAAAGGGCTATGCAACTGTGTATACCTTTTGTCCCAGAAATAGCTCTACTAGATGTGTATCTCAAAGAAAAATATAGAGAACCTCTTTGTACCAAAATATTTGTAGTAGTTCTTTTTGTAGTGGCAAATGATTAGTTGACAGGATGCCCATTAATTGCAGAATGTTGAACAAGTTCTGGTATATTATTGTGATAGAATACTAATTTGCTATAAGAAACTTTGAGTAGATAATTTCTGAAATCCTTGAAGACTTATATAAACTGATACAAAGTTAAGTGAGCAGAATCAGGAAAACACTTTACACAGAAATTGCAATATTATAATTATAATCAACTGTGAAAGGCTTAGCTACTCTGTTCATGACAAGTATTCAATATAATTCCAAAGTACCCAGGATGTTGCTGTCTATCACCAGAGAGAAACCTGATTAACTCTTCTGAGTGCAGATTCATTCTGAGCTTTAATGACATAAAGAGATAAGCCAAGCTGGCAAGGACTTGACCTTCTGACTCAGTTTACAATGGGAGGTTGACAGGAAGATGAAATGCCTATTTAGCATCCAAACAAACTTATTATTTTTTGGTGATTTTCTTTCCTGTGTACTAGTTGCTTTGGGCTTGTTGGCAACCAGCAAGAACCCTAGAGATTGGCTTTATTGAAGCAGCTGCTTAATGGTGGCTATTGCAGGAATACTTCATGTTTAGAGTATTACATTCTAAAGAAAAAAACATGGTCAATTTAAAGGAGAATAAGATTCTTTCTTGAATCTGTTCTGTAGAGATATTAGAAGTACACAAATGATAAAAGGAATTTTTCCTGGATATCACAGTCACTTTGAGAAAATGGAAAGTCAATTATTTATGAAAAGCCTTAGGCAAATCCAAATAAAAAAGGAATTATATCATTTTAATGGTGTTTTCAGATTATTGGAATAATTGTGTATGTGTGACATACACACATATGCATACATGCATATTTATACACACATGTGTGAATATCGCATATACAAAATATATACAATCTCTATGTAATTAAACATCAACATATGTACACATGTAAATGTGCATCTATATTTTGATAAATTTAGATATAATTATATATACATGTACTGGACTTCTGATTTTACTGGCATAGGGAATTCCCAGCAAAGGAAGTACCTTCTATGCCCTCTATTAATGCAAGTTGATGAGAGAGAATGTCTATATGTGCATGCATATATGTATGTGTACATATAAACAATGCATTGCATACACTGCATATATGTATTTTTATGCATTCACACTTATGTATATACACACAAAGCATCTACATGTATACATGTATTGGAAAAAACTTCATACATGCACACATTCCAAGAACATTATGAATGCATGCATGCATGCATACATCAGCAGCTCCCCTGATCATTATTCCTGCCTTGGACATTTAACATAGGATGTCAAAGAGACATCTCAAACTCAATTTGTCTAAAATAGAGCTTATTATCTTGTATTATTTTTCACTCAAATTCATGTCTCTTTCAAAATTCCCAAATTCTATTGAAAATACCACCATTCTTTTCTTTTTAAAAGTTTATAACCTCAGGATTATCTTTATTATTCTCCCTCACCACATATAAACAATCAGTTGCCAAATCTTGCCAATTCTTCTTCTACTATATCTGATACCTGACAGTTTATGAACTCAAACTGCCACAAATTTGGTTTAAACCCTCATATCTGATGCCTAGCTGACTGCATTGGTCTTCTAAGTGGCCTCCTTACCTCAGGGGTTGCCTGGTCTCTGGATCTACCTAAGTGCTTTTCCTTAAGCAGAGGTCTAACTATGTCACATTCTTATGAAATAAACTCTAATTACTCCCTAATTCCTCAAAAGATACAATATTAACTCCTCCATTTAACTTTAAGTGACTTATGAGGAAGTGTGAATTACAGGGTTGATTTAATATTTCAGGATAAATTAGTTTCTGGTGATCATGAAATCCAGGAGAGCAGCCAGATGGGAAATGAACACATGCATGTGTTCATATGTTATATTGCATGTAGGTGTATTGTTAGGTATGTATATAACTATGTATTTATATATGTATGTATTATATATACATATACAGATATCTACATATATGCATATAAATCATTATATTTTATGTTTTATAATTAGTGATAATTATACTAAATAAATGATATAAATAATATTTAGATAAAATATTGTGTGATAATTGTATGTGCTATTATAATTAAGTTTAATATTATTTTCTACATATATAAAAACATATGTCATCTACAGAAAGATACTTAACAGCCATGCTTGCTTCAATTACTTTCATTATCTCATTTACATTCATAAAATGACTCCTTCCTTCTTACCTCAGTTATAAAGGAAGAAGTGAATTACTGCAGTTATCTAGATAAATCTGATCAAAATAATATTCTGGTCCCAATTATCTGGATGATGAAAGTGCTTTTAATTTTTTAATTGCATGGGTTATTTTCTCACTTCTCCATTTCATTTAGTATGTGTATACTGTCACATAAGTATTAAACAGTTCATGCTGAGTGAGAATTAATTAAGGAGAATGATTCCTTAGGTCTGCTGAATATGTTATATAATTACAGAATATCATCATTGATCCAATCCCTAGAATTCAGGGAATTACTATTGTATTGAAGAGGAAAACAATCCCTAGAGAAATTCAAATAAAAATCTTGAATTAAAGGCTTTTTAGAGACATTTTGAAAAGTGTTTTCTTAACTCTGTGACAAATATAGAAAAATATGCACACTCACTCTCCCACCCCTAAAGGAATTGATTCATGTGATTGATAAGGGGTTGACATGGTATGTTTTGCTGAGAGGGAAATATCTGCTTTCAAGAGTAATGGCCTCTCCCATCTATCTGAATGAAATTGACTAAATGCCACAGCTATATGGGTCTTTAAGAGCTATCAGCTCATCATTAGATTTATAATCTCCTAGAAGACAGTCAAAATAGAACTCGTCTACCTCATCAAAGTCACTGGACTCACATTCACTAATGTCCAAGAATTACTCTGGGGATCTTGTTCCTCTAAAGAACCAAACTAACAAAATGATCAGACTCCAAATTCTTATACTGAAAAGTTGTGCTTATTTTTTTTCCTTCCATCACTGGGGAATCAAATATTAGGTTTTCATATGTATAGAAAATTGGAATGAAAACATAAGCCTTAGGTAAAATTAATTTGAACTCTATATTTTATAAACTAGTCATTTATTGAAACAGGGAGCACACATGCAAGTTTTAACATGTACTGTAATAAAACAGAATATATTAACATTTTTGAAACTAGGAAATATTAAAATTTATTCAATAACTATTTTTTAAATTTAGTGATTTGTGATGTTTTTCATCTAGGAAATCCTTCAAGTTTGGGGATGCTGATTGTTATGCTCTAATAACATCAATTCTATTTTTACTTATTTTACCTTTCTAAATGTTAATATCCTAGTTCTTGATTTATAACTTTCATTCAAATACTATATTATGAGATAATATCTAGAACTTTCTGGAAGATTCTCCAAAAGAATACATAAGATAAACATTTCTCTTGTTCAATTATGACACTTACTTGTTATCTCTTTATTGAACAATCATCTTCCAAATAAGTGTCTAATATAACTAGTAAAATATTTTCTGATAGAGTTTATCACTCAAACCCACTGAATGGAACTATGCAAACAACTTACATCTTTCTACCATGCTTGAACAAAGGGATGAACTATATATTCAGCTAATCAAATAAATTGCAAAGCTAAATGTTTGCTGAGTAATTTATAATTCTCTTTAATGTTTTACCTCAAATAACAATTTTCATATCTTTCAACAACTATTTACTTTTTAATTGTGTAAGAACTATATGTATTTAGAAATGTTTTACACTAACATCTGGTTTCCATCTCAACAAAATAAACCCATGAGAAGAATCATTTTCTGCATTTTTTGAAAAATATATGGCAAATGTTGAGACATCTTGAAAAGTGGAGGTCACTGATAGAAAATAACTTTATATAAAAGTTGCACTTGAAAATTTCTTAATAAATTATATTATCGGTAATGTTAATTTTAAACAGATTTAACATTATTTCCCAAATGTTATTTCAGTTCAGGATTCTACTATTTTCCTTTTAAAGAACAAGTTCTCTAGACAGTTATTTTCCTAGAATTTGGAGCTTCAGTGATGGTTCAGGATCTTAAATTAAGAGTTAGAAAGGATGCCAGAAATTATCAATGCCTTTGTTTTTACCCCAACTTAACAATGATTATGTTGATTTTCTATAGAGCACATAAGACATCTTCTTGACTTAAAATTTAGCCTCAGGCACTTACTAGCTGTGTGACCCTGGGCAAGTCATTTAACCATGTTTGCCTCAGTTTTTTCATCTGTAAAATGAGAAGGAACGGGCAAACCAGTCTAGTATCTTTGTCAAGACCCCAAATGGGATCATGAAGAGAAAGACATAACTGAAATGAATAATAAATGACAAAGAATCACACTTGGACTATAAAAACAGTCTTACTCTGTGTTTATACATCTACAAAATAGCAAGCCAATGTTGAGTGAGAAGTCCATTGGGAAACATGCATAGAGCTGGATTGTCTTCTTTAAGAATCAGCACCCTTAAAGGGAAAGGGCACACATCTACAAAAATATTCATAGCAGCTCTTTTTGTGGTGGAAAAGAGTTGAAATTAAAGGAATGCCCATTAGTTGTGGAATGACTGAATAATCTGTGGTATATGAATGTGATGGAATACTGTTGTACTATAAGAAATGATGAGCAGGTTGATTTCAGAACAATCCAGAAAGACTTACATGAACTGATGATAAGTGAAGTGAGCAGAATCAGGAGAACATTGTACACAGTGAAGGCAACATTGTGTAATGATTAACTGTGAAAGACAACTCTTCTCAGCAATGTAGTAACCCAAAGCAATTCCAAAAGACTTTTGAAGAAGTATTCAAAGCTATAGTCATATAAAAAACTGATCTCAATTATTATTGTTTGGAAAATTCAAATTAAAACAATTCTGAGGTACTGCCTCACACCTAATCAGATTGGCTAATAGGACAGAAAAGGGAAATGACAAACATTGGAGGGGTTGTAGAAAAATTGAGTTGTGTAATGATTCAATCATTATGTAGAGGAATTTGGAATGATACCCAAAGAGCTATGAAATTGTGAAAACCCTTTGAGCAATAAAACTGCTAGGTCTCTATCCCCCCCCAAAAAAAAAGATTTTAAAAAGGAAAATTACCTATATGCATAAAAATATTTATTGCACTGTTTTTCTGGTGGCAAAAAAATTGGAAATTGAGGAGCTGCCTATCAACAGGAAGATGGATGAGTAAGTTGTGTTATATGAGTGTGATAGAATGCTGTTTTGCTATAAGAAATGATGAGAAGGATGCTCTCAAAAAAAAAAAAACAACAGGAAAGATTTACATGAACTGATGCAAAGTGAAATGTGTAGAACCAGGAAAGCATGCATATTGTAAGATCAATAATGTAAGATGATCTACTGTGAATGATTTAGCTATTCTCAGCAATACATTGATCCAAGACAATTATGAAGGACTTATAATGAAAAATGCTATGCATATCAAGAGAAAGAAATGATGGCTAAATACAGATTGAACTGTGTGTGTATGTATATATAAAACTTTATTTTTCTTGGGGCTTTTGCCCATGTTTTCTTTTACAACATAACTAAGATGGTAAGTTTTTGCATGACTACACATGTATAACCTATATCAAAGTGTTTGCCTTCTTAATGATGGGAGTAGGAAAGGAGGGACAAACAAAATAACGTCTGTTTTTCAGACAAAAGCCTTCTTTCTGAGGAACCAAATAGACTTTACGGCACAATTTACTTCCTTTTTTAATCACAACATATTAGCCAAGGCCTTTAAGAGTGTCTGACTGTGTTAGCCATAGGATCAGAGATTTAGAACTAGAAAAAACTCAGAAATCTGCCTCTCTTCTTCTTAGCATTTGGGAAAACAAGGCCCAGGAAAGTTAAGTAACTTACTCAAGTCAAGATATGAATCTAGAGCCTCCAATTGCAGATCCTACATTTTTTCTTCCATTACTATGCTGTTTCCCACTGTGATAAAATAATGGAATTTAGCAGATACTCAAAGGCCCACCTGGAGATTAATCTAAACTGATTGAATTAAGTGAGAGTGATTGAGTGCTGATTAGCTTACTTCAAGTTAACTAGATTGTATGCACACCTGGCTAGTCCTTAAGAAGGTATTGTTCCCAGAAACTAAGGACTTTGAACTTAACTTGAGTGGATTTGTATGATGCTAACCAACCCAGCTTGAAGCAGTGTGTAAGGACTGCCCATGCTCCAGACCTATAAAAAGCTTCCACAATCAGTTTGCTGGGGAGTTCGTGATTGAAGCAGGCTCGTGGTAGAGGACTTGAGGAAGAGCCAGACCAGGCTGGAACTCTAGGCTAGGTAGGCTTTTTCTTAACTTTCTGAACTCCATGTGAATACCTGTATGTTTTAATAAATGTTTAATGCCCAAAGACTGGTGCTGAAGCTTCTAATTTAAGGCAATCACACAATATAGATTTTAAACATTATACCACTAATACTGAAAAGGTCCTTTGTCACTGCCAAAATTCTTAGTCAAAGCCCAAGCAAATAAAACTCATTCTCAAGTTATTTTTCTCACTTTTTAAGTATATTATGTTGTATGGTTCTTTAGTATTTATTGACAAACTTCTAATATAGCCTATGATCGTCCAGGGAGCCTGTGGGGAATATAACTGTTTACCAGTCAGAAAGAGGGACTAAAAGCTTATGGGAGGGGGAGCTTCTCCAAGGGACACCAATTAAGTCACAGACTCTCTAAGACTCTATTTACTCATGTATAAAATGAGGATAACAATAACTGTGACCTCAACAGGTTGAAACGAGGCCTAAATCAATTCTATTTTTAAACCCTTCATAAACTTTAATGTATTAACAAATATCAGTTATTCATTCAGTGAAATAAAGGAAAAGACTGTCAGGGATTAACTCATAAAAAATCAATCTAAAGTGTAAAAAATATCTATAAAAAGAGGTAAAATATGTATATATGTATATATATATACACACACACATATATTTATATACACACATATAAAATACACACACACATATATATATATATATATATATATATATATATATATATATATATATATATATATATATATATATATAGGAAAGTATATATATGCCAGGAAAGTACTTATGGTTTCTCAAAGAGGACTAACATTAGACCCTCCACAGACCCAGGTATGATCCCCCCTTGCTCATAGGTTTCCATAGGTTTGAAATCCTCAAAAGAAGTAAAACCTTCATACCAAAGATTTGGACATTTTATAAATTATATGGATTCTGCACAGCCCCTACTAGGAACAATTTAATGACATTCCCTTTGAATGGGAGTTTAAGGGATGAGGCAGTTATTTTTTTCTTGAAATTGTGCTAAAAAGGGAATAATTCAGTTCATGGGGTTGTTGAAATGGAGAAATGAAAAGTGCCATGGAAAGATCATTCTTTGTAATAAGAGAGGGACTAATTGGTCCCTTTAAATGCTAGCTAACATTTTAAATGCACAACTTTGATCAGTACAGCCATGCGTCTGACAAATATTATGCACAAAGGACATCTGATAGCCAGCAGCAAATCCCCCTAAAAGCTTCAAAAGTCATTCTGAACACAGTGTGTATTGTTGGGCCCCAAGAAGGTGATTAAGGAGGGGAGGGGAGGGAGAATGAATGTAATTTGTCAAAGTTTTCATCCTTTAAAAGTATTTCTGTATCTAAGTGACATATATAACATCGAAACCACATATAGTACACATGTGGATATATGTACTCATATGTATATATGCTTGCATTTTATGTGCATATATCCTTACATTGGTGTGTGTGTGTATATATATATACATAAATACACAAATATACATGAACATGTTTCTATAAACACAATACTTTATATATACAATATAAATAATACATCTTATATACACATAAAGGTAAGTATGCATATATATATATATATATATACACACTTCTATATGTATAGCAAAAATATACAAGGACTAGATGATCTATAAATCTACTTCTGGCTCTGCAATTTTCTGTAAGCTTCATGACTACATAATTTAATAGTCAAGTGAAACCTTCATAGCAAAATATGATGTAGAGATTCCTTTATTTTTCTCTCTGTCAATATCTTGTGATGTGAGGATAAACAAGACATTTCCTTCATGGGTCCTCACCTCCTTAAGGACTCTCTGAGTTGTCCCAAGGTATAAAAAAGGTTAGGCATGTGAGAGTCATATGCCATTCTCCTGAGAGGGCCTTTCATCTAACTTGTCACATTATTGGCCAGTGACTTAGATAAAGTAAGGGTACAGAATTGGCAATAACAAGATGAGGGAAGGGATATGAGAGTATTGGTCATCACTTCCAACCTGGAACAATATCAGAGCTTCCTCATTGATCTCTTTTTCCACTTTCTCTCTTTTCCAATAAATCCTCCACAATGTCTAAATTATCCTAGTAAGATCTGGCCATTTCACTACTCTGCTCAAAAGCCTTCAGAGACTCTCTATTGACTTTTGGATAAAATGTGAACTCTTCAGTCTAGCATTTAAGTGCTCTGCAATCTGGCTCCAACCTACATTTTCAGCCCTATCACTCTCTTCACACACTCTATGTTGCAATTAAACTAGACTATTTGAACTTTAGCCATCTCTCATGGTTCCTCCTCCTTCAGTTTGATAGAATTAAGGACAAACTCCTGTGCCATAGTTTGTGAAGGATTATTGCTAGGCATATCCCACAAGTTAAACTGCTAGACTTCCAAACCATCAGTTCACAGACATGGGTATGATAGTCAGAGGGCACAGTTTTCAATTGAGACTTCTACCATCTGTATGACTTTGAGCGAGTCATGAAACTTTTCTAGATCTCTGTTTTCTTATAGAACCTTGATATCTAAGACCATTTCCAGATCCATGTCAATGGTTGTACAGGCATATTACACTATGATATTTCCATTTTATCAAGACATACCACAAATTCATATTTTATTTTTCTTTCCTAAACAATAACTGAAAAAATTGTATTTTTGGTTACAGACAAAACCAGTGTTCAATTTTGTCATGAGATATTTTTCTTTTCCCCAAGTGCTTCAAGAAAAATAAATGTTGTCTATGTGGCAGACTGAGAGAAAAAAAAATAAAGATTCTGAGATTATGTTGATGCCATACCAGCAAAGTGGTTTATGTAACCATGGAAACCATGTTCAAGCACACAAAATTCCCCTTATACAATCTTCTTAGCAGTTTAGATAACACCCATGCTAGCTGTAAAGTTAGAAAATGTGCATTCTATATAGAATTAAAGAAATAAAAAAGTATGGTGCTCTAAAAACCAGGGACATTCAGGTCAATGAATTTCAGCATTGTGTAAAGAGTTACACAATAGTCTTTGACATGTCTAGATTAGAATATTGTAAAAGTATATTCCCACGGTCAAAATATAACTATTCAGTGGGATATGGACAGACCTGGGAGAGAGAACTCTACCCTCAACAGATTCTTGGAGAGGAATTACTACTCTTTAGAAAGTTGGGCCACTTATATGGTGTTACTGACCCCAGACCCTGAGGCAGAAGGTATGGCATGAGACAGTTGAGGTAGGCATGTCCTAAAATTTCAGTGCTTCCTGGAGGAGTGGCTGAAGGCCAAGTGATAAAGCACTGGTGGTTGTGTCCAGACAGGATGGAGCTGTCATAGGATTGTAAGCTCAGGAATGATAAGAGGAAGAAAGAACTTCCATTCCCAATGTTGGTGCTTACAGATCTTATTGTTAACTCTTGGGGGAAGCTTGGTGGTGCAGTGGATAAAGCACCAGCTTTAGATTCGGGAGGATATGAGTTCAAATCTGGTCTCAGACACTTGACAATTACTAGCTGTGTGAACTTGGACAAGTCACTGAAACCCCATTGCCCAGCAAAAACAAAACAAAAAACACAAAACAACAACAACAAGAACAACAAAAATTTCTCATTATTGTTAACCCTTGTTGTGTCTCCGGATATGACTAAAATGAAATAATAAAATAGGAGAACAACGAAGCACAAGAGGTTCTGTCAATCTTACTCATTTCAATGAAGTTCCAAAAGAGAAAAGGAATTATTTTAAAATACTCAAAAGAATCATGTCTTTTGGATCAGAATTCCTCAATTTCTAGTGTATGTCTTAAATGACTTGAGAGACAGGCATATTAAAAATGTCATATGGGCAGCTAGGTGGCACAGTGGATAAAGCACTGACTGTGGATTCAAGAATCCCTGAGTTCAAATCTGGTTCATATACTTGACACTTACTAGTTGTTTGACTCTGGGCAAATCCTCATTGCCCTGCAAAGAAAGAGAAAAAAAATCATATGACACATACCCACATAAGGGGTGAAATATGTGTTGCAAGGTGTTTTTTGTTTGTTTTGGTTTTGTTTTCCTTAAAATTTCTAGAAAATAAAATTAGAAAAGACTGTCAATGGAAAATTATTTAAATAGTTCTAATAGTCAAATAATTCTCATTCATCAAAATCATGGGACAGGAATAGTTTCAATATAGTGCATGCTACCTAAATCTAATGTTCTAAAACAGCTATAAATCTATTTAGAATCTTTCAAGTTCTAAGTCTATGATTCTATGATCATGACCTATTTTCCTTTTCTTCACACTTGTCACAGAGGAAGAGGTGAACTTGCATCTTCATAAGCCTAATGTTTCTACATCTTCTTTTGATTCTAGCCATTCCTATATTTTTAGAACTTCATCTGGCAAGCATAACACTTTCTTTTATGTATCCCTCCTCCAAGGGAGCACTATGGAAGCATCAAGGTGACAAAGGAAACAAAATCTTTGGAATCAAGAAGACCTGCATTTAATTCCTGTCTCAAATATTAAATAGCTGTGTGATCTCGAGTGAGTTGTCCTTATCTTCCTCAACTGAGGCTTTAAGTGGCTCAGTTTCCTTATATTATAATAGCTATGAATATGATTGTATATATACAACCTATGTCATATTATTTGCCATCTTGAGGAAGGTAGGGGAAAGAGAGGTAGGGAAAAAAAATTGGAACTCAAAATATTATAAAAATGAATGTTGAATACTATCTTTACATGGAACTGGGGAAAAATAAGCTACTATTAAGATTGAAAAAATATTTAAAAATAGAATAGCCATCAAAATAGCACCTGTGTTACAAGGTAGTTTTGGAAATCAAATGTGATAATGTATGCCGTGTTTTATAAACTTTAAAATTCTATATAAATATGAGCTATTATTACCTGGAAATTTGATCATTTTAACAAACAAATTTTTGAAATTCAATTCTATCTATTTCTATATCACATGCTTATTGTCCTACATTTTCCCCCTCCCTTTTACCACCAAACTTTTTGAAAAATTAACATAGATCTTCATTTCATCACTAAACCAATTTTCTCTATGACCTATTGAAACCCTAATGTTGTCCCCATTATTCAAATGAAATTATTATTTTAAATGTTAACAACTGCTTAATATTAAATCCAATTACTTTTTTACAATCTTTCCTTTTTATCATTCTTAACATTTGAAACTGTGGACTATCCCATAAAAGTAACAACATTTATATAGGTCTTTGAAGTTTGTGTTATATTTTATGTATATTTATTTCCTTGATTCTTCCTTCAGTCATGGTTCCAAAATTAGTATCTTTTAATTTAAATATTTCCTCTCTGTCTCCTTCACTGGTAACACTTATTTTTCCTGAATCTCTGCACTCCATCCTTGTCCATCATTTCTTCTGTCTATACTTTTCTTCATCCGTAGTGTTATTTACCATGGCTTCAACTAAGATGTCTCTGTAAATGAATGTCAAATGTGTATTTCCAAATATGGAATCTCTCCAAATTGTTTTCCACATCCTTATTTCTAAGTGAATACAGATCATCATGATAGTAGTTAGAGAATTGGTTTTAGAATAAGGTTAACCTTGGTTCAAATCCTACATCTGATACAAACTGGCTGCATGATCCTATATAATTTCCTCATCTGTAAAATGGGTTGGACTATATGTTCTCTAAGCTTACTATGAACTTTTTATCCTAGATTTGGTTATCTTTACCCAAATATTTCCACCAGTTCTAAAAACAATATTTCCCATTATAGGCGTATTATCTTTCCCCCAAAATTGCTTCTTTTTCTGATTTCACTTTTTAAAAATCAGTGGCACTCCCAGCACCATTTATATAATCTTTCTTGTGCAAAACTTTGGTGTTATCTTTTACTCTTTCCATTCTCATTTCCTATATCCAATTGATTGATAAATCCTATAGATTTTATTTCCTCAATATGTCTCATATCTGTTTCTTTTTTGCAATTACCAAAGCCCTTGGGTAGGGCCTCATGACCACTTCCTAGATTGTTACAATAATCTCAACCTATCTACTCACCAGCATTCTTTTCTCCTTCAAATATATTCTTCCCACTACAACCAGCAAGATTAATCTTCAATCATACGAATCAGACATACTACTTCTTTGATGAAAGAATATAACAATGAATTCTATTATCTATGAAGCGGAACTCAAACTCAATGACTCTTAAATATAGGAACTCAAATTCAAGACTCTTAACAATCTAGCACCATGCTATATTTCTACCATTTACCAAATTAATATTCTTCATATACTTTTCAAGCCTGACTAATTGGAAAAGGCACTATTCTATATAAAAACGCATGTATTTTGCTTCCCTAATCAATTCTCCAGTCATTAAAATGATTCTACTAATGTGCAAGTCTAATCATGTCAACTCAACTACTCAAGGAACTCCAGCGCCTCCCTATTACTTATAGGATCAAATACAAAAGGCACCATTTTTCATTCAAAGCCATCTGTAACATTGTCCCCTCCTACATTTTTGGTGCTTACATGTCTATCCAGTGAAACTGACCTCCTTATGGTTCAATAAAGAAGATACTCAGCACAGCTAGGTGGCGCAGTGGATAGAGCACCAGCCCTGGATTCAGGAGTGCCTGAGTTCAAATCAGGACTCAGACACTTGACACTTACTAGCTGTGTGACTCTGGGCATGTCATTTAACCCCCATTGCCCCACAAAACAAAACAAAACAAAACAAAACAAAACAAAACAAAACAAAACAAAACAAAACAAAAACAAAACAAAAACAAAAACAAAAACAAAAACAAAAACAAAAACAAAAACAAAAACAAAAACAAAAACAAAAACAAACAAAAAAAGAAGATACTTCATTTCTTGACTCCAGGAATTTGCTTTGACTGTACTCCATACCTGGAAGGTGCTTTCTTCAGAGTTCTACCTACTAACCTCCCTGACTTGCTTTAAATACCAACTAAAATATCATCTTTTACTAGAATACTTTCTGTAACAGATAGCTTGTTTGTATGTATTTGTTTATGCATTGCCTCCCCCATTAGATTGTAAGCTCCTTGAGGACAGGGATTAGCTTGTTTCTTTTTGTACCCATAACACTTAGCACAGTGCCTGGCAAATATTCCTTCTCTCCCTATAAACCCAGATTGACCCTTCCCTATATTCCTACTCATACTGTAAAACTCAAATGAAATGCTCTGTCCTGTAAGAAATTTTCCTTTATTTCCCCAGCAAGTGATGAGTAATTATCTTTACAAGATAACATTTATTATCAGGGATTTGCACAAATAGGTTTTTCTCTCTTTTTGGGATATCTTTGGGATATAAACCTCATTCAGATTTTGTGAACAGCAAATCAGATATCCTTCAAGGATAGCTTAGTGGTGTAAAGATACTAGACCCAACTTCCTTGAGTCTCCATGCATCTCCCAAGGTAAACTTATTCCTTGAGGTAATAATAGAACAATACCTAGCAGGAGAGATGGATTTTTGTAAATCTCTGAGCCAAGGTAAGAGACAAAGAGCCATGACTTAAGTAGTTAATTGGAACTAGGATGAATAAATAAATGCTTCAGAATCAATTTTAATCTTTTTCAGTCTCCATGCCTTACGTTGCATCCCATTCTAGTCCATCTTCCACTCAACTGTCAAAGATATCTTTTTAAAATACAAGTCTGATCATGTCAGTGTTTCCCTATTCAATAAATTCTACTGGTCTTCTATTACCTTCAGAACCAAATATAAAATCTCCTGTTTGGTTTTTAAAACCCTTCATATATTGACCCCAATTTATACCTTATCCTCTCACATGCTCTCTACAATCTAGTTCCACTGGTATTCTTGCTGTTCCTTATACAAGACATACCATTTCTTAGCTTCTGAAACTATTATTGTTTGTTCTCCATGCCTAGAATTTTGTCCCTCTTTATTTCTATCTCCCAGTTTTCCTAGAGTCCTTTAGGTCCCAGATAAAATACAGCATTATCCAAGAAGATTTCTTGATCCTCCTTAAGGTTAGTGCCTTAAATTTGTGATTATTTCTAATTTATCTTGTATATATCTTACTTGTACATAACTGCTTGCATGTTAATTTCCCTATTATATTATAATCCTATTGGTGCTGTATTTTGTCTTTTTGTAGCCCTCATGTATAACAAGTATCCTAGGCATTATGGGGGCTTAATAAATGCTTCTTGGCTTGTTTTCAATGACTTGACATAACCTGATGTTTGTGTCACTTATTTCACTTTTATGCTATTTTTTAACAACAAAAAAATGATAATATTGAAAAAGTAATTTTTAGCATTTATATATAATTACATTGTGCCAGGCACTTAATTAAGTGTTTTTCAAATATTATCTCATTTGATTCTGACCCAAAAAAAGTGTTAGATAGATACTATTTATACCCATTTTACATTTGAGGAAACTAAGGCAAAAAGAGATTAAGTGACTTGACCAACATATCACAATTATTAAATGCCTAAGGTCAGATCTGAATTCAAGACTTCCTGATTCTAAGTCCAAAGCTCTATCCACTGTGTCACTTAAGAAACACTACAAAAGCAAAAATTTACCAACTGTGTGCCTTGAGCAAGGTTCAGTGCTAGTTATTTAAGAAAAAATGACATAACCCCTTTTCTCATGGAGTTTACATTCTCCTGAAAGATATAATATTCACATAGTTAATATTTCTTAAACATTAATGTTTTCTGCCATATACTTTTCTACATTCTGGGAATAGAAAGGAAAAAGTGAAGCAATCCCTGCCATTAATGAGGATGCATTATACAAGAGAAGACAACATGTAACTACATATATATAAATTTAAAAAAATAGATAGAAAGTTATTGGAGAGAACTGCCAGCATCTAGGGCATCAGGAAAATACTCATATATTCAAGGATTTCAGATTACTCTGAAGGGAGACTTCAAATATATGTATGCATATATGTGGATGCATGCATGTATGTGTATGTATATAAACACATCTGTATATACACACATATACATTTATGCATGTGTAGGTATAGGTATAGATATAGTTATAGGTATGGCTATAGGTATATGCATAGGCATAGGCATGGGTATAGGTATAAGTGTAGGCATAGGTATTTGTGTGTCTGTGTCTGTGTATTGTGAATATGTGTATATATATGAATATGTATATGTACATACACACATACATATATATTCATATATACACATACACATAAATAAACATATATGCATATGTACACACACATGCTATGATCAGAAGGACTTCCCTCCCTTCCCTCATACATGATATTTCATTTCTTTGTTCTATGCCTTTTCAATGGCTGTAATCCCTGCCTGGAATGCACTACCTCATCACCTCTACCTCTTTAAAGCTTATAATTAATATTAATATATACACAAATATACATATATGTGTGTACATGTATCTATGTGTAGTAATAAATAATATGGCTAAGCAGGTAGATTGGGCAATGTTACAAATGATTTTAAATGCAAAATAGAGAAGTTTGTATTTAATCATAGATGTAATAAAGAACCATATGAGTATACTGAAAAAAGGAGTACAATGATATCACCTTTACTAATAACTTTGATATTCATGTGGGAAGTGAATTAAAGTGAGGTAATACTTCAGGTAAGGAGATCAAATAGAAAGCTATTGGGATAATCCACGAAAGATGTGCTGAAAGCTTCAACCAGGAGGATCATCATCATCATCATCACTACCATTTGTATAGTGTTTGAAGGCTTATAATACATTCTACAGATATTATCTCATCATTCCTCTAATAAACAATCCTGGAGGGGCAGCTAGGTGGCACAGTGGATAAAGCACCAGCCCTGGATTCGGGAGGATATGAGTTCAAATCCGGCCCTGCAAAAATAAATAAATAAATTAATTAATTAATTAATACATGAATGAATACGTGAATAAATAAATAAATGAATAAATGAATGGATGAATGAATGAAAAATAAATGAATAAATAAATAAACAGGTAAATAGATAAATATATAGATAGATAGATGGATAGATAGATAGATAGATAGATAGATAGATAGATAGATAGATAGATAGATAGATAGAAATAAATAAAAACCAATCCTGGGAGGAAAGTGCTATTATTAACCCCATTTAACAGATGAGGAAACTGAGATGAACTGAGGTTATGTGACTTGTTCAGTATCATTATACTAATAAGTATATGCTGTTAGATTTAAACTTAGGACTTCCTGAATGCAAATTTCATAATCTATCTGTCATCACTGAGTTGCTTCACTGACAAGTAATAAGAAAGAAAGCACCTATTTTTTTTTATGAGTTCAAGTCACTTGGATCCAATTAAATATATGCTAGAGTATCAATAGAATTTGCAGACATGACTGAGGAACTTATGACAAATAGGAGAGGTGATGCAGGATTGGAGAAGAACCAATATTCTCCTAAAAATATAAAAGAACAGAATGGAAAAATCAATATAACAATTAACTTGACTTTAATTCCTGCCCAAGGCCACTGGTCGGAATAGGAGAACCAAATTTAAATTTCACATCATCTGACTCTAGATCTCTTTGCATTTTCATTTTATGCAAATATTCCCAATTATTTCCTTTGAATTCTTCTGTTTACTAAATAAAATCATTTCTCTGGGAGAAAATTAGTTATTGCATAGAATTAATATTCTTAAAATATGAAAATACATACATTAACATTAAGTATACAACAGCACATACATTACCACTGACCTTCAAAATATGAATTCTTTAATTCAGAAAACCTCGTGGGCAACTAGGTAGAGCAGTGGACAAAGCTGTGGCCATGGATTCAGGAGGATCTGAGCTCAAATCTGGCCTCAGACACTTGACACTTATTAGCTGTGTGACCCTGGGCAAGTCACTTAACCCTCATTGCCCCTCAAAAAAAATCATAAAACCCCTACTTAATAGCCTAAAGTATATTTCCTTGAGAAACACTAAAACACAATTTGGAGACAGTGTGTGATATGCATCTGTGTGTGTATGTTTTGTATATGTATGAGGGTGTATGCTATGAAATGAAACTCATGTCTTTATTATTTTCCTCTTCTGATTTTTTTTAAGAGTCCTAAGGAAAAAAAAAAAAAAAGGGGCAGCTAGATGGTGCAGTGGATAGAGCACCGGCCCTGGATTCAGGAGTACCTGAGTTCAAATCCGGCCTCAGACACTTAACACTTACTAGCTTTGTGACCCTGGGCAAGTCACTTAACCCCAATTGCCTAAATAAAAAAAAAAAAAAAAAAAAAAAAAAAAGAGTCCTAAGAAACCACTACTTTATTTGTAGATAGCTGGCAAGTTGTCTGAGTAAAACGTGTGAAAACTGACTTGAAAGTACAAAAGCTGCTAATTGATAAAAGTGTCTAAATCTGGCTTCTATCTCTACCATAAAGAACAATGTTTAAACATTCTGACAACAGAAAAGCCCTTGACTGTGGGGTCAGTATACTTGTATCTTTGTCTTAATACTGACACTAATTAGCTGTATAATGTAATCTTAATACTTCTTAAGTGGGTTAAACCAGTTGATCTCAAATCCCCTCTAAGCTCCAAAATACTTACTTGCGATAAAGTTTTTGTTCCTGACATGCTCAGAGTGTCACAACCCTGTGGCGGAGATTCTTGTATTTTTGCTAACTAGGGTAATTCACATAAAGAATACAGAACAGGGGGCAGCTAGGTGGCGCAGTGGATAGAGCACCAGCCCTGGATTCAGGAGTACCTGAGTTCAAATCCGACCTCAGACACTTAATACTTACTAGCTGTGTGACCCTGGGCAAGTCACTTAACCCCAATTGCCTCACTTTAAAAAAAAAAAAAAAGAAAGAAAGGACAGAAGATTCTCTAGCTGGTCACCCGTGTGAGCTTCTGCTCACAATCCCCAGGACAGGCGGTGGGGTCCCTGTGGCTTCTCTGTCCTCCTCCTCAAACTTTACACCAGGAAATAATCTCTGTTGTCAAAAAACCAAAATCAGTTGTTTGGGGTGGCTAGGTGGCGCAGTGGATAAAGCACTGGCCCTGGAGTCAGGAGTACCTTAGTTCAAATCCGGCCTCAGACACTTGACACTTACTAGCTGCGTGACCCTGGGCAAGTCACTTAACCCCCATTGCCCCAAAAAAAAAAAAAAAAAAAAAAAAAAAAAGAATACAGAACAAGGGAGGTTTGCTGTCTTTTAAGCTCACTACATGGTAGGTTCCTCTATTAGTATTGTTACTAATTTACTAAACTCAGTTGTTTCTATCCATTTAAGGCATGCAAGTGCGATTAGTACTGTGAAAATTCCTGTGCCATAGGAAGACACTTCAAGTACCTCTCATTGGTTATGTAGCTTCAGAAAAAAGCTCTTCCAGTTTCCAGACACTTTGGGAAGATCTCTTTTTCCTCCCAAATTCTGGAAAGAAACAAATTGTTACTTCTACTTGCTAAATCTAAAGGGACCTCTTAATTTTAAGAGGTTCCTGTTCTTGTGTTTTTTCCATCTCATATAAGTAAGTTTTGAAGTAAAACAAGCAGAAGAATCTCTAAAATGTGCCACAAATGAGATAAGAAATGCACTTTTCATACATCTTTTCCCCTAAAGTTCAATTTGTCCACATAAACAATGTAAGCCAAACATTTTCATCTTTACAGAATTGCCAAATAAAATGCTCTGGTCATAATCTTAGAGGAGGTTGATGGTTGTCCCCACAGCAAGAAAAATTTTCAGGGACAAGTGCACTGTTTTATAAACATGAAAAACACTCAAATCAGTTTTCAAAGTGCCCAAATTAGTGTTAAAATACCTAAAATCAAAAACAAATGAATCGGTCCTTTCCTTTTAGGTTCTGAGGAAATACTTATAATGTTAACAGGGAATTGGTTTATAAACAGACAATCTAAAATGAAAACACTCATAAGGGAGACACCAGAAACCTTCTTCATTGATACAGGAAACCTGCCACGTGTTTGCACATTCTGGATTCTTCTGTGATTGGGAGCACACACTTTCTATTGTCTGAATAGCCCAAATTGCCTTTATCTTTAATTCTACTTTCCTGTGGTGTCCAGAGAGGAGCTGTTTTTATTCCTTCCAGATATGCATAGATACTGTGCAGTAAGGGGAAAGGGCCAGAGGGCTATCTTCCCCTTCCATTATGTCAAGTGACCCCCAAAAAATGAGCATGGAATTTGGTCTATTGTGATTTTTCTTTTAAGCTATTGGTACAAAATGTGGAACTTGAGTTATTTGGACTTTGGAATTTAGGTTTCCAGAATGCATGTTGTAGTCAGCCCAAGAGCAAAGCTCTGAGAAGCTAGGGTTCCAAGAAACAAACCCAGATAATTCTTTTGTTTTAGAAACTGGTAGAACTAACTCCGTATAAAACAAAACAACAAAAACAAAACAAAAGCTGGGCTAATATATACATTTAATCTACTTCTGCTTCCTAGATATTGAGATGGCATAGGTAGGATGACATCCCCAAGATGTTGTAGGAAATGGTTTTATGCTTGTTTAGCCCATTATCTTTAAAGTAAATATTTCTTTGTAAAAGCTAATCTGGCTTTTAAGTTGTTAAGCAGAACTTGGTTGGTTGGACCCCTAAACTGAGGGAACAATCAGTTGAGATTTGAGTAAATGATGGACAGGAAGGACCCCAACCCCTCATGATATTAAAGAACCCTGGTAAAGAGGTAAAATTTAACATACCTGGTATTCAGGCAGTAGGGTCCAGAGGAAAACATTTTTTGTTTTTGTTTTTGTTTTTGCAGGGCAATGAGGGTTAAGTGATTTGCCCAGGGTCATAGAGTTAGTAAGTATCAAGTGTCTGAGGTCAGATTTGAACTCAGGTCCTACTGAATCCAGGGCCGGTGCTTTATCCACTATACCACCTAGCAGCCCCCAAGAGGAAACTGTTAAAGCAGCATTCAAAATCTGCAAAATGCTTGGCATATAATATTTCCTTTGTGACTTACAAAAGAGTATGATTATCTATGTTTTAGTAATGAGGAAATTGAGATTTAGAGTTCAGCAACCTGTGTTCACATAGTAAGATGGTATTTGACTTCAGTATTACTTGACTCCAAGTTTTCACTCTATTCATAAGGAAGTACTATAGTTAAACAAATATATTTATCAGACGTCCTACATTTAAATTATTACTCAATAATTTTGCTTCTTAAAAAGGCCTAACATTTATGCAATGTGTCTAGAGACAATTTGTATAGGGTTTTAATTTGTTCCAGCTTGTCTGTTTCAGATGTAAACTCAGGTTATAGTAAAATAGGATCCTGAGACAGGGAATGAGAAGCAGAATTAATACTCAAACCAGTTTAACTCTCAAAACTGACTCTTCCATTTTTTTATGTTATGAATTTGGTGTCCTGAAAATAAGATCCAAGTTTCCTCAGATTATTCTAGCATCAGGAAAACAAAACAAAACAAAACAAAACAAAACAAAACAAAACAAAAATATTGTAAGGAAGAAAAACAGGGAGTTTCTCTAAATAATTTTTTCAATAATCTGTCTATACAGAAATTATTTATCCACTTTCATTGTTGTTGATGATTCATTTTCAGTCATATTTGACACTTCACCACCCCATTTAGGGTTTTCTTGGCAAGTATGATAGAACAGTTTGCCATTTCCTTCTCTAGCTCATATCACAGAAAGAGAAACTGAGGTAAATGGAGTTAAGTGACTTGTCCAGGGTCACAAAGCTAGTAAGTGTCTGAGGCTATATTTGAACTTAGAAAGATGAGTTTTCCTGACTTTAGGGTTGGCACTTCTTCCACTGTGCCATCTAGCTCTGGCTCCCCCTCCCATTACTAATGCCATTTTTTTTACATATAAGGTATTTTATTTTTTCTGATACATCTAAAGATAGTTCTCAACATTTGTTTATACAAGCTTTACAATTTCAGATTTTTCTCCCTCCCTCCACTCCCTCCCCCCTCCCCTAGACAGCAGGTAATCTGATATAGGTTTTATCTATATATCTATATACATATACATATACATATATATCTATACACACACATATATATATATACACATAATAACATTAATCCTATTTCTGCATTAATCCTGTCATAAGAGAAAAAATCAGAGCAGTGATGCAAAACCTCAAAATAGAAGAAAAAAACAACAGCACCCAAAACAAAAGAAATAGTATGGTTTAATCAGCATCTATACTCCACAGTTCTTTTTTTTTTTTTTCTTGGATTTGGAGATCCTCTTCTATCATGAGTTCCCTGGAACTCTTCTGTACCATTGCATTGGTGAGAAGAATATAGTCCATCCCAGTAGGTCAACACTCAATGTTGATGATACTGTGTACAATGTTCTTCTGGTTCTGCTCATCTCACTCATCATCAGCTCATGCAAGACCCTCCAGGTTTCTCTGAACTCCTCCTGCTCATCATTTCTTACAGCACAATAGTATTCCATTGTATTCATATACCACAACTTGTCCAGCCATTCCCCAATTGATGGGCACCCCCTCAACTTCCAATTCCTTGCTACCACGTAAAGAGCAGCTATAAATACTATTGTACATGTGGGTCTCTTTCCCCTTTCCATGATTTCTTTGGGAAAAAGACCTAAAAGTGGAATTGCTGGGTCAAAGGGTATGCACAGCTTTATCGCCCTTTGGGCATAACTCCAAATTGCTCTCCAGAATGGTTGAATCAGTTCACAGCTCCACCAACAAGGAATTAGTGTTCCAATTTTCCCACAGCCTCTCCAACATTTATTATCTTCCTTTTTTGTCATTTTAGCCAATCTGATAGGTGTCAGGTGGTACCTCAGAGTTGTTTTAATTTGTATGTCTCTAATGATTAGAGATTTAGAGCCTTTTTTCATATGGGAATAGATAGCTTTGTTTTCTTCATCAGAAAACTGCCTGTTCATATGCTTTGACCATTTCTCAATTGGGGAATGACTTGCATTCTTATAAATTTGATTTAGTTCCCTATATATTTTAGAGATGAGGCCTTTATCAGAAGTACTGGCCTCAAAAATTTTTTTTCCCAGCTTTCTGCCTCCCTTCTAATTTTGGATACATTGCTTCTGTTGGTACAGAAATTTTTTAATTTAATATAATCAAAATCATCCATTTTGCATTTTATAATATACTCTATCTCTTGTTTGGTCAAAAACTGTTTTTCTTTCCAAAGATCTGATAGGTAGACTATTTCTTTCTCTCCTAATTTACCTATGGTATCACCTCTTATGTCTAAATCATGTATCCAATTTGACCTTATTTTAGTTTAAGGTGTAAGATGTTGGTCTATGCCTAATTTCTGCCATACTATCTTCCAGTTTTCCCAGCAGTTTTTGTCAAATACTGAGTTCCTATCCCAGAAGCTGGAGTCTTTGGGTTTATCAAACACAACATTACCAGTGTCATTTACTACTACATTTCCTGAGCCTAGCCTATTCCATTGATCTACCACTCTATTTTTTAACAGTACCAGATAGTTTTGATGACTGCCGCTTTATAGTAAAGCTCCAGGTTTGGTACCGCTAACCCACCTTCCTGTGAATTTTTTTTTCATTATTTCCCTGGATATTCTTGATTTTTTGTTTTTCATATGAATTTTGTTATTATTTTTTCTAGCTGTATAAAATAATTTTTAGGTAGTCTGATTGGTATGGCACTGAATAAGTAAATTAATTTAGGCAGTATTGTCATTTTTACTATATTAGCTCTGCCTATCCATGAGCAATTGATATCTTTCCAATTATTTAGATCTGATTTGATTTGTGTGAAGAGTGTTTGGTAGTTGTGTTCATAGAGTTCCTGGGTTTGTCTTGGCAAGTAGACTCCCAAGTATTTTATATTATCTACTGTTACTTTAAATGGAATTTCTCTTTCTATCTCTTGCTGCTGGAATTTGTTGGTCATGTATAGAAATGCTGATGATTTATGTGGATTTATTTTATATCCTGCTACTTTGCTAAAGTTGTTAATTGTTTCAAGTAATTTTGGAGTTGATTCTCTAGGATTCTTTAAGTATACCATCATATCATCTGCAAAGAGCAATAGTTTTGTTTCCTCCTTGCCTATTCTAATTCCTTTAATTCCTTTCTCTTCTCTGATTGATAAAGCTAACATTTCTAGGACAATATTAAATAATAGGGGTGATAATGGACATCCCTGTTTCACCCCTGATCTTATTGGGAAGGCCTCTAATTTATCTCCATTGCATATAATACTTGCTGATGGCTTTAGGTAGATACTGTTTATTATTCTAAGGAAAGCTCCCCCTATTCCTAAACTCTCTAGTGTTTTTATTAGGAATGGGTGTTGTACTTTGTCAAAAGCTTTCTCTGCATCTATTGAGATAATCATATGATTTTGGTTGGTTTTCTTATTGATATGGTTGATTATGTTAATAGTTTTCCTAATGTTGAACCAGCCCTGCATTCCTGGTATAAATCCCACCTAGTCATAGTGTATTATCCTGGTGATCACTTGCTGTAATCTCCTTGCTAATATCTTATTTAAGATTTTAGCATCAATATTCATTAGGGAAATTGGTTTATAATTTTCTTTCTCTGTTTTTGCTTTGCCTGGTTTTGGTATCACCACCATATTTGTGTCATAAAAAGAATTTGGTAGAACTCCTTCTTCACCTATTTTTCCAAATAATTTCTATAATATTGGAATTAATTGTTCTTTAAATGTTTGGTAAAATTCACCCATAAACCCATGTAGCCCTGGGGATTTTTTCTTAGGGAGTTCATTAATAGCTTGTTCAATTTCTTTTTCTAATATGGGCTTATTTAAGGATTTTATTTCTTCTTCAGTTAACCTGGGCAGTTTGTATTTTTGTAAATATTCATCCATTTCATTTAGATTGTCAAATTTATTGGCATACAGTTGGGCAAAATATTTCCTAATTATTGCTTTAATTTCCACTTCATTGGTGGTAACATCACCCTTTTCATTTTTGATACTGGTAATTTGGTTTTCTTCTTTCTTTTTTTTAATCAAATTAACCAATATTTTATCTATTTTATTGGTTTTTTCATAAAACCAGCTCTTAGTTTTATTGATTAATTCTATAGTTTTTTTTCTTTCAATCTTATTAATTTCTCCTTTAATTTTCAGGATCTCTAATTTAGTGTCTAATTGGGGATGTCTAATTTCTTCTTTTTCTAGCTTTTTAAGTTGCATGCCCAATTCATTAATCTCCTCTTTCTCTTTCTTATTCATGTAAGCATTTAGAGTTATAAATTTTCCCCTAAGCACTGCTTTGGCTGTATCCCATAGATTTTGGTATGTTGTCTCATTATTGTCATTCTCTTGGATAAAGTTATTGATTGTTTCTATGATTTCTTGTTTGGCCCATTCATTCTTTAGAATGAAATTATTTAGTTTCCAATTGATTTTCATTCTACTTTTCCCTGGCTCTTTCTTACATGTAATTTTTATTGCATCATGATCTGAGAAGGATGCATTTACTATTTCTGCCTTTCTACATTTGACTATGATGTTTTTGTGCCCTAATACACGGACAATTTTTGAAAATGTGCCATGTACTGCTGAGAAAAAGGTATATTCCTTCCTATCCCCATTCAATTTTCTCCAGACATCTATCATGTCTAACTTTTCTAGTAATCTATTCACCTCTTTCACTTCTTTCTTATTTATTTTTTGGCTAGATTTATCTAATTCTGAGAGGGGGAGATTCACATCCCCCACTAGTATAGTATTACTGTCTAATTCCTCTTATAACTCCTTTAACTTCTCCTCTAAGAACTTGGATGCTATACCACTTGGTGCATACATTTTTAATATTTATATTACTTCATTATCTATAGTACCTTTAAGTAAGATGTAATTTCCTTCCTTATCTCTTTTAATAAGATCTATTTTTGCCTGCACTTTGTCTGAGATAAGGATTGCTACCCCTGCCTTTTTTACTTTAGCTGAGGCATAATATATTCTGCTCCAGCCTTTGACCTTTACTCTATGTGTATCTCTGCTTCAAATGTGTTTCTTGTAAACAGCATATTTTAGGGTTCTGGTTTTTAATCCACTCTGCAATTCGCTTCTGTTTTATAGCAGAGTTCATCCCATTCACATTCACAGTTATTATTACTGACCCTCTATTGCCCTCCATTCTATTTACCCCCTTTGTACTTTCCCCCCTTCTTTCACCCTATTCCTCCTCACCGACGTTTTACTTCTTGCCCCTGCCTCCCTCTATCTGCCCTCCCTTTTTATCACCCCCCTCTCTTTTCTTTACCCTTTTCTCCCTTGCTTTTGTCCTCCCTTCTATCAGTCCCCCCCTTTCTTTCCTCTTTTGCTTCCCTAAAGAATGAGTTAAGTTTCTTCATCCCAATGAATGTATATGTTATTCCCTCTTTGAGTCAGATCTAATGAGAATAGGGTTGACACAATGTTCCCCCCTCCTTTCTTTCCCTCTATTGTAATAGGTTTTTTTCCCACCCGTTTATATGATATAATTCATCCCATTCCACCTCCCCTTTCCTCTCTTCCCCATAAACTCCCTTTTCAACCCCTTAATTCTTTTGTATCATCACATCAAAGACTATTTATATTTATACCCTCTATGTAAATTCCTTCTCTCTGCCCAAATACATTTAGAGTTCTTAAGAGTTATGAGTATTATCTTCCTGTGTAGGGATATAAACAGTTTAACCTAATAGGGTAACCTTTTTTTTTTCCCCTCTGTTTAGCTTTTTAAACTTCTCTTGAGTCTTGTATGTTGAGATCAAATTTTCTATTCAGTTCTGGTCTTTTCACCAGGAAAGATTGAAAGTCCCCAATGTCATTAAATGTCCACCTTTTCCTCTGAAAGAAAATGCACATTTTTGCTGGGTAATAGATTCTCGGCTGCAATCCAAGCTCCTTTGCCTTCCGGAATATCATATTCCAAGCCTTGCCGTCCTTTAATGTTGAATTTGCCAGGTCCTGAGCAATCCTGACTATGGCTCCATGATATTTAAATTGCTTCTTTCTGGCTGCTTGGATTATTTTCTCCTTCACCTGATAATTCTGGAATTTGGCTACAATATTCCTTGGAGTTTTTCTTTTGGGGTCTCTTTCAGGAGGTGATCGGTGGATTCTTTCAATGATGATTTTATCCTCTGATTCTAAGATATCAGGGCAGTTCTCCTTAATAATTTCCTGGAATATGGTGTCTAGATTTTTTTTCTGGTCATGGCTTTCAGGCAGACCAATGATTCTCAAATTGTCTCTCCTCGATCTGTTTTCCAGGTCAGTTGTCTTTCCAATGAGGTATTTCACATTTTCTTCTATTTTTTCATTTTTTTTATTCTGCTTGACTGATTGCTGGTGTCTCATGGATTCCTTATTTTCCAACTGTCCCACTTTAATTTTTAAGGCATTGTTTTCTTCAGTGAGATTATGCACCTTTTTTTTCCATTTGGCCAAGTCAATTTTTTAAGGCAGTGTTTTCTTGAATGAGATTATGCACCTTTTTTTCCATTTGGCCAGATGAATTTTTTAAGGTATTGTTTTCTTCAGTGAGATTATTCACCTTTTTTTCCATTTTCTCAAAATGAATTTTTTAAGGCTTTGTTTTCTTCAGTGAAATTATGTGCTTCCTCTTCCAAGCTGCTGATTCTTTTTTCATAGTTTTCTTGTTTTGCTTTCATTTCTCTCCCCATTTTTTTTCTACCTCTCGCAATTGATTTTTAAAATCCTTTTTGAGCTCTTCCAGGAAGGCTTTTTGTTCTTGCGACCAATTCACCTTCCCTCGTGAGGCTTCATATGTAGGCAGTTTGAGGTTATTGTCCTCATCTGAGTTTGTGTTGGCTTCTTCCCTATTGATACAGAAGCTCTCAATGGAGAGGGCTCTTTTTTGCTTCTTACTCATTATTGCAGCTTATTTATTTATTCTTTAAGTTGAGGTCTGCTCTGGGGGCACCAGGGTCCCTGTTTTGGGGTTCTTGTGCAGGGGTATAGGTGCTGTGTGACCGAGTTTTTACTCTGAAGCCTTTATGGTATGTGGAGATCCCCCGCCCTGCACTTCCTGTCTGATTGTGCTTGGCCAGCCAGGCACCGGACCCCGGCGTCTGATCCTGCCTGACCCGTTCGTGGCCCTCTTGGCCGGTGCAGGTGGGTTTTTCCACTGTCCTTCTTGGCCACCAGATTTTTGAACCAGGTTCCAGGGGCCTCAGTTGTTCAGCTGTGGCCTGCAGCTCCTGCTGACTTGCCCTGACCCCCTCGGCGCTGGGTTGCTGCCCTGCGCTGGGCCTCCCTTTTGCCCGAGTCAGACCGACCTTTTCCTGAAGTCTTCTAAATTATCTCTGGTTGGAGGACTGCGTCTCTCTGTCTCTTTGCAGGTTCTGTAGTTTCAGAATCCATCCAGAGGCTTGATTTAATGTTCGTTTTGAGGGAACAGAAGGAGAGTTCAGGCAGCTTGCTTCTTCCTCTCTGCCATCTTGGCTCTGCCCCCTACTAATGCTATTTTTAAAAAAATCATCTCTTTTCAGAATTAAAAACCCTTGCCAACTTGCTTCCAACATAACTTTCTAAAGTTCTTATTAAGTATTACTCATTTTCCTGTACCTCACTTTCAACTGTATTCATCTTCTTGGTATTCTTCACATAAATTATTTCATACTGGTCCTATGTCAAAAACTTGGGAACTCAATAGTACATCATGAAAAATGATTTACAGTAAAAGGAGAACAAAATCCATAATAAACATTTCCAAAGATACATTTGAGATTTATTCTTTAATCTAATTTTGTTTTATTTTATTCCAGCTAATTTGAATATAGTTCTAGCTTCTCAATAAATGTTTATTGATTGTGAGTGAGATATTTCCCCACCCTTTGGTTCTAAGTGGTTTAACTATGGTAATAATTAATATACAGATTAAGAACTGTGATTTAGCATGTTTAGGTATTCTTTAGTAGCTTAAGCAAATAATAACGGAGTATGTAAGACAGATATCAGTATAGCTAAGATACATGTCATATTGTAAACTGGTTTGGATAACTCAGAGACCATCAATTCACCCTCAACTCAATTCCAATTGTGGTTAGGCATCTATCAATCAGCTTAAAAGTCAAATACCAGGGGTGGCTAGGTGGCACAGTGGATAGAGCACCGGCCCTGGAGTCAAGAGGACCTGAGTTCAAATCCGGTCTCAGACATTTAACACTTACTAGCTGTGTGACCTTGGGCAATTCACTTAACCCCAATTGCCTCACCAAAAAAAAAAAAAAAAAAAAAAAAGTCAAATACCCAAAATAGTAACCCTGAGCTAAAAAGGACCAATCAAAGCTTAGAGGAGAAGCCATGCCATGGAAATGCATCAGTTCCAACAACTACCATCAGAGGAAAACTAGTGGTTTGGGGGGCCCCCAGGAGGCATTGTCTTAGGTGGAAATCCAAGGGGTTAGCAAGTTGGATAATAAAAGACTGATATTTCCATGTTCTTTACTGTAAAACTTATGTACCTGGAGTACTTGGATTGTGTTTAATTGTAGGAGGAGTTGACTGTGTGTAAATATCTGTGGATCCTGAGGTTCAGGTCCTTTGGTCCTAGACTTGAGACTGGCTTTATTGTGAGACAGGATCCCTCTCTCAATAAATCTATTTTCTTCAGCTTGGACACTTTGGTTTCTCTTTGTCTAACCCTGCAACTTAGAAATTTTCACAGCATAACTGATTTTTTGTTTAAAGGTAAGTGTAACTTCTGTGATATCTACTATTAGTCACTGAAAACACACATATATAAGCCCATGCACGGATGATATAAAAATAAAATTATTTATTTTCATATTCTATTTTCTCATAACCTTGAACAAATACCATTATGGACTAATTTCCTTCTCTTCTGAACTTTAAGATCCATGGTAGTTCAATTTGTCTATTTGTTTATTTGTTTTAATGAAACAAATGGCTCTTACCTAGAAATAGTCCTTGCCCTTCCTACTTTAAACCACACTCTACTCCGGATGTAGGTCAATTGTAAAAATCAGTAACACACTATAAAAATGTATTTTATTAGAGCTCTATAGAAACATCATAGGCTTTTATTCTATTTTCAGAAGTTATATGTATGCATGAATTCACAGAATATTGCTTTCTTTTATGATTATTGCCCATCTGGGCAAAGAAAGGATCTGAAGAAAACAGGTCTGAGCCTTATAGCCTAACTATGTTAGGGTCAGCATTGTGGGAGTGTTTTCTTATATCTCTTATAACACATGCTCTTAGACAATTTAAGTACAGATATGCTTTTTAAATGCAATATTTATTGGTATATTCTAGCTAGTGGCTAGTTTCAGATGTCACATAAGGAGAGATAGTAATTAACACGCTTAAAAATATGTAGCATCTATCTTAAGACTTGAAGTCCATATGTAATCTCTAAGTGCCAGATAATCCTATTTATTAAAAAACAAAAGTCTACCTACTGAAGAATGGGTTTCATTAAAATATATTAATTCTAAAATGACTTATTCATTAATATACAAGCATGATGTGATTTTATGTTGCCAAGTTATTTCATTATTTAATAGCATTTCATGTGTGTTCATTAGTTCTGGCTGGGATCATGGCATTAGGGTAGAAAGAAGAGGAGTCTAGGTAATGGTGGGAGGGCTATAGAGAGTATGTCTAGGGTCATTGTACCTAATTTCTTGCTTGTCAAAAATCCTTGGAAATTTGGAAAATTTCAAATAAAAGTCATTATCATTTTTTTCTTCCGCTTACCTTTCTATTTTCTGGCCAAGGTCAAAGCACTGAAGGAAGGGATATGAATATTTTAAAGAGATTTGAAATTAGAATGTTGAAAAATCTATAGTCCTTGTTAAGTTCACTAGCATGGATGTAAGGAGACAATTTATGAGTCTCTGTCTCTCGTATCCTTACTTGAAACCAGATTATTATGGTAAAGTAAAAAGATGTGAGATTAATTTTCTTCTGCCTAGGCCTACAGGGCAGAAGTAGCAGTAATGTTGTTGTTTGTCCTTTGTTCCTGAAGAGGATCATGACATCGAGTGATGTCATGATTTGCACTGAATTGGATTTAAGTGAGGGAAGGCTGTGCAAGGTAACCAATCTCACTCTCTCCGCCTGGAGCTATCTGGCTTCAGTGGCAAGGTATACATCAGGATGATTGGGGTTAGCCCTAGATGTTTAAGGCAATTGGGGTTAAGTGACTTGCCCAGGGTCATATAGCTATGTGAGTTTTATAATGGGTTTTGGGGGTCTCAGAGGACCCCCACTTGAGGGCCTAACTGCAGAGCCTTGCCTGATCTCTTTTAAGACCAACCCAGAGTCAGTAAAGTTGGACCTCATACTCTGAATAGAGACAATAGAGATTAATATCACACCTACCTGAAAGCCTTTCCCCTCAGATGGCCTGTCTTCTGGACTCTGACCCCATCACATATTGCTCATTTTAATATGGTCCACCCTCAAGTCCAGTAAACCAATAGATTTGAATGATGCTAGCCAATTAGCTTTGAGCTGTGTGTAAGGGCTGCCTCTCCTCCTGCTGCAGGGAGTTTAAGCTCTCTCTTTTGCTCTCTTGGGCTGGGACACTGTAGGAAGCAGCCAAGTGGCCCCCTTACTCTCCCTGGTGCTCTTGCCCTTGATCCCGTTTATCATCTCTATCCGAGGTAATGTAGGACTTCTGAACTTTCAGAGCCATGTGCTCTGTCTTTATTGACATTTAATATGTTTTAATAAATGCTTAATTCCAAAGACTGGTGCTATAGCCTCTAATTTATAAGTAGCAATATATTAGAAACCTGAGCTAAGTTCCCTAAAACCTAGAACAGAGACAGGCTCCCCCATATATTTTCAAACAATACAGTAAGTGTCTGAGGTGAGGTTTGAACTCAGGTCTTCCCAACTTCAGGACCACTGATCATCCACTGTGCCACCTAGCTGCCCCAGTAGGGTCAATGACATATGAAAACAGAAAGAGGTTAATTAGGTAAAGGACAAACTTCCTAATATCTGTATTCAGAAATGGAATGGGTGACTGAGGAATGTAAAGGCTCCCTCTTCACTTTAGGTCTTCCAGCAAAAGTTAGATGTCTATTTATTGAGTATATAGTTGAGGGAAATCTTATTCAAATACATATTGGATTAGACAACATTTGTGTTTCCCTTGAAACTTTGACATTACACAATTCTGCAATTATTAAAATTTTAATTTCAAGATTATCCATCGATCTTCATTTTTTGCTTAAATAAAACAAGTCATTTTCCTTGAGAGTACATAGTAACACATTCAATTGTGGGATTATGTCTATCCTGTTTCAAATAAAGCAAACCCTTCCCTATTTTCATCTTTATGCTCAATATATTGAGTAAGGGGTCTTCATATCACAAACTTATGTATAGGTCAAAACACCAGAAGACAATTATCTGTGTACAAATTCAAGGCCAAGTATCCTTTTGATTTCAGAAAATCACCATGCCACAAATGGCTGCTGTAATGGAAAGAGTACTGTATCAAGAATCAAAAGATTCAAGGTTCAAATCACAGAGCTGCCTCTAACTTGCTGTGTGAACATATGCAAATTATTTAAACTTTGTTTTTTTAGTTTCAATATCCCTATCTACAAAATGAAAAAGATTGGTATAAGATTATTCGTAATGTTCCTTTCAGCTTTATAAATACATGAATATAGAAATTGCCTGGCTAATAGGCTTAGGTTCCCAATGTGTGTTCAGGAAAACTAGTCAACTTTCTTTGTTTTAAAGAATATTGTCCTTTATCAGAACAATTCCTCTTAAGTCATGAATCTCATAAAGTCAATAAGGAAATTGGCAAAAAAACAAAAAACAAAACAGAAAACAAACAAAAATCCTCTGAATAAGGACTACCAAACATGCTACATGAAATGGTGTCAAAAACATGATTTATTTAATAGAGAAGGATAAAGCACATCCAGCAATTAATAAGATGGATTATAACACCTGACATATTTCCAATCAGAATTAATGGAACTTGGTAATCATTGACAGATAGATAAAGGGCCAAATATAACTTCTGTGTAGCTGTCCTTTGCATGGGGACACCCCCATTACTTTATGTAATGGATACCTGGAAAATATAATGGAATTAGATTGGAATGACAGATGGTAATTACTCAATGTCTTCAGTAATATCATGTCAAAATCACTGATAAAAATGGCAAAGGTGAAGAGAATGAGGCAGAAGAAATATCAGCCAGTTATAAACATTATCAATTGACCAAGTAGGCCTAGGTGGTGCACTGTTATAAACAGAGCCTTGAAGATCTATGTGCAAATTACAGTTTTTAGCTGTGTGACACTGAGCAAGTCACTTAACCAACACCTCAGTTTCCTAATTGGTAAAATGAAGACTAACAACAACAATAACAACAACACCTAACTCTCAGGGTTGGTGTGAGAGTAAAATGAGATATTTGTAAAGAGATTTGTAAATGTTAAAACGCTATGTAAAAATACATTAAATATATAAATACTAAGAATTGTGGTGATATTGACAACAATAATCATAACACCAAATTAAAGAACCTTATGAAATATATGATTTATCAACTAAAAGACTGATATAAGAGATATAGGCAGATATATTGGCATATGTGAATTTATGGGGAAGTTCTATGTATGAAGCTTCCTTTGGGAGGCTATAATGGCAGAAAGAGAAATGATACAGACTAGTGAAGTCTAACTCAAATAGAAACAGATGCTTGTGGCCACATATTGACTTAGGAATTATCTGTGTTGTATTATATTTTTATTAATTTTGTTAAACATTTCTCAGTTATATTCCCACTTGATCAGGCATCTGTAACGTGTCAAGTGTAACACCTCTGGCATAAACAATTAAATAGACTTCTTTCTAGATAATGAAGTAAACCTATTGAATACATCTCCATTTGTCAGAAAAAAAATTTAAACTTAGAGCAACAAAATATCAAATAGCATGTAGCAAAATATTTCTATGAAGGAAGACTGCACACTGGTAGTATTAGAAAACTCCAAAATGTGGCAATATATGTTATAAAGCAATATAACATGATTAGAACAACTTTGGGATGGATAATGATCATGAGAAGTAGAAAACTAATCCTTATATTTTTTCCTTTTTCTTTCTTTCTTTTATTTTTTATTATTATTATTTTTTTTTGGTGAGGCAATTGGAGGACCTGAGTTCAAATCCAGCCTAAGACACTTGACACTTACTAGCTGTGTGACCCTGGGAAAGTCACTTTACCCTCATTGCCCTGTAAAAACAAAGTGTGATATTTAAAATTGGATATAAGAACATTAAACTCCCCTTTAACCTTTCCCTTATATATCTCCCAGACCAGTAAGAGAAAGAAACCTCTGAGCTTTAGTTAGAAATGGATTACTTAGCTTTTATTGTTTGGGAATTAATTAGCCAACAAACAAGGTGATGCTGATTAGAGAAATAGGAAAGTAGAAACACAAATAAATAGTCTTAGATCTAAGCTTAGTCTATATTCCGTATAGAACTCACCAAAACCCCATGCCACCTCTGAGGCTGAGAACCGCGTCAAGCACGTGCTATTACGGAGGACCAGGCCGATCACCAAGGACCATGCTGTCGAACCCGAGTCAGTGTGTGTGTGTGTGTGTGTGTGTGTGTGTGTGTGTGTGTGTGTGTGTGTGTGTGTGTGTGTGTGTGTGTGTGTGTGTGTGTGTGTGTGTGCGCGCGCAGAGTGAGAGAGCAGGCAGGTGAGGAGAGAAAAGGCACCACTTCCCTTCTCTCCTTGCCTTTAAGCTCGCACCGGAAGTGGAGTGCTTAGCAGAGGCACAGCTGTTCCTCACGTCTCTTCCCCAAAGGTCGGTCCTTCAAAAACTGGCGTCCTTCAGTTATCGCTAACCAACTCTAAAATCTTTCGCTTTTTACCACAAAAGGAAAAAAAAAAAGAAAGAAAATCAAATTGGAAAATATTTCTAAAGAGCACTTTAGTCACAGTTCCCTGATCATAGTAGGTGCTATTTGTGGTGGTGGTGGTGATGATGATGATGATGAAGAAGACAACAACAACAACAAAGATGATCTTGGAGTTAACAAGGGCAGAAGAGTTCAGAAACCATGGAAGTGTGCTGGATATGTTTTAAAAGTTCTAGTCCAAATGATGATGAATCAATCCAGAAATGCCTGAGAAAAACTGAAAAGAATAATTCCCGAAAAATTTTAAACAGACCCTGAAACAAAAAAGTCTAAGATATATCCTTTCAAACCAACTGATCTCAAAACAGATCAATGAGATATCATTAAAGACCCATCAGACTACTAGAAAACCATGAGAAAAATCCCAAAATTCTGGATGTGATATTATAAGAAAATATAAATGAAAAAAAATCCAGATCTTTTAGAACTAGATGGAAAAAGAAACATAGAAAGAATGCATGAACTATGTTCTGAAAGATATCCCAAAATTAAAAATGGAATGTAATATTTAAAATCTAGAGTTTCAAAGTAAAAGAAAAATGCCAGCAGCAAGAAAGAAATGGTTCACATATATCAAAAGAACGTATAATCATGTTCATAGAAGACCTGGCAGCTCTTGCTCTAAAGCAGAATATGTCTCAGAATACAATATTTCAAAATTCAGAATAAAAAATGTAATAACAATAGCTCACTATAAAAATAGTATTATCCTAAAAGTAATAAAAAAATGGATCTTTGAGAAAATAGAGGACTTGCCAGCTGTGGTTGTTGTTGTTTGTCCTTCATTCTTGAAGAGGACTATTACATGAAGATGATGTCATGACTTGCACTGAACTGAATTTAACTGAGGCAGGGCTATGTAGATTCATCAGCCTCACTCTCTCATGCAGTGCCATCTGGGCCCAGTGGCAAGATACACGACAGGACAACTGGATATGACCCCAGATATTTTAAGGCAGTTGGGGTTAAGTGACTTGCCCAGGGTCACACAGGTAGTAAGTGTCTGAAGTGAGATTTGAACTCAGGTCCTTCCAACTTCAGGGCCAGTGCTTTATTCACTGTGCTACCTAGCTGCGAATTTCTGATAAAAAAAAAAATGCAAATAAAATCTTTGAAATAGCAAACTCATAGGTCAAGAGAAATATAGAAAGATAAATAAAACTGAGCATTTGGAAGGGGCTATGTTATGATAAAGCAATTACATTTTAATGAAGAAAGAAATAAATGTATCTTCAAAACTATAATGCCTTTAAGATTTATAGAAATGAGATAAATAAAAGAAATGGGGTTATTTTTTTTGTTTTGGCATATTAATAGAAGAAATAAAAGGGGTAATAAAGGTATATACTTGAAGGAAAAGGAAGTTAAAGAGTGTAGTACTTACTATTTCACATTAGAGGGAGTGGTACATATATAGAGGATGGGGTGGTGGGGCATAAATCATTTGTACCTCACTTTCATCTGGACAGCACTAAGGAAGGTCGAATACACATGGCCTCTTACACTCAGAGAGAAAGTTTTATATTGAATTACATTAAATTCAGGGAGGAAACAGATAAAGTCAAGGAGAAGGATGACAGGAGTTTATGGAGCAAAGGTCCACACTGACTAATCAGACATTTTAGTTGTAATTGAGACAAACAACAATTTAAAAGAGTAGTCCACAAAAAGGCTACTAAAATGGAATAAAAGCTGAGGATCCATAACTGTGGTCTGAATGAAGGAAAGAAAACAGGGGCAGTCTTGTGGAAGATCAGTTCTCGTATAAATAAGCTGTATTGATCATCCTTCTCTTTCACTGAGGATATGACTCGTTATTTGTAAGTAGCATAATGGAAGGCAAAAGAAATACATTTTTGAGAATTAAACATATTTAATAACCATAACCATGAATGTTAATGGAATGAACCTACCCATAACATGAAATAAGTTAACATAATGGTAAAAACAAAATCCTACAATATGTTGTTTTGAAGAAATAATTGAAAAACAAAGATTCACATGAAGAGAAAATAAGGATATTTTTTTTAAATAAATAGGGAAACTGTCACAAAAGGTTCCCTATAAAATTAATTAAATCAATATGCAATATATACTTGATAAATGATATAACATATAAATTCTTAAAGGATAATTATTAAAATAGTGAAATTAGTAGTTTGGTATCTCAATGTATCCTCTTTCAGAGTTAGAGGAATCTCTCAGATCATGATGCAATAAAAATTACATGTAATAAAGAACCATGGAAAGATGGACTGAAAATTAATTGGAAACTAAATAATCTCATTCTAAAGAATGAATGGGTCAAACGACAAATCATAGAAACAATCAATAACATCATCCAAAAGGATGATCATAATAAGACAAAATACCAAAACTTATGGGATACAGCCGAAGCAGTTCTTAGGGGAAATTTTATATCTCTAAATGATTACATGAATAAAATAGAAAAAGAAGAGATCAGTGAATTGGACATGCAACTAAAAAGCTAGAAATGGACAATTTAAAAATCTCCAATTAAATCCTAACTTAGAAATCCTGAAAACCAAAGGAGAGATTAATAAAATTGAAAGTAAGAAAACTATACAATTAATAAATAAAATTTAAAGATGATTTTATAAAAAAATAAAATAAACATTACGTTAATTTGATTTAAAAAAAAGGAAACAAAAAAAAATTACCAGTATGAAAAATGAAAGAGGTGAATTCACAACCAATGAAGTGGAAATTAAAGCAATAATTAGGAGCTATTTTACTCAACCATATGGAAATAAATTCGATAATCTAAATTAAGTGTATGAATATTTACAAAAATATAAACTGCCCAGACTAAGTCCATCTCAGGAAAAGAAATTGAACAAGTCATCAATGAACTCCCTAAGAAAAAATCTCCAGGGCCAGATGGGTTTACAAGTGAATTCTTCCAAACATTAAAAGAACAATTCCAATACTATACAAATTATTTGGAATAATAGGTGAAGAAGGAGTTCTACCAAGTCCCTTTTATGACACAAATATGGTGCTGAAACCTAACCCAGGCAGAGCCAAAATAGAAAAAGAAAATAATAGACCAATTTCCCTAATGAATATAAATGCAAATATCTTAAATAAAATATTAGCAAGGAGATTACAGCAATTCATCACCAGGATAATACACTATGACCAAGTGGGATTTATGCCCAGAATGCAAGCTGAATTCTACATTAGGAAAACTATCAACATAATCAACCATATCAATAACAAAACTAACCAAAATCATATGATTATCTCAATAAGTGCAGAGAAAGCTTTTGAAAAAATACAGCACTTGTTCCTATTAAAAACACTAGAGAAAAAAAAATAAACACAGACACTTGACACTTACTAGCTCTGTGACCCTGGGCAAGTCACTTAACCCTCATTGTCCTGCAAAAAAACCAAAAACACAAACAAAAACAAAATAAAACAAACAAACAAAAAAAACCTCAAATGAAAACACTAGTGAACATAGGAATAAGCAGAGCTTTCCTTAAAATAATAAAACAGTATCTACCTAAAACCATCAGCAAACATTACATATAATGGGGATAAGTTAGAATCATTCCCAATAAGATCAGGGGTGACACAGGGGTGTCCATTATCATCTCTATTATCTAATATTATTCTAGAAATGTTAGTTTTAGAAATAAGAGAAGAGAAAGGAATTAAAGGAATTAGAATAGGCAAGGAAGAGACAAGACCATCATTCTTTGCAGATGATATGATGGTATATTTCCTTAGAGAATCTTGGGAAATCTACTAAAAAACTACTTGAAACAAAAGTTGCAGGATATCAAACAAGTCCACCTAAATTATCAGCATTTCTGTACATGATCAACAAAGCTCACAAAAACAAAGTTCCACATCAAGAGATAGGAAGAGAAATTCCATCTAAAGTAACTGTAAAACAGTATAAAATTTTGGGGAGTCTACCTGCCAAGACAAACCCAGGAAATCTATGAACTCAATTACAAAACACTTTTCACAGATTTAGAGGAATCATTTTAAAAAGATAAATAAGGGGCAGTTAGGTGGCGCAGTGGATAGAGCACTGGCCCTAGAGTCAGGAGTACCTGAGTTCAAATCTGGCCTCAGACACTTGACACTTACTAGCTGTGTGACCCTGGGCAAGTCACTTAACCCCAATTGCCTTACTAAAAAACAAAACAAAAACAAAAACAAATTTAAAAAGAAAAATAACAAAAAGGTAAAGGCCAAAACAGATTTTTTAAAAATTAGATATGATTGATCTATAAAAACTGGCAATAGGTCATTAATGAAAAAAAATAAGATTGTGCATGTTATAATGTGCATGGCTTTTTGATAAAAATAAACCATTCAATAGTTTTTAAAAACTCCAGAAGCAAATAATAATAAGTATAAAAATTAAACCCATCCTTGTTGTCCACAATACTATAACAATTATATGCATTAAAGAATCTTTAAGTTAAGACTTACAATTAATTTAAGAGTAAATTAACCATAAAGAATTGGTAGTTAAAGAATTAATAATAGAAACCATTGAAATCCTATCAATGTAAATAATGAGTTAAAATACAAAAGTATATCTACATAAAAATGGCACATTCATCTATTTGGGGAACCAAATATATTCATTAAAATTAACTAAAATAATGAATAACACTAAAATTCGCAAATATACCAATAAAACCTATCAAGACAGAGATAATCCATATAAAAACCTACAGATTGTATAAAATATTTGCTACTTTGCCTGCCACTTTACATTTAAGAAATATGACTACAACTACAAAACATATTTCATAAATAAAGACTGATATAAATAATTGTAAAAATAATAAATATCCATGGCCAAATCTTACAAATGTAATAAAAATGACAATATGAACTCATTTATTTTATTTGTTCCATTATATCAATAAACTACAAGAAGATAATGTAGAAGAATGAGGAAAAGAAAAGCAAATTTTATTCATAGAAAGAAGAGGTCAAGAATTTCAAGGAAAATAATGAACATAAATAGTAATTAATGGTGTTTGTTATCAGAACTTCAACAGTGCTACAAAGTAACAATCATCAATACAATTTGGTGTTGTTTCCAAGCATAAAAGTTGATCATTTGAAAAGATTATATATTCAAGAAACAGAAGCTAATGAACATTTAAATACGACAAAATTCATAATAATAAATAATAAAGCTAATGTCCCAACTATTGGTATAAGGACTCAAAAATTGACCCCCCCCACAAAAGAAAATCATGAGGAAATTGGAAAACAATTTCACAAAAATTAGTTATACAGCAATAAATTAAAACATGTTATATACCAATCATCAATTGTATATGTGCTATGAATAGAAAAAGGTCATATAATAAACAAATTAGAAATAGGGAAAGGGATCCTTTTTTGCAACTATATATTATGAAAGTATTATTAACTAAACAAGGTGTATAGAGGCTCAAGGAAGATAAAATATCAATTCTGATGACATGATCTTGAAAAGTTACTGCACAGGATAAATATAGGTAAAATTAAAAGGGAAAGAGTTAAAGAAATATCTACAGAAAAATTTTCGGAAAAAAATCAGATCAGATATCCAAGACCTATACAGATGTGTATTTATGTGTATACTTGTGTGTTTCTATATTATGCATGCTTATGTAGATATTGAACTGTTACAAATAAATAATAGGAGTTTTACATAGAACTAGAGATATGTATGCATATCTCTAGTTCCTTACATGTATACACATATGTTTGTATTATATATCTGTGTATATATGTGTGTATATATATTATTTGCATACCTACATGAACATAGGTATGCATATAAAGAGGGAGGGAGGAGAGGCATGGGGGAGAGAGACAGAGACAAAAAAAGAGAGAGAGAAATAAAAAGAGAGGGAGAGACACAGAGAGATAGCATCACAGAAAGAGGCAGAAAATAATTTCTAAAGGGGAAAAACCCACAAGCTATCACTAAACATATATAAAATGCTTCAAATCATTTATATAAAAATTATTAAAATAACTTTGATATGTCCTATTTGACATGAAAGGACCCTTTGAGTTCAGCCTTGTAACCAATTTTCTATCCAGTTGACTGTACCATTCCTGGCACAATATCCCTACATCTATTTTACAAAAATGGGATGCAAGGTCTTCTGAAATGCTTGTGGAAATATCAGAAAACTTTGTCTACAGCATTCCCATTTATTCAGGAAGCTGTTTATAAATGATGGGGCATTAAGCTGGTCTAACATGATATTAATGAAGTTGTACTGTTCATGTGACTGATTCTTTTTCTAAGCATCTCAGCTATAAATATACATACATTTGTTTTTCTCAGAATCAAATTCAATCTTAGTGGCTTGCATTTTTTAGGATTCATTTTCCATTTCTTTCTTTAAATACTTGAGACAATATTATTTTTCCTCATTCTTTCAGTCTATCTCATTTTCTCCACAGTTTTTAAAAAGGTTATTGATCATTCTCAGCAATTATATTTACATATTCTTTTAGTGTCTTGTAAGGTGATTCATTTGAATCAGAGGAATTGAACTTGAGGACAGTTTGTTGTTCAATTGTATCAGTCATGTCAAACTCTTCATGACTCCCTTTGTGGTTTTCTTGGCAAAGATACTGAAGTAGTTTTCCATTTTCTTTTCCAGTTCATTTCACAAGTAAGGAAACTGATGCAAACTGGGTTAAGTGTTATAGAACAAGTAAATGTCTGAGGCAGGAACTGAAATTCAGTCTTCCTGACTCCGGGGCCAGCATTCCATTCACTGGGCCACATACCTGCCATTAAGGACAGTTAGGCACTCTCTTAATTATCTGTTTTAATACCCTATTACCCACTTTAATCTTGTCCTTTATGTCTGAAAATCATTCTTTTTTAAAGAGAAAAGAGATAAGCTCTTTCTTTTCTCTGCTTGATCTATCTTCTCTAAACAATATAGTTATTTTAAAAGTATATTTTTGTTATTCTTAGATTTTAGCATTTCTCACAAGCCTCAGCCTATTTTTATCTGTAAGTCTCTTGACTCTATTCTTGGATCAAGCTATGCCTTTCTTTCCAGCCTCTCTTATCTATGCTTCCTTCTATCCTCTCTTTAGGCTCTTTTGAAATCTAAGTTAGTCAGTGAGTTCCCTGTGCATCCATATCAGTTTCTTTAGAAATCTCTCTTTTTATCTGCTTCAAAATGTTTTCTCTTTGTGTGTTCAAAGTTTTATTCTTGAAAGCTTCCCATTCCCCATGGACTGACTCCTTTGATCATACTTGTAGTTTAATTCACAGGTTTGTTATGACCTATAGGCTGTATTAATGGATAGAAAGTAAAATGTAAATGCAAGTTCTTATAGTATATTATATAAGCTTTGCAAATAGTATCATGCCTTATACCTTTTAGGTACTATAAATATTCATTTGTAAACAACTGAATATTTGGTTAAGCTGAATTCAGTCTTTCCTATATTAGATTTTCTGAAGCAATGCATAATTTACTGTTAATCACAAGAAAAGATATAAAGAAATATTAATGTTCATTGAAATTCTAACTAGGTAATGATTTCATTTTATAATCACCCAATTTTGAGTTAACTTTTGATACAGGTATATTAATTTCAACTATGGTTATCTTGTAGGTCTTGATTAGTGTGAATAATAGAACTTGTAAAGAGGTCAGAAATATTTGAATTTGCACTATTCGAATATACAATTCTGCAACATATGTTAATTTATTCTTACCCAATTAAAATATGCAGCACAAATTTAAATGATGTGTTATTTGCATTAATCAGGACCTAGCTTACTTGTATCACTCTTGAATCATGTTTTCCCCAATTTTAAGGACTCTAATCTATAAAAGGCAATAGTGTAATAGAATTCACACTCTGACAATGAAATGTGATGTTAAAAAATTATCTTAATTTTTGGTACCCTCAACTTAATCTTTGCTAAAGGGATTAAGGGTAACTAGAATATATTTTGATTAATACAAAATTAGTTACTGGAGATCACTGAAACTGTAGTAAGAAGACTCAGGATTTAATGATAACTCAGTTCCATGGGATAGTATTTAATAAAAAAGATAACAATACAACTTGCAAAGGGTTGTTTTAAAGGAAGGACTTTGGAAACTATATAATACTGTTTAAATTTGAGGTGCTTATTATTAATGATAATAACAATAATAAGTTGTTCAATAGAGACGTCAAATCAATGTACTAATTAATGACAATTTCTTTAAAAATAGTACTTTAATTTTCAAAGTGATGATTGTTCCACTGCATTTAAGGAAAAAACAATGATTTAATTCAGAGAAGAAAAAAGTATTTTTTCAACACATTCCCCCACACCACTAAGCCTGATCTGACTTTTTGTGTCTGAATTTCCCAATTTAAGCTTAGCCCTATTCCATAACCAGACACTAACCTGGTCCCTAGTCCAGGCTTGGAAATGAAAGTACCCTTGTGACTGGCACTTTGAAGAACTTGTTCCTTAATTCAAACAGTTCAGTTTTTGTTTTCTTCTACTATGTACTAGAATTTTACTCCCACGTGGTTCATCTCCATCTAAATCTCTCTTTCAGTATCCAACCTTCTAATTGAATTATTCTAGAACTATACTTCAACCTTGTTCTTTCAAAGTAACCCAAGACCTTGTACCCTGCCCCAAAGCCCAGACCCTAAGGCTTTATACCCATAACACATTTGTCTCCCTTGATACTGACTCCCTTTTGATTTAATAGTTCAATGAAAAATGAATTAAGGTTAACAAAACACTCTTCTTCCAAACATGTGTCATTTAAAATATTGGGGGGCTAGCCTGTTTCTGTATAAATTATTGGGGAACTAGGCTGGGATTTCTAAGATATTTCTACTTATAAATTTATGGCTACTGCACCCATTTAGGTGGTAAGCATTTATTAAATCTTATTAAATTTTAGGAGAGCATTGACTGCATTTAACACAAGCCAAAAAAACTACCAGCACCATATTGTCTCTAAGACAGAGCACATGGCTCCAAGCAGAGTTCAGAAGACCTATATTACATAAAGAGAGAAAGTGCTTTCAAACCAGTGATGCAGAATGGAGTTCACCTGTGGTCTGTCCTTTTCCTCTTCTGATAGAGATGGCTCCTTACATACTCATCAAAGCTAATTGGCTAGAATGATTGATTCCATTGGTTTAAGTGACCTGAGGTTGGCCCATATTAAAAATTAGCTCATCACAATGATGTCAGGGTCTAGTGAAAGATAGACCCCTGGAAGGCACTTTCAGATAGGTGTGGTTTTGATATCTATTTCTATTGATCCACCCATGAGCTCCTGGGCCAGTCCCAAAAGGGATTAGCTAAAGTTTCTGAACTAAACCTTCAAGTGGAGGTGAAGAGAAAGCTGACTAAGACTGGGTCCCTATATCCTCCAAGAAATCTATTATCAATAATTATTTTCTCATACCTGTGAGACTGATAGTATATTAGCTAATACTACAGAAGAAACAACTGAGGCTCAGAGAGGTTATGTGCTTAGCTCATAGCTATACAACTTACAAATGGAAGTGCCTGCACTTGAACCATTGACCTCTTGATTCAAAGTCTGATGCTCTATAACACTGACCGATCTTTTCAATAACCTTCTGGGATATTCTCCCTTTGCCAATCCTGGATGTCCTTAAATCATATCCATTACCTGCCTTCCCACACCTCTACACTTAGCACTTCATGCAGTGCCTGGCACATAAAAAGTACTTAGTAAATGTTCACTCAATTGAATTGAATTAATGGCCTCATTATTCTTCTTGCCCAAATATCCACTCAACAGTTACTGGTCTCACATGTGCTACTTGTCTAATATCTAGTCATCCCTCAATTAACCCACAAATTCATGGCAATAACACAACCCCCTTCTCTATAAAATATATTTAATATGTTTTTTTCCCTTTTAAACCACTTTCCTCCAAAGTGTGTAGGAGGGGAGAGAGGTAAGGGAGGAACTCACTCTCTTTTGGTATGAGTTTTAGTTTGTTCAATTTCTGATACGAAAAAAATTTATTGTCAAATTAGAAATCCTTCAAAATACTAGTTCCATACAGAAATTGAATCATATTAGGATATAATTTATCTTTTACTTTAGAGGAGAGTTACTTAATTGTCAGGTTATTTTTGGATGAAATGAGTGAATTATTGGGGAAAATATTTAGATGATTAGAATAGCACAATGCAAGTTCTCCAAATTCATTAAAATGTGTTTCCACTCTGACATAAATTCAGAGAATTTTGCCCTGCAGGTTATGTGCATTTCCAGCTAAGCAAAGCAATTTGAAGATTTCTTAACACCTTCTGAGGAGAAGGAACTTCTTGGTTTTCTCTTAGTCCTCTGGAGAACTCCATAGATGAAAAAAGTTTTTTCCAACTCCTCTTTTATGAGATATAAGTGTCCCTAAACTTCCCTCCAAATGATAATGTTAAATGTAGAAAAGATAAACAAAAAATGAAGAAAGAGTTGTTATTCTGGGTTTCCTGCAGTGATTCAAACATCTATTTATCCTATTGCAAAAATAAATAAATGAATAAATAGATAAATTAAAAAATGAATGAATGAATAAAGAAATAAATAGATAAATGGGTAAATGAATGAATGAATGATGAAATAAATAGATAAATAAATTACTGAATGAGTGAATAAACAGATAAATAAATATTAAATAAATCAATGAATGCATGAATGAATTAAGGAATTGATTAAACAAACAAAGAAAGAAACAAATAAGGAAGAGAAAAAAAGATTGGCAACTTTGCCAGAATTTTCTCCAGTGGCCAAGTGCTATATTAACCTTCCTTTGCTTCCTGGAATGAGCAGCACATCAAGTTCCTTATATAAATGTGACACTCACAAAGGAGAATGCTCCTCCTCCCCAAGAGGTGCATCTTGAGGAAATTTGGGATTATTGAGTTTGAACTTCAAGGAGAATAGTGACATGGAGTTTCTAAGTAGGAGAAAACATTACTAGTAGTGTTCTTTGTGGAAGTAAACAACTTGGAAGTAAAATGAATTTCCTTCTACTGCAGGATGCCTGAAGACACAGTTGTACAGGAATGTAATTCACTCTGTGCAGTTAGAATTTGTGAGTATGAGAAATTTGAAGGAATATGGGAAAATTTAGAGATGTGGATTCAGAAGGAAAGAATGGTAAATAGAAGTACTGCAATGATGTAAATGAACGGGACACAAAATGCTGCCAAGTTCAGATTAATTGTGATCACATTTCCAGAGAATAGATGATGAAATACATAGTCCTGCTCTTGCTAGGGATACAATATTTGTGATACAATATGAACAAAAGATTACCCCTGCTTTCAAGGAGCTCAATCCAATGACTACTGATCATTAATCCCCTACTTGATGTATGTCTGTACTGCTATTACTTTCTGAAATAACTTTTTCCACTTCTGTAGAACTTTAATTTTTAGAAATACTTTTCTCTTCGAAGGAGTTTATATCTATTTTAGAAAATTTGTACTCATCATTTCTATTTGTGACACATAAATAGTATCAAATAAATTGGTTTTATGTAAGAAGGTTTTCCTCTTTTTGTCCTTTTTTTGGGAAGTGCTCAACAAGAAATGCAAGAAGGGTGTCAAACAACCAATGGTCTAATACACGATTTCTCCCTTTCATTAATTAGATATAATAGAGCATAGAGGGAAGAACTATGTTTGAAGTCAGAAGACACACTTTTCTTGGATTCAAAAATAGTAGAGACCTTAATGACAACTTAATCCACCACTCACATTTTACTTATGAGGAAACTGAGGCCCAGATAGGTTTTTGTAGATTTAATAGCTTGTCCAAGGTCACAAAGGAGATAGACAGATAAGTCAACATGCAAAAGTAGGCTCTTTTTTTTATTCTAAAGGCCATGCTTCTTGTACTATACCATAATGCCACCTAGACCTTAAATTATTCACAAAGCAGGTTGCTACTCTTATTGCTATAAGAGGTAATATAAGACTAAATGTAAAAGTGAATTGTATAATCAATACTCTCTACAGCAGTATAGAGGATAATGCTATAACTTTCCCAGTTTCTTTGGTTAAAGCCACCAATTAACCTTACAAATTATAATCTGAATCCAGCTAAATCAGAAAACTCAGAGTTGATCTTAGAAAAACTAATGTTGGAGAAGCTGTGGAAAAATTGGAACACTAACGCATTGTTGGCAGAGCTGTGAACTGATCCAACCATTCCGGAGAGCAATTTGGAATTATGCCCAAAGGGCTATAAAGCTGTGCATACCCTTTGACCCAGGAATACCACTTTTGTGTCTTTTCCCCAAAGATATCATGGAAAGGGGATAAGGACCAACATGTACAAAAATATTTATAGCTGCTGTTTACATGGTGGCAAGGAATTGGAAGTTGAGGGGATGCCCATCAATTGGGGAATGGCTGGACAAGTTGTGGTATGTGAATGTAATGGAATACTATTGTGCTGTAAGAAACTATGAGCAGGAGGAGTTTAGAGAAACCTGGAGGCTCTTGAGTGGGCTGATGGTGAGAGAGATGAGCAGAACCAAAAGAACATTGTACATAGTATCATCAACATTGTGTGTTGATCTACTGTGATGGACTATATTCTTCTCACCAGTGCAATGATACAGAAGAGTTCCAGGGAACTCATGATAGAAGAGGATCTCCAAATCTAGGGGGGAAAAAAAAGAACTGTGGAATATAGATGCTGAATGAACCATACTATTTCTTTTGTTTTGGGTGCTGTTGTTTTTCTATGTTGAGGTTTTTCGTCATTGCTCTGATTTTTCTCTTATAACATGACTAATGCAGAAATATGTATAATGTTATTATGTGTGTATATATATATATATATATATATAAAACCTATATCAGATTACCTGCTGTCTAGCAGAGTGGGGAGGGAGGGGAGGGAGGGAGAAAAATCTGAAATTGGAAAGCTTGTATAAACAAAAGTTGAGAACTACCTTTACATGTAACAGGAAAAAAATAAATAGTTTATTAAAAAAAAAAAAGGAATGTAGGGGCAGCTAGGTGGCACAGTGGATAAAGCACCAGCCCTGGATTCAGGAGGATGAGTTCAAATATGGCCTCAGACATTTGACACTTACTAGCTATGTGACCCTAGGTGAGTTAACTTAACCCTCATTGCTCTTAAAAAAAAAAAAAGGAATGTGAATGGACAGAGAGGGAAGAGGCATTTAAATCTAGTTTCCTCATAACCATGGGGTCATGCAGACTTTAATCAAAAGAAAAAGTTAAGAGCCATTCTTCTCAAACTCCACATTACATGGGTGAGCATGATTCAAAAAATACAGGGGCAGCTAGTTGGCACAGTGGACAAGGTACTGGCCTTGGATTCAAATCAAGTCTCAGACACTTGACAGTTACTAGCTGTGTTACCCTGAGCTAGTCACTTAACCCTCATTGCCCCACAAAAAAAAAATACAGATTGTTGAGAAGGGTCATGATGGGATAACACATTTTCAGAGAGGTCTGACAGTTTTACCTATAATTTGTTGATATCTGTTGGACATTAGTTTAGTATATGGCCCAAAAATCTTAATTATTCTATTCTGCCTAGTAAGACAATTTTGTTCTTATAACAAGTTTACTGCATGCATTATTCAGTGTTGTAATTTTATTTTGAAAGTCTTAGTCAGCTTTAAAAATAATATTTCCTTGTTATCCTTTTGGAATGATGGTCATGCCAGGTTTTAGAAAAATTTTTAATTCTGTAATCATTATTCTCTAGTACATTTCATCCTTATTTTTGAAGAATAAAATCTCAACTTTCATGGAAACATTAGCACTTTTACTCAGTTTCCTGTACTGTGATTAAAAATAAAGCTATGCAACACCTAGATAATTAAGCACAACTTCAGTCATATCTCTATCTCTATCATCTAACATCTCTCTCTCTCTCAATATCTATTTGTATATCTATAGCTATATCTATATCTATTTGAGCAGAGGAGAAGAAAAACAAGTCATCTGGGGATTTATGTAGACAAACAGACTGGCAAAACTGAACTTTCTTGGATTTGTTTTCAAGTCATCAATTTGCAAGTAAAGAAGTGCAGCAAACACTGTTCTCCAAAGTTCCCATGAACTGAAGCAGGGTTTTTTTTTGTTTGTTTGAATATGGACCAAGGATGTTTAGAATAAAAATATGGTTATAAGGTAATGTGATCATTTAAAAGTTCATACCCACATTTAAAAAATACTCAAATATATGTTTAAACATAATTTTGAATAATCCCTCCAATGATATAGACCATAATCTCTCCATGTTTGCTCATCATTAAAAAGTCAATATTGTGAGAAATAGTGATGTTTCTAGGTTTAAAAAATGAATAAGTAAGGAGTAATAAACTATCATGCAGGATTATTAGCCTATAAAGTCTAAAAACATAAATGTAAACAAATCACATTTTAAATAATTCTTTTTAAATGTTTGCTTTGAAATATAATTTACCTTGTGACTATTTTATAAGTTCATTTATTAAGGTCCCCTTGAATTGAGTTGTTTTTCCATTGTTTTTTGTGTTACATATAATTAAATGTTTAAAATATCCCATTCTCCTATAGCTCATATTAATGCATATTAATGATTACATTTGCAGGTCACTGGTATGCACGAATAATTTTTTAAAATATCTACCCTTAAAATACTGAAATACACTAACTACTAAATGAAGTAAATGTGGAAAAATAATTATATATTAAAATTTTCAAAGAAATGCAGTGCTCCCAGTAAACTATGTGTCAGATCTCAAGGCTCCACAATTCATATATTCCTTATAAGACAAGATGTATAGTTTTAGTAATATTAATAGACATTTTATAGCACTTCTAGGTTTGCAAAAAACTTTGTCTGATGTACGATCAGTATTAAAATTATCATGCACTGTTTTCCATATGAAGAACTTCAGAGTTCAGAAAAGTGAATTTATTTGGGTTGGGCTAATAAGTGTTAGGGACAAAATTTAAACCCATTGTTGAAAAATAGCCACAACCAGCAGGTAAGCCTCAGGAATAAGAGTCCTTCCCAGAACACCTACTATAATGTTTGTCCATGTATATCTCCAGTGCTTAGCTCAGTATTTTGGAAGCTTTTCTAATCATTCATTCATTAATTCCTGATACCAAGTATACAATTCTAGCCATGCTTTTGATTGATACAATTAGAATGAATAAACTATCCTAGATAGACTGTAAAGAGAGACATCAGAGACTGAGCCTTGAAAGTTGTTTAAATGATTTGGAATAGAGAAATCAATAAAAATGGGAATAAAAAATCAAGGGATTATTATATTAGTAGACAATCAGGAAAAGGTATGATTTATTTTTTTTTTAAAGGGACTTAAGAGATTATCTAGTTTTTTTCACTCTTTCTTTGCCTTTCTCTTCTCTCTTCTTTCTCTCTCTCTGTCTCTCCCTCTTCAAATATCTAGTTGTTCTACAGATAAACTACAGTGAAAGATGCCAGGTGACTGGCTCAAGGTCAGACACATACAACAGGTTAGATTTTAGCTCAGCTTTTCTGACTACTGATCTATATCACTTTCTATAATACCACCTTACAGTACTGACTCCTGGATTGCTTCTGGAAGAGCAGGTAAGAAATTTAGCAATCTAGTTGGCTAATTTCCACCAATATTTTGCCCCCAAACATTTCTTTAAGTCTTCTTGTCCTTTTACTTGAAAGTAATGATAATTCAGTGATAGTTTAGATAACAACAACAACAAAGACCTAGCATTTACATAATTGCTTTAGGACACACACACATGAATACAAATATTTTCTCATTTTATCTTCACATAATCCTGAGAAGTAGTTGTTGTCATCCTGATTTTACAGAAGAAGAAACTGAGATAGGTAAATGTTAAGTGATTTGCCAGTGTCAGATAGCTAGAAAGTGTCTGAGACCAGATTTAAACTCAGGTCTCCCTTATTCCAGATCCAGCATTTATTCTCTGTGCCACATAACTGCCTAGTATAAAGTTCTTATCCATAAATGTAAAATAAACTGAGGTGCGTGCAGCTCCACTGGCCAAAATGACAATGTCATATGATTTGTTGGTTGCAAATAATTGGCAAAGAGTAGTAACTCTTGAAAAAGTGGATTGAGGGGCAGCTAGGTGGTGCAGTGGATAAAGCACTGGCCTTGGATTAAGGAGGACCTGAGTTCAAATATGGCCTCAGACCCTTGACACTTACTAGCTATTTGACCCTGGGCAAGGGGGAAGAGGATTGAAATGAAACAACAAATATTACAAACATATTTTTGGGGGGACAATGGGAGTAAGTTACTTGCCCAGGGTTAACCAGCTAGTAAATGTCAAATGTCTGAGGCCAGATTTGAACTCAGGTCCTCCTGAATCCAGAGCCAGTGCTTTATCTACTGTACCACCTGACTGCCCCCTACTTCAAACAATTTTGAGGAATCTACCACTATCAAAGATGATTTTCCCTTGAAATGGTCCTAGTAATTAACAATTAACATGTAACAACAACAACATCAACAATAATAAAATAACTATGGCTTCTTGTCATTTCCCCTGGAAATGAAGTCTCTTTGTATTTGACATGTGATATACTGGTTTAGAGTTTTTCAACATCAGATTCAATTTCAGCTCACCTGTCTGGCCCATTTTGAAGCTATTGGTTGCCATAGAGAGCACTGAAGGGGGCGTCAGCAGGAGATTCTCAGCAATGGGTCATGCAGAGGAAGCTGGAGGATAGAGACTGTCATGCACAACAGGACATTGGAAGTATTCAAGTTATGTCTTTTAAACAACTCAGTGTAAAAAATTGAGAAAACCCTTTCGAGAGCTCTACATTTTTTCATACAAATCTTTTGTTTTTATTCTCTCTCTTTTTCCCTTTCCCTCCCTCCATATATATGCATACATGTGTATGCATGTGTGTATACATACATACATGTATGTATATGGATTTATAGATGTGTGTGTGTGTGTATATATACACACTCACACAGGATGATTTCAGAAAAACCTAGAAAGACTTGCATACACTGATGTAAAATAAGTGGAACCAAGAGAATATTATACACAATAACAGCAATATTGAACAATGCTAAACTGTGAGTGACTTAGCTATTCTCAGCAACACAATGACTCAAGACAATTCCAAAATATTTATGATGGGGAAAAAAAAAGCTTTCTATCTCCAGAGAAAGAACTGGTGGAATCTGAATACAGATTGAAGAATACTATTTTTTTACTTTGGGGGAGGGGGACTCTTTCTGTGTTTTCTTTCACAGAATGATTTATATTGAATTAAATTTTGCATAATTTAACATGTCTGCTATATCAAATTGTTTGCTGTCTGAGGGGGAGGGGGAAGGAAGGGAGAGAATTTGAAGCTTAAATTTAAAAAAAAAATTTTAAGTTGTTTTTACATTCAATAAGGAAAAATATTTAAATTTTTTATTTAAGATATTATTTTATAGTCCTTTAGAAGGAAATGGTGGGAAAGTTCAGCTAATTGGCTACCTCTAATCTTCCATCTTGACTCTACCATTACTGGAGCTCTTTTTTTTTTCTGATAAACCGCCACTCTTTGTAAAAATAAATTTTAATTGGTATGTTGGACATCACCTGAGTTTATCTGTGTTCCATCCCAGAAAGACATTGCACAACAGAGAGCACTTTTAATTTAAAAGGACAATAAATGGGGAAAAAACAAGCAATACCAGTAAGTACATAGGAAAAAAAATCTAAAAATATATGTAATGTCCCAACCAATAAGCATCTAATTTGTGTCTCTGGTATTATTACTGTTTTGCTAATTAAAATGGCATGTTGCTTTCAGGTAATGACCATTCAATTGATGGTTTTGAGGGAACATCTCATTTGGTGCCCAAAATGACAGCAATGCTTCTCCACCAGATATATTTATTTTATCGTTTATGAGGATATAATCTATTCTGTCTCATTAAAAAATAATTAAAGTTTGTGGCTCAAGCCATATAGGTGATCAAATATGCTCTATACTGGTCTGGTTTTTCAGCCAGATTCTACTCATTAAACTAATATAGCAACTGTTTTAACAGTCAATATGTCCCTTCCAGAGCCAAACAACAATGTTTGATCCATAGTACTAAAAAGCTATTGGTTGCTCACTAATCAATCAATAGAATTAATCAGTAAACATTTATTAATTGCCTACTATGTCCAGATATGGTAGTAAGAATTGAGTATACAAATATAAAAATGAAACACACTCCCTGCCATTATGGACCTTACAATCTAATGGGTGAAAACAAAAGATAAGAAGAATCTAGAATGTATGGGAAGGGGGGGGTAAGGAGAAGAAAAAGTAGAGAAATTAATAAAAGAAATCTCAAATGCCTGCAGCCAAGTGAAAGATGAGGAGCTGAACTTTCTTTTAAAATACAGGTTGTGTGTTCATAGCCAAACCTTCCAATCATAGAGGCACAGAGCAATTATGAGGTAGAATAGATTCCCTCCAATTTTGTCACAATACTTATTTAGAACCAACTTCTACTTTAAACATTACTAATCACCTTTGGTCCTTCAGCACCATGACATTGTCCTAGTTTCTGATGTTTTCTTAATTATATGATGAAACAGGTTTATTCCTGTGTAGGAACTCCTCAGCTGTGGATCTATTCTCACTCCAGTTACCTAAGTCAGAAAGGGAATTATCACTGCCATGCGACCAACTAAGCCACAGCCTGTGATATAAATGACAGAGAAAGTTCTAATATTAAACATAATTTCCAAGAGAGCTCACTTGCCTAGGGAACTGCTAGTTTGCAGGAGGGTGGAGCCTCACTGGTTATTTGCCCCAGGTTTAAAACCCTGCTTCAGATTCCTTACTGTGAGCCCAGAAGCTGCTGCTGCTGCTGCTCTTAGACATTACTTCCCTCCCACACAGTTTGAATTCTAGGGAGAACAGCCCTAGGCATCTCTAATATATCTTCAACACAACTGCCAAAGTGACATTCCAAAAACACAGATCTGACATACTTAAAAAATCTTCTCGACCCCAAAACAGTAATAAAAGAACTCCTGGAGCAGAAAAACCCACAAAAATATGGGCTGAGATTATTTTTTAGCCATAGACAGATTGAAAGGGTCTGTGCTAAGCTACCAATGAAGTCCAACCCCAGGATTGTGCCAACAGAGGCCCCAGGCATGCTGCACCAGAGGAACAAGCCTCCAAATCAGCTGCAGCACCAGCATCTTCAGTACTGAGCTTGCAGTCAGGTGAGAGGGCTGGATAACAGGCCAGGGAGGGGGTGGATAGAGTTCAGGAGTGTCAGTGGGACCTAGGGAGGAATTTGGCTGTCCCTCCCCAGTGGGAAACCAGGAAGAAATCCTGAATGGCAGAAGACCAGGTGGCAGAGAGTGCAGGCTTGTCAAGGCTAAGAACGACACCACAGAAAGCTTTTCCAGTTGGTTGTTTAGGAAGTAGGTTTGAGGCTATCTTCGGACCAGAGAACAGGCCAGGCAAAAGTAAAACCTGCCCTCCCTCAAACCAAAACACCTGGGACCCTCTGAAGCTGGGAACAATAGTGGAACCAAAAAACAGGGCCCCCTAGGGGAGAGTTTAAAGTCAAGTAAAAGATGAGCAAGCAATGAAAGTTCAGAATTATAGAAAGCTTCTTCAGTGACAAGGTAGGTCAAGGGGCACTATCAGATGAGAAAATCAACCACAGGGCCCCTACATCCAAAGCTTCCAAGAAAAATATGAACTGGTCTTAGGCCATGGAAGCCCTCAAAAGGGACTTTGAAGAGAAAGTAAAATAGATAGAATGAAGATGTAGAGAGAGAGAAGAAAGAATGGAAAGAGAAATGAGAGTGATGCACGAGAGTCATGAGAAAAAAGTCAACAGCTTGAAAAAACAAATATAAAAGGAGATTAAAAAACTGTCTGATGAAAATAATTGCCTAAGAATTAGGATTGAACAAATGGAAGCTAGTGACCTTATGAGAAACCAAGACATGGTAAAGCAAATCCAATTGAATGAAAAAATAGAGGGCAATGTGAAATATCTCCTTGGAAAAACAGCTGACCTGGAACATAAATCCAGGAGAGATCATTTGAAAATCATTGGACTACCTGAAAACCATGACCAAAATAAGTGCCTAGACATCATCTTCCAAGAAATTGTAAGGGGAAATTGCCCTGATATTCTAGAAGCAGAAGCTAAAATAGAAATTGAAAGAATGCACCGATCACCTCCTGAAAGAGATCCCAAAAGGAAAACCTCCAGGAATACTATAGCCAAATTCCAGAACTCCCAGGTCAAGGAGAAAATATTGATAGCAGCTAGAAAAAAAGCAATTCACATACCGTGGAGCTCCAAAAAGGCTAAAACAAGATCTAGCAGCATCTTCATTAAAGGACCACAAAGGCATGGAATATGGTATTCCTGAGTGCAAAGGAACTGGGACTACAGACAAGAATCACATACCCAACAAAACAGTGTAATCTTTCAGAGGAAAAAATGGGACTTCAATGAAAAAGAGAACTTTCAGGCATTTGTGATGAAAAGACCTGAACTGAATAGAAAATTTGACTTCAGCAAGACCCTGGAGAAAGAGGTATACAGGAAAAACAAAACAAAACATGAGGGACATTAAAAGGTTAAACTGTTTACATTATTAAATGAGAAGATAATACTTCCAACTCATAAGAAATTTCTCAGTAAGGAACACACAGAGGACAGATGTTTGAACTAAATATGAAGGGATGATATCTGTAAAGCATTCTTTTTTAATCCTTGTTCTTTGTTTGGCAGACAGGGTGTGGTGTCTTATGTCTGAGACTGGATTTGGACTTGGGGCCTCCTGGATCCAGGGCTGGTGCTTTGTCCACTGTACCACCTAACTAACCCATGATGATATCTTTAAAATAGGGTTCAGGTGTAGGAGGAATAGACTGGGGGAAGGGGAAGGGGAGAGGTGGACTGGGGAGAGGTAGCTCACATGAAGGAAACAACAAAAAAGTTTATGGAGGTGAGGGAAAGAGGTGAAAGGAATAGGTCAGTGAGTGAACCTTAATATCATCAGAATTGGCTCAAAGAGGGAATAACACACATACTCAAGTGGGTGTGGTAATATATTTTTGCCCTGTGGAAAAGTGGGTGGGGAAGGAGATAAGGGGGAGTGGGAGAAGAGGGGAAGAAGGGAAGAGAAGTTTGTGGGAGGGAGCTATAAAAAGCAAAAGACTTTTGAGGAAGGTGAAGATTTTCTGCATAACAGCAAATGTATTACATATATTGAATTGCTTGATTTCATAGGAAGAGTTGAGGAGGGAGGAAGAAAAATTTAAGAAAACAGAATTAGCTCAAAGAACTTAACTTCATCAGAGTAGGCTCAAGGAGGGAATAACATACACACCCTATTGGGAGGAGTATTATCTAACCCTACAGAAAAGTAGGAAGGGAAGAGGATAAGGAGGAAAGGGTGAATGAAGGGAGGGTAGAACGGGGAGGGGGCAGTCAGTAGCAAAACATCTTGAGGAGGTATAGGGCAAAATAAGATAGAAAATAGAGTAAATATCATTGGAAGGGAATAGAATGGAGGGAAATATTTATGATGATTGACTACTATGGCAAAACATATGGTACCTCCTCTGCTGGGCTATTGTGAAAAAATTCTTTATCAAGTTTAAGGTACTATATAAAAGGATGCTATCAGAAAAACCTCAAAAAACACACATGAAATGAGGCAGAGAGAAATGCACTATATACAAAATGACAGCAATAGTGTAAGATGATCTGCTGGGAAGCACATGGTTATTTTCAGCAAGGCAATGATCCAATATAACTCTGAAGGACTTATGAAAATTGCAATACACCTACAGAGAAATAACTGATGGTATCTGAAAACAAACTGAAACACACTTTTTTTCTTCTTTTTTTCTTTTTTTTTTTTTTTTGGACAACTACTTAATCTGAAGTCTTGTTTTTATGTTTTCACTCACGACCTAGCTAATGTTTTCCATGACTACTCATGTATAACTTACATTAAATTGCTTGAGTTCTTAGGGTGGAGGGTGGGAAGGAAGGGAGGAAGAGAAGTTGGAACACAAAGTTTTTAAAAAATGATGTCAAAATTTGCTTTTATATGTAACTTGGAAAATAAAACTCTAAACAGAAAAAAAATTAAATTTTAAAATAAAAAAATAAATAAACTAAGCTAGTCACTGGAAAAAAAAATTTCTCAGATCAGGGGCAGAGTTAAAATGGTAGAGGAAACGCAGTAACTTTTGAGACTGCTCAACACAATCCTTCCAAATAGGTACAAATAATAGTATAAGACAATTCCTGGATCAGCAGAAACCACAAAAGGATGGGGAGAGATTATTTTCATGCCAAAGATGGTTTACAAGGTTAGAAGGAAAGGTGTGTTGTACTAGTGTGAGAGTGGAGCATAGACCCAGGTCATGCTGACACAGATACAGCCCCATGACAGCTGCTCCAGAGAAACAGGCCTCTGGAGACTCTGAATCAACTGCAGTGGTGGCTACTTCTGAAACTCAGCTCATGGTTGGGTGAGGGGGTTGAATGGTTAGCCTGGGGGGAGATTACAGGGCTCTTTGCTGGGGCTGAGGCAGAACTCCCTTGTGTTCCCCATGATTAGAACAAGGAAGCAGTCTTAAGTGGCAACCCATGTGGTGAAGGGGCACAGGCATGCCTCAGCTTGCAGCCACAGTGAAACAGAAATATGTTCCCAGGTTAAAGAGCAAGTAGACTTGTGGTTACATACAGAAAAAAGCACAGGCCAGGGAAGTGCAGAAAGTTGCTTCTCTTTAATTCATACCACATGGTATGGCAGCTAGGTGGTGTAATGGATAAAGCACTGGCCCTGGATTCAGGAGAACCAGAGTTCAAATGCAACCTCAAACCCTTGACACTTATTAGCTGTGTGACCCTGGGCAATTCACTTAACCCTCATTGCCCCCACAAAAACAAAAACAGAAAACAATAATAACAACAAAATCATACCATGTAGGACTCCCTGAAACTTGGAAAAGTGCACCCTGGAAGCAGTACCTCAATTGTAAAAGGAGTTAAAATCAAGAAATATTCTGCCAAAATGAACAGAAAGAAAAAGATGTCTAAATAGTTTCTTTGGTGACAAGGAAAATCAAAATACATCCTCAGAAGATAAAAAAGTCATAGCTCTTACATCCAAAGCTTCCAAGAAAAATGTGAGTTACTCTCAAGCCATAGAAGTACTCAAAAAGGACTTTGAAGATAAGGCTAGAGAGAGAGAGGAAAAAATGAAGAGAAATGAGAGTGATGCAGGAAGCTCATGAAAAAAGTCAACAGCTTGAAAAGACAAATGGAAAAGGAGATACAAAAGCTCTATGAAGAAAATAATTGCTTAGGAATTCAGCTTGAGCAAATGAAAGCTAATGACTTTATGAGAAACCAAGACACAATAAAGTAAATCCAAATGAATGAAAAAATAGAGGGCAATTTGAAATATCTTCTTGGAAAAACAGCTTACCTGGAAAATAGATCCAGGACAGATAATTAGAAAATTTTTGGACTACCTGAAAGCTATGATTAAAAAAAAGAGCTTAGACATTATCTTCCAAAAAATTGTCAGGTAAAATTTCCCTGATATTCTAGATGCAGAAGGAAAAATAGAAATTCAAAGAATCCACTTATAACCTCCTGAAAGATATCCAAAAATGAAAACTTCCAGGAACATTATAGCCAAATTCAAGAGCTCCCAGTTCAAACAGAGAAAATATTGCAAGCAGACAGAAAGAAACGATTCAAGTAATGTGGAGCCATATACAGTATAACATAAGATCTAGCATCTTCTACATTAAAGGATCAGAGGCATGGAATATGATATTCCAGTGCGCAAAGGAACTGGTATTACAGCCAAGAATCATTTCCCCAGCAAAACAGTCTATAATCATTTAGGGGGGAAATGGGAATTCAATGAAAGAGAAGAAGTTCAGGCATTCATGATGAAAAAACCTGAACTGAATAGAAAATTTGACTTTCACATACAGGACTCTAGAGAAGCATAAAAAGGTAAACAGGAGGGGACAGCTAAGTTAAGCAGTGGATAAAGCACCAGCTCTGGATTCAGGAGGACCTGAGTTCAAATCCAGCCTTAGTCACTTGACACTAATAGCTATGTGACCCTGAGAAAGTCACTTAACTTTCATTGCCCTGCCAAAAAAAAAAAAGGTAAACAGGAAAAAGAAATCATGAGGATATTAAAAGGTTAAGCTGCTTACATTCCTACAAGAGAAGATGATATTTCTAATGCATACAAATTTTAGTGGAGCTGAATGGAGTATATTTAGACAGAGAGCACAGGTGTGAGTTGACTATGAAGGGATGACATCTTTAAAGCATTTTTGTGGGTCATTCAGGATTGGCTGGCTTGCCTAGGGTCATATAGCTGGTGACTTTTGGGTGTCTGAGGCTGGATTTGGGCTTGGGTCCTTCTGGTTCCAGGACTGGTGCTTTCTCTACTGTGCCACCTAACTGCCCCATGTTGATATCTTCAAAAAAATAAAATTAAAGGGACAGAGGAATTCACTGGGAGAAAGAGAAAGGGAGAGGCAGAATGGGGAGAAGTATCTTATATAAAAGAAGCAAGAAAAAGCATATGTAGTAGAGGGGAAGAAGGGGGAGGTGTGGAGGAGTGAGTGAGCCTTACTCTCATCAGAATTGTCTCAAAGAGAAAATAACATACACAATCAATTGAGTATAGTAATATATCTTGCCCTGCAAGAAAGTTAGAGGGGACAGGGATAGTGGGGAGGGATGGAGGAAGGGAGGACTGATTGGGGGAGGGCTTAGTCAGACACAAAACACTTTTGAGGAAGGATAGGATGAAAGAAGATAGAAAATAGAGTAAACATTGGGGGCAGCTAGGTGGCAGAGTGGATAAAGCACTGGCCATGGATTCAGGAGGACCTGAGTTCAAATCCAGACTCAGACCCTTGACACTTATTAGCTGTGTGACCCTGGGCTTAAACCTCATAGCCCTACAAGAAACAAACAAAAAAAAAAAAAAAGAAGAAAATTGAGTAACATCAAGAGGAGGGAACAGGATAAGATCACTAGATTTTGAAATGAGAAAGTAATTAAAGATTTCCTGGAAATTAATTTGACCAGAGTGAGGAGAACTGAGGTTAGGTTGTAGAGAGTAAAGAATGGAATGGGTTACAGAGGAAATGGAGGGACTTGTGAAGTCCCAGGACAAAGCTTATCCTGTAGGAACTCTAGACTGAGCTATGAGATCCATAGGAGAAGAAAACTGAGGGTCTCCAATAGAATACACCTTCTGAGCCAAAGAGAAACTAAAGGGACTAAGAGGTATATGAATTAATCCCCAGATTGTTGAACTACCAACATGTTGCATGGGACAAGATAGAAGAGGATTCTACCACCAACATGAGAAACTGAGCCTAATGATAAAACACTGACCTACCTTAAGGTTCTTATTTCTCCAATAAAATCTTAAGCTTCTCAAAACAAGAGAATAAATTTGATTTTTTTTTAAGTATTGTGTAGTAGAGTTAGGGATAAATATCCCTGGAGAAAAAAGACACAAGGAGGAAAGATATGATAAGTTTCTTTATTTGAAGGAATATTATATGAAGATTTGATTCTCCCTAACCACAAAGAACAGAAATAACCTGGAAACAGGGGCAGAAATTTCAGAGGAAAATTTCAGTTGGACAGGAAGGTAAACTACTTAAGAATTAGCATAGTCTAAAAATGAAATGGCCTGCATTGAGAGAACTTCCTGGTCTTCAAGCAGAAGCTGAATGACTATTTATTCATTACATTTTTGTAGGGGCTTATTTTATGTATAGGTTATTCAAGATGGCTACTGAGGAAACACCCAAGTATTAAATCATGTGATTCTGTGACGTATTTATTGATTGATTAGATAATTAATTCATTTCCCTACTTCATTTTTTTTAGATCACACCTGAAAAATTCCTCCAGTGAAACCTTTCATCAAGGAAGGGTATTGCTTTTCAATATGGAACTGTCTTAGATCTACATATATTCAAATGAGAGGTTAGCAGAGAGCTCCATTACCCTTAATGGATTCTTGCCCCTAACTGAAAGATGAGCACTAGGTTTCTTTCATAGTTCAAAATCACCCATATTTGGGTGAGCTGGACATTACTTCAAATGAGTAATGAGGCTTGATAAAATTAAAATCTATTTGCCATGTGCTGGGGGATTAATTAGGCTGAGTAAATAAAAAATAAGTGAATTTGAAATTGCTGTTTGGGGGACTATAAAATGGAATGTCAGATTATGAAATGTTAATTACCCCATTTATGACTGTGAGTTTGTGTTGCAAGTAATGCATCACTCAACTCAGCCTCCGTGGATTTTTCATTTTCCAGATTTGTCTTTCTGCTTCCCCTAGAGATAAGATTTATCAGGAGGTAGGAGAAGGAATAAATCAGGTCAAGGGCTCCTGAGCTAAGAGAAAAAAACTACAATTAATCTTCAATAGAAATGTGGTTTTATAGACCAGTTTTCCACTGATCACATTTGGAGATTTAATAGTATCATTTATTTCCTAAAAATTCAAAAGATCTTTCTGGAATGATGGACTAGCCTATAGAAAATATATATGCTCCTCTGAGATAGTATTCTTTCTGTGTATCTATCTGCTTCTTTACATTAAAATCATTAGACATCAAGTCTCTTGTTTTCTTCCCAAATCAAAATTCTCCAACTATTTTTATTGCAACTGCTTTTCCATCTAAGACAGGATAATAAGATTGCAGAACTGAGTCTGCCAACTTAGCTCTGAAATTCATTCATTCAGTAATTATTTATTACAAGAGTTTCATTACAAGTAAATTAGATCCTGTAAAACTTACCATAGACATAGATGAAATGGTTACTTCTATAGTTGTGTGTCTAATTGAGGGAGTTCTCAATCAAAAGTTTCTAAGGATCATTAAGAAAGACCAACTTAAATTTACACCAAGTTCCAAAAGATTCTTGATATTCTTATGACCAGAAATTTCATTAAGCCCATCCCCTTAAATAGTTTTCAAGCTCTCTCTCTCCATATATATATGTGTGTGTGTGTGTGTGTGTGTGTGTATGTATAAGTATATGTATATTAATACACATACATACTGTATTTATACACATATATGTCTATTTGTGAATGTATGTATAGGGCATCTAGGTGACACAGTGGATATAGTACTGGGTCTGGAGTCAGGAATACTCATCTTCCTGAGTTCAAATCTGGCCTCGGAGACCTACTGTGTGAATGAGCAAGGCACTTAAGTTGGTTTCCTCTGTAAAATGAGCTGGAGAAAGAAATGGGAAACTACTTCAGTATCTTTGCCAAGAAAACTCCAAATGGAATGACAGAATCAAACAGGACTTAAATAAATGAACAAAAAAATGTATGTATATGTATATATGCTTATGCCTTTCCATAAGATGCCATATGATGTGAACTGGGACTTGTAATTCAGTGTAATCTTAAGGACTGGATTGAAAACAAGATAAATTCTAGTGAGGCAATACGGAAAGCCTCAGAAGGAAATTCCACCGAGTCTTCAAAGTTTTTCACCCTCATTAACCTTACCATATATTTAATAGAATCACAGAATGTAAAGCTAGAAGGGATCTTAAAGATCATCTAATTCAAATTCATAATATCTAAGAATATGTTGCCTAGGGCTAGGTCTCCTCATTAAGATGTATTATATTGAAGGCTAATTCAAGTGGGACTGGGTTTCATGAAAAAATATTATCATGGTTGGAGTGATATGTAGTTGTTTCATATTTTCTCTTCAGATCTCTAAAGTGTGAGTATTGAAAATTCCACAAGGAAAATCCCTTGTCTTCTTTTAAAGAAAACAGCAGGTACTCATTTCCCTGCTAAATGGAAGTTCCTGTTTTAAGTCTGCCCATGACATCAAATCATGGATAAAAATGTTGAGTATTATTAGCCTTGCTCAACAAATCCTCAGAAGCATAAGAACTGAATAATGTCAAGTGAATGAGTTAAATCCAAAATAAGGAAAACATGCCTGGTCAAAATTGATATGTAAAAAGACAGTTGGTTTGATATCCAAATTGTTCATCATTCCTTGATTTTTGTGGGTTTTATAAACACCATTACTCTCAAGTTACATCAATGTCAAATGGCTAAATAACCCAAAATAAACTCAACTACTAGCAAAATCCTAACGTAAAATGAATTTTGATATCTTGTAGTATTTTAGGTAGGAGAGATATTTGAGAAGAATTACGGTGTATTTGAAAAATACCGTACATGTTGCAATCAATACAACTTAACATCATTTGTGAAGCACGCATTGGTTGAAGAACCCTAGAGGAAAAGTGTGGATTAAAAAAGAAACTATTGCTCTTCTTACAAATCTTTTAATCTAGTAGATCATTTTACCTACAAGGCATGAAATTCCAGTCCCAGTTTTGCCACCTACTAGGTATATGTTTGACAAAACATTTAAGCTCTCTGATTCTTAATTTCCTCAGCTATAACATGAATATAATGATTTTGTTACCTACCTCATAATTTTCATTCAGAACAAAAAAATAAAGTATTTGAACTATATAAAAGTAAACTACGTTCTACTGGCACAATGCAGCTCTATAAATGAACTATAGACAATGTCTCAGTAAATTTTATACTATTTGATTTACATTTTATTTTCTCATGTGAAATACATGAATAATACTCACTTCCATGGTTATTGTGAGGCTCAGGACATATATAAAGTGATTTGAAAAATTTTAAATGTTTCATTAAAATCACCCCTTTGATGATGGTGATGGTGATAATGGTAGTGGTAGTAATAATGCATCACAGATTTTGCTTTCCAGACATATGTAGAATACACTGAAATGTTCTATTAAAATAGTCATCATAAACAATGTATTACCTACTTATATAAAAATACCTGCTTATTACAAAACCTCCTCCTTTCCTTGAAATTACTTTCTACTTAAGGTCACAACAGTGTGACCTTCAATAACCATGTGAAGAATACAGTCATAAAAGGATGTTTCCTGTGGCTCATTCCTAGGGAAACAAATGGACACTGGAGAAGGCCTTTGGCTCTTCCAAGTGCATGATCCTGTTCAAAGCAACTAACCTCCCAAAACCCCTTATCTTTTTTTTTTCATTTTCTTTTTTTCCATTTTTTCATTTTTATCATATATCTAGTTACATGTAGAGATAAGTTTTCAACACTTGTTTCCATAAGATTTCTAGTTTCAAAATTTTTCTCCCTCCCTCCCCTCCCTCCTCCCTCCCTAAGACAGCAAACAATACAATATAGGTTATATATGTACTATCACATTAAACATATCTCTGCATCAGTCATGCTGAGAAAGAAGAATAAGACCAAAAAGGAAAAACCTCAAAAAAGAAAAACAACAAAAAATAGAGAAATAGCATGGTTTAATTTGCACCCAAATATCCCAGTTCTTTTTTTCTGAATTTGGAGAGCATTTTCCATCATGAGTCTTTTGGAACTATCTTGGACCATTATATTGCTGAGAAGAGTCAAGTCTATCACAGCTGATCAACACACAATTTTGTTGATACTGTGTACAATGTTTTCCTGATTCTGCTCATCTCACTCAGCATCAGTTCATGTAAGTCCTTACAGGCTTCTCTGAAATCTGCCTGCTCATTGTTTCTTACAGCACAATAGAATTCCATTACATTCATATACCACAACTTGTTCAGCCATTCCCCAGCTGATGGACATCCCCTCAATTTCCAAAACTTTGCCACCACAAAAAGAGGAGCTATAAATATTTTTGTACATGTGGGTCCTTTTCCCTTTTTATGATCTCTGGGAAAAAGACCTAATAGTGGCATTGCTGGGTCAAAGGGTATGCACAACTTTATAGCCCTTTGGACATAGTTCCAAATTGCTCTCCAGAATGACAAACCCCTTATCTTGAGAGCATTTGCTCCAGAACTCTGCTTTCCTAATTGGCTCCCTGCACTATGTTATAGATTTCTCGATCTGACTTCTGGTCTGGTACCAGTTGCTTTTTTCGATCATGAGAGCAGGACATAGTGCTCAGAACAAACCTCTTTCTATGCACTACCCATGTTCATTTCCTCATTTGTTGACTCTGGCCTATAAATCACCTGCTAATCCCCAGTACACACAGGTTTCTTCCCATTCACTCTAGGATTTAAATTTTTTGGGGCTGTCTATTTAATCATTAATCATTAAGATTCTAGCTGTACCTACAATTAAAGTTAATAACAATAATAACAAAAAACAAGTATAAATCTTTATGGGTTTAATTATATAGGACTCAACATTTATATTTATTAATGAAAAATTATCCTGTTTAAAACCTGTGGAAATGGCTGTATTAAACTGTGGGATGCTATATTGAAATCTTTAATTTTCAGATGACCAATTATGTTAAACACCTACTGTTACACCTGTGTGTTTTTTGGTTCATACTTAAAATTTCAAATACAAATCTTTATATCCTACATCTCTGCTTTGGATATACTAGGCCAAGGAGAAATGCAATAAACAAATTGAATCTGTCATGACCCAGTATGAGATAAACTCAACTAGTAGCAATATCCTTTTTTTTTTTATTTATTTTTTTCCGTTACATGTAAAGATAGTTCTGAATTTTTGTTTTACAAACTTTCCAATTTCAGATTTTTCTCCCTCCCTCCCCTCCCTCCCCACTCTGCTAGACAGCAGGTAATCTGATATAGGTTATATATATATACATAATGTATATATATATATATATGTATACATAATAACATTAATCCTATTTCTGCATTAGTCATGTTATAAGAGAAAAATCAGAGCAATGATGAGAAACCTCAAAATAGAAAAAAAAAGACAGCACCAAAAACAAAAGAAATAGTATGGTTCATTCAGCATTTATACTCCACAGTTTGTTTGTTTTTTTTCTTGGATTTGGAGATCCTCTTCTGTCATGAGTTTCCTGGAACTCTTCTGTATCATTGCACTGGTGAGAAGAATATAGTCCATCACAGTAGATCAACACTCAATGTAGATGATACTGTGTACAATGTTCTTCTGGTTCTGCTCATCTCACTCATCATCAGCCCACGCAAGACCCTCCAGGTTTCTCTGAACTCCTCTTGCTCATAGTTTCTTACAGCACAATAGTATTCCATTACATTCACATACCACAACTTGTCCAGGCATTCCCCGATTGATGGGCATCCCCTCAACTTCCAATTCCTTGCCACCACATAAAGAGCAGCTATAAATATTTTTGTACATGTGGGTCCCTCTCCCCTTTCCATGATTTCTTTGGGAAAAAGACCCAAAAGTGGAATTGCTGGGTCAAAGGGTATGCACAGCTTTATCGCCCTTTGGGAATAATTCCAAATTACTCTCCAGAATGGTTGGATCAGTTCACAGCTCCACCAACAATGCATTAGTGTTCCAATTTTCCCACAGCTTCTCAAAAAGTTATTATTTTCCTTTTTTGTCATTTTAGCCAATCTGATAGGTATCAGGTGGTACCTCAGAGTTGTTTTAATTTGCATCTCTCTAATAAATAGTGATTTACAGCCTTTTTTCATATAGGAATAGATAGCTTTGGTTTCTTCATCAGAAAACTGCCTGTTCATATGCTTTGACCATTTCTCAATTGGGGAATGACTTGCATTCTTATAAATTTGATTTAGTTCCCTATATATTTTAGAGATGAGGCCTTTATAAGAAATACTGGCCACAAAAATTGTTTCCCAGCTTTCTGCCTCCCTTCTAATTTTGGATGCATTGCTTCTGTTTGTACAAAAATTTTCTAATTTAATGTAATCAAAATCATCCATTTTGCATTTTATAATATACTCTATCACTTGTTTGGTCATAAACTGTTTTCCTATCCAAAGATCTGATAGGTACACTATTCCTTTCTCTCCTAATTTACCTATGGTATCACCTCTTATGTCTAAATCATGTACCAATTTTGACCTTATTTTAGTATAAGGTGTAAGATGTTGATCTATGCCTAATTTCTGCCATACTATCTTCCAGTTTTTCCAGCAGTTTATGTTAAATACTGAGTTCCTATCCCAGAAGCTCGAGTATTTGGGTTTATCAAACACTACATTACTAGTGTCATTTACTACTCCATTTCCTGTGCCTAGCCTATCCCATTAATCTACCACTCTATTTTTTACCAGTACCAGATAGTTTTGATGACTGCCGCTTTATAGTAAAGCTCCAGGTTTGGTACCGCTAACCCACCTTCCTGTGAATTTTTTTTCATTATTTCCCTGGATATTTTTGATTTTTTGTTTTTCCAAATGAATTTTGTTATTATTTTTTCTAGCTCTATAAAATATTTTTTAAGTAGTCTGATTGGTATGGCACTGAATAAGTAAATTAATTTAGGCAGTATTTTCATTTTTACTATATTAGCTCTGCCTCTGCATGAGCAATTGATATCTTTCCAATTATTTAGATCTGATTTGATTTGTGTGAAGAGTGTTTGGTAGTGGTGTTCATAGAGTTCCTGAGTTTGTCTTGGCAAGCAGACTCCCAAGTATTTTATATTATCTACTGTTACTTTAAATGGAATTTCTCTTTCTATCTCTTGCTGCTGGAATTTGTTGGTCATGTATAGAAATGCTGATGATTTATGTGGATTTATTTTATATCCTGCTACTTTGCTAAAGTTGTTAATTGTTTCAAGTAATTTTTGACTTGATTCTCAAGGATTCCTTAAGTATACCATCATATCATCTGCAAAGAGTGATAGTTTTGTTTCCTCCTTGCCTATTCTAATTCCTTTAATTCCTTTCTCTTCTCTGATTGCCAAAGCTAACATTTCTAGGACAATATTAAATAATAGGGGTGATAATGGACATCCCTGTTTCACCCCTGATCTTATTGGGAAGGCCTCTAATTTATCTCCATTGCATATAATACTTGCTGATGGCTTTAGGTAGATACTGTTTATTATTTTAAGGAAAGGTCCACCTATTCCTACATTCTCTAGTGTTTTTATTAGAAATGGATGCTGTACTTTGTCAAAAGCTTTTTCTGCATCTATTGAGATAATCATATGATTTTGGTTGGTTTTCTTACTGATATGGTTGATTATGTTAATAGTTTTCCTAATGTTGAACTAGCTCTGCATTCCTGGTATAAATCCCACCTGGTCATAGTGTATTATCCTGGTGATCACTTGCTGTAATCTCCTTGCTAATATCTTATTTAAAATTTTAGCATCAATATTCATTAGGGAAATTGGTCTATAATTTTCTTTCTCTGTTTTTGCTTTGCCTGGTTTTGGTATCACCACCATATTTGTGTCATAAAAAGAATTTGGTAGAACTCCTTCTTCACCTATTTTTCCAAATAATTTGTATACTATTGGAATTAATTGTTCTTTAAATGTTTGGTAAAATTCACCCATAAACCCATCTGGCCCTGGGGAGTTTTTCTTAGGGAGTTCATTAATGGCTTGTTCAATTTATTTTTCTAATATGGGTTTATTTAAGTATTTTATTTCCTCTTCAGTTAACTTGGGCAGTTTGTATTTTTGTAAATATTCATCCGTTCCATTTAAATTGTCAAATATATTGGCATACAGTTGGGCAAAATATTTCCTAATTATTGCTTTAATTTCTACTTCATTGGTGGTAACATCACCCTTTTCATTTTTGATACTGGTGATTTGGTTTTATCTTTCTTTTTTTTAATCAAATTAACCAATATTTGATCTATTTTATTGTTTTTTCACAAAACCAGCTCTTAGTTTTGTTGATTAATTTTATAGGATTTTTTTTCAATTTTAATCTTATTAATTTCTCCTTTCATTTTCAGGATCTCTAATTTAGTGTCTAATTGGGGATTTCTAATTTGTTCTTTTTCTAGCTTTTTAAGTTGTATGCCCAATTCATTGATCTCCTCTTTCTCTTTTTTATTCATGTAAGCAGTTAAAGGTATAAATTTTCCCCTAAGCACTGCTTGGGCTTCATCCCATAGATTTTGGTATGTTGTCTCATTATTGTCATTCTCTTGGATAAAGTTATTGATTCTATGATTTCTTATTTGGTCTATTCATTCTTTAGAATGAAATTATTTAGTTTCCAATTGATTTTCATTCTACTTTTCCCTGGCTCTTTCTTACATGTAATTTTTATTGCATCATGATCTGAGAAGGATGGATTTACTATTTCTGCCTTTCTACATTTGACTATGATGTGTTTGTGCCCTAATACATGGTCAATTTTTGAAAATGTGCCATGTACTGCTGAGAAAAAGGTATATTCCTTTCTATCCCCATTCAATTTTGTCCAGACATCTATCAGGTCCAACTTTTCTAGTAATCTATTCACCTCTTTCACTTCTTTCTTATTTATTTTTTGGCTAGATTTATCTAATTCTTAGGGGGGAGATTCAGATCCCCCACTAGTATAGTATTACTGTCTAATTCCTCTTGTAACTCATTTAACTTCTCCTCTAAGAATTTGGATGCTATACCACTTGGCGCAAACATATTTAATATTGATATTACTTAATTATCTATAGTACATTTTAGCAAGATGTAATTTCCTTCCTTATCTCTTTTAAGAAGATCTATTTTTGCCTGTACTTTGTCTGAGATAAGGATTGCTACCCCTGCTTTTTTTTTACTTTAGCTGAAGCATAATATATTCTGCTCCAGGGTTTTACCTTTACTCTGTGTATATCTCTCTGCTTCAAATGTGTTTCTTGTAGACAGCATATTGTAGGATTCTGGTTTTTAATTCACTCTGCAATTTGCTTCAGTTTTATAGCAGAGTTCATCCCATTCACATTCACAGTTATTATTACTAACCCTCTATTCCCCTCCATTCTATTTACCCGCTTTGTACTTTTCCCCCTTCTTTCACCCTATTCCTCCTCACTGACGTTTTACTTCTTACCCCTGCCTCCCCCCATCTGCCCTCCCTTTTTATCACCCCCTCTCTTTTCTTTACCCTTTTCTCCCTTGCTTTTGTCCTCCCTTCTATCAGTCCCCCCCTTTCCCTTCCCCTTTTGCTTCCCTAAAGAATGAGCTAAGTTTCTTTATCCCAATGAACATATATGTTATTCCCTCTTTGAATCAAATCTAATGAGATTAGGGTTGAAACAATGTTCCCCCCTCCTTTCTTTCCCTCTTTTGTAATAGGTTTTTTTTTTTCACCTCTTCATATGATATAATTCATCCCATTCCACCTCCCCTTTCCTCTCCTCCCCATAGACTCCTTTTTTAACCCCTTAATTTTTTTTTGTATTATCACCTCAAAGATAATTTATATTTATACACTTTGTGTAAACTCCTTCTCTCTGCCCAAATACATTTACAATTCTTAAGAGTTATGAGTATTATCTTCCACTGTAGGGAAATAAGCAGTTTAACCTAATTGAGTAACCTTTTTTTTTCCCCTCTGTTTACCTTTTTAAACTTCTCTTGAGTCTTGCATATTAAGATCGAATTTTCTATTCAGTTCTGGTTTTTTCATTAAGAAAGATTGAAAGTCTCCAATGTTAATAAATGTCCATCTTTTCCACTGAAAAAGAATGCACATTTTTGCTGCGTAATAGATTCTTGGCTGCAATCCAAGCTCCTTTGCCTTCCGGAATATCATATTCCAAGCCTTTAATGTTGAAGCTGCCAGGTCCTAAGCAATCCTGACTGTGGCTCCATGATATTTAAATTGCTTCTTTCTGGCTGCTTGGATTATTTTCTCCTTCACCTGATAATTCTGGAATTTGGCTACAATATTCCTTGGAGTTTTCCTTTTGGGGTCTCTTTCAGGAGGTGATCGGTGGATTCTTTCAATGATGATTTTATCCTCTGATTCTATGATATCAGGGCAGTTCTCCTTAATAATGTGCTGGAATATGTTGTCTAGATTCTTTTTCTGGTCATGGCTTTCAGGCAGACCAATGGTTCTCAAATTGTCTCTCCTCGATGTCAATATCCTAATGTAATGAAATGTTCGTGCGTTTTTTATTCTCTATAAAAGTTGCTTTTCCATAAATTTAAATTTCTGTTACTTTAAGTGTACTCTTTTTTTTTTTTTAGGCTTCCACCAGTTGCAAATGACCATGGATTAGTGCCTTGAAGAGCCACAAGCCACAGTGTGGCTGTGCAGTCTGGTACAGGAGCTGCAGCTCCTGCTGCAATGACATCAGAAAACCACACTGTTTGTTGCCTGACAGTTCCTGTGTCTCATTCGTTTTTCTTCCTCCCAAGCTTGAAGGCCCATCTCAGTTGCGTGCAAGCAGCTCCTGAGTACTGAACTCCATCAGGCGCAGTCCTTGGCCATGTCCTCCCAGCTGCCAATGTCTATTCCCAGAGCCTTCAAGTCTCACTTGCATAGATCTCTGTAGCGAAGCTGGGGGTGTCCAGCAGGTCTTTGGCCTGAGGCTAACTCGCCATAGAGACAGTCTTTAGGAATGCATCTGTCTTGCATATAGTGCACATGACCGATCCAGCGCAGCCGTCTTTGTTTCAGTAGCATGTAGATGCTCAGAAGTTGCTCGTTGGAGCACTTCTGTGTTGGTGATCCTATCTAACTAAGATATGCCAAGGATGTGCCAAAGGCAGTGCATGTGGAAGCTGTTAAGCTTCTTCTCGTGTCTAGTATATATAGTCTATGTTTCGCTGCCATACAGTAAGGTACTCAGGACACATGCTCTATAGACAGCAAATTTGGTTCGTCTTGTCAGTTTACTGTTTGCCCAGACACACTTGGCAAGCTTAGCTATGGTTGAAGTAGCTTTCCCAATCCTCTGATTGATCTCAGAATCAAGTGACAAATTGTCACTGACAATAGAGCCAAGATACGAGAATTGGCTTATGACATCCAACTGGTAGCTACTGATGTGTATCAATGGAGGCGACATAGCACTCTGACACGTGACTTTCATCTTTTTAAGATTTATGGTTAGGCCAAAGTCTGTGCAAACTTGGGAGAAGTGATCGATCAAGGTCTGCAATTCACGTTCTGAGTGACAGGCAAGTGCGGCATCATCGGCGAAAAGCAGGTCTCTAAGGGTGCTACCTCTCACTCTGGTTTTGGACCTCAGACATGAAATATTGAACAAGCCTCCATCCAACTGGTAATGCAGATAGATGCCATCAGTTGACAAACCAAAAGCATGACACAACAACATGGAGAAGAAAATTCCAAACAGCGTGCAAGCAAGCACGCATCCTTGCTTGACTCCTCTGTTTATGCTGAATGCTTCAGAGGTGTTGCCTTCAAACTGTACAACACTCTGTATGTTGCAATGAAAGGAGTGAATGAGTTAATGGAGTTTAGGAGGGAAACCAGTTCTCGAGAGAATTTCGAAAAGACCTTCTCTGTTAACCATATCAAACGCTTTGGTCAGGTAGGTCTATGAAGGGCTGTGTACTCTTACTGACACAGTTACTGAAGAAATTGACAAAACCAGTTGATAAGAATAGACATCAAGATGGCGGAGAGGAAGCAGCAAGCTGCCTGAGCTCTCCTTCTGTTCCCTCAAAATGAACATTAAATCAAGCCTCTGGATGGATTCTGAAACTACAGAACCTGCAAAGAGACAGAGACACAGTCTTCCAACCAGAGATAATTTAGAATACTTCAGAAAAAGGTCGGTCTGACTAGGGCAAAAGGGAGGCCCAGTGCAGGGCAGCAACCAGCGCTGAGGGGGTCGGGGCAAGTCAGCAGGAGCTGCGGGCCACAGCCGGACAACTGAGGCTCCCGGAACCTGGTTCAAAAATCTGGTGGCCAAGAAGGACAGTGGAAAAACCTACCTGCACCGGCCGGGAGGGAGACGAACGGGTCAGGCGGGATCAGACGCCGGGGTCTGACGCCTGCTGGCCGAGCGCAATCAGACAGGAAGTGAAGGGCGGGGGATCTCCACACACCATAAAGGCCTCAGAGTAAAAGCCCAGTCACACAGCACCTATACCCCTGCACAAGAACCCCAAAACAGGGACCCTGGTGCCCCCAGAGCAGACCTGAACTTAAAGAATAAATAAATATGCTGCAATAATGAGTAAGAAGCAAAAAAGAGCCCTCTCCATTGAGAGCTTCTGTATCAATAGGGAAGAAGCCAACACAAACTCAGATGAGGACAATAGACTCAAATTGTCTACATCTGAAGCCTCACAAGGGAAGGTGAATTGGTCCCAAGAACAAAAAGCCTTCCTGGAAGAGCTCAAAAAGGATTTTAAAAATCAATTGCAAGAGGTAGAAGAAAAAATGGGGAGAGAAATGAAAGCAAAACAAGAAAACTATGAAAAAAGAATCAGTAGCTTGAAAAGGAAGCTGAAGAAAACAAAGCCTTAAAAAATTCATTTGGCCAAATGGAAAAAAAGCTGCATAATCTCACTGAAGAAAACAATACCTTAAAAAATTCACTTAGCCAAATGGAAAAAAAGGTGCATAATCTCACTGAAGAAAACAATGCCTTAAAAATTAAAGTGGGACAGTTGGAAGATAAGGAATCCATGAGACACAAGGAATCAGTCAAGCAGAATCAAAAAAATGAAAAAAAATAGAAGAAAATGTGAAATACCTCATTGGAAAGACAACTGATCTGGAAAACAGATCGAGGAGAGACAATTTGAGAATCATTGGACTGCCTGAAAGCCATGACCAGAAAAAGAATCTAGACACCATATTCCAGGAAATTATTAAGGAGAACTGCCCTGATATCATAGAATCAGAGGATAAAATCATCATTGAAAGAATCCACCGATCACCTCCTGAAAGAGACCCCAAAAGGAAAACTCCAAGGAATATTGTAGCCAAATTCCAGAATTATCAGGTGAAGGAGAAAATAATCCAAGCAGCCAGAAAGAAGCAATTTAAATATCATGGAGCCACAGTCAGGATTGCTTAGGACCTGGCAGCTTCAACATTAAAGGACCGCAAGGCTTGGAATATGATATTCCGGAAGGCAAAGGAGCTTGGATTGCAGCCAAGAATCTATTACCCAGCAAAAATGTGCATTTTCTTTCAGGGGAAAAGATGGACATTTAATGACATTGGGGACTTTCAATCTTTCCTGGTGAAAAGACCAGAACTGAATAGAAAATTTGATCTCAACATACAAGACTCAAGAGAAGTTTAAAAAGGTAAACAGAGGGGAAAAAAAAAAGTTACCCTATTAGGTTAAACTGTTTATATCCCTACACAGGAAGATAATACTCATAACTCTTAAGAACTCTAAATGCATTTGGGCAGAGAGAAGGACTTTACATAGAGGGTATAAATATAAATATTCTTTGATGTGATGATGCAAAAGAATTAAGGGGTTAAAAAGGGAGTCTATGGGGAAGAGAGGAAAGGGGAGGTGGAATGGGATGAATTATATCATATGAAGAGGTGGAAAAAACCTATTACAATAGAGGGAAAGAAAGGAGGGGGGAACATGGTTTCAACCCTATTCTCATTAGATTTGACTCAAAGAGGGAATAACATATACGTTCATTGGGATAAAGAAACTTAACTCATTCTTTAGGGAAACAAAAGGGGAAGGGAAAGGGGGGGGACTGATAGAAGGGAGGACAAAAGCAAGGGAGAAAAGGGTAAAGAAAAGAGAGGGGGGTGATAAAAAGGGAGGGCAGATCGGGGGAGGCAGGGGTAAGAAGTAAAACCTCGGTGAGGAGGAATAAGGTGAAAGAAGGGGGGAAAGTACAAAGTGGGTAAATAGAATGGAGGGGAATAGAGGGCCAGTAATAATAACTGTGAATGTGAATGGGATGAACTCTGCTATAAAACAGAAGCGAATTGCAGAGTGGATTAAAAACCAGAACCCTACAACATGCTGTTTATCGGAAACACATTTGAAGCAGAGAGATACACACGGAGTAAAGGTAAAAGGCTGGAGCAGAATATATTATGCCTTAGCTAAAGTAAGAAAGGCAGGGGTAGCAATCCTTATCTCAGACAAAGTGCAGGCAAAAATAGATCTCATTAAAAGAGATAAGGAAGGAAATTACATCTTACTTAAAGGTACTATAGATAATGAAGTAATATCAATATTAAATATGTTTGCGCCAAGTGCTATAGCATCCAAGTTCTTAGTGGAGAAGTTAAATGAGTTACAAGAGGAATTAGACAGTAATACTATACTAGTGAGGGATCTGAATCTCCCCCTCTCAGAATTAGATAAATCTAGCCAAAAAATAAATAAGAAAGAAGTGAAAGAGGTGAATAGATTACTAGAAAAGTTAGACATGATAGATGTCTGGACAAAATTGAATGGGGATAGGAAGGAATATACCTTTTTCTCAGCAGTACATGGCACATTTTCAAAAATTGACCATGTATTAGGGCACAAACACATCATAGTCAAATGTAGAAAGGCAGAAATAGTAAATGCATCCTTCTCAGATCATGATGCAATAAAAATTACATGTAAGAAAGAGCCAGGGAAAAGTAGAATGAAAATCAATTGGAAACTAAATAATTTCATTCTAAAGAATGAATGGGCCAAACAAGAAATCATAGAAACAATCAATAACTTTATCCAAGAGAATGACAATAATGAGACAACATACCAAAATCTGTGGGATGCAGCCAAAGCAGTGCTTAGGGGAAAATTTATAGCTCTAAATGCTTACATGAATAAGAAAGAGAAAGAGGAGATTAATGAATTGGGCATGCAACTTAAAAAGCTAGGAAAAGAAGAAATTAGAAATCCCCAATTAGACACTAAATTAGAGATCCTGAAAATTAAAGGAGAAATTAATAAGATTGAAAGAAAAAAAAACTATAGAATTAATCAATAAAACTAAGAGCTGGTTTTATGAAAAAACCAATAAAATAGATAAAATACTGGTTCATTTGATTAAAAAAAAAGAAAGAACAAAACCAAATTACCAGTATCAAAAATGTAAAACGGTGATGTTACCACCAAAGAAGTAGAAATTAAAGCAATAATTAGGAAATATTTTGCCCAACTGTATGCCAATAAATTTGACAATCTAAATGAAATGGATGAATATTTACAAAAATACAAACTGCCCAGGTTAACTGAAGAGGAAATAAAATCCAATAAACCCATATTAGAAAAAGAAATTGAACAAGCTATTAAAGAACTCCCTAAGAAAAAATCCCCAGGGCCAGATGGGTTTACGGGTGAATTTTACCAAACATTTAAAGAACAATTAATTCCAATATTATACAAATTATTTGGAAAAATAGGTGAAGAAGGAGTTCTACCAAATTCTTTTTATGATACAAATATGGTGGTGATACCAAAACCAGGCAAAGCAAAAGCAGAGAAAGAAAATTATAGACCAATTTCCCTAATGAATATTGATGCTAAAATAATAAATAAGATTTTATCAAGGAGATTACAGCAAGTGATCACCAGGATAATACACTATGACCAGGTGTGATTTATACCAGGAATGCAGGGCTGGTTCAACATTAGGAAAACTATTAACATAATCAACCACATCAATAAGAAAACCAACCAAAATCATATGATTATCTCAATAGATGCAGAGAAAGCTTTTGACAAAGTACAGCACCCATTCCTAATAAAAACACTAGAGAGTTTAGGAATAGGGTGAGTATTCCTTAGAATAATAAACAGTATCTACCTAAAACCATCAGCAAGTATTATATGCAATGGAGATAAATTAGAGGCCTTCCCAATAAGATCAGGGGTGAAACAGGGATGTCCATTATCACCCCTATTATTTAATATTGTCCTAGAAATGTTAGCTTTAGCAATCAGAGAAGAGAAAGGAATTAAAGGAATTAGAATAGGCAAGGAGGAAACAAAACTATCACTCTTTGCAGATGATATGATGGTATACTTAAGGAATCCTTGAGAATCAAGTCAAAAATTACTTGAAACAATTAACAACTTTAGCAAAGTAGCAGGATATAAAATAAATCCACATAAATCATCAGCATTTCTATACATGACCAACAAAGTCCAGCAGCAAGAGATAGAAAGAGAAATTCCATTTAAAGTAATGGTAGATAATATAAAATACTTGGGAGTCTACTTGCCAAGACAAACCCAGGAACTCTATGAACACAACTATCAAACACTCTTCACACAAATCAAATCAGATCTAAATAATTGGAAAAATATCAATTGCTCATGGATAGGCAGAGCTAATATAGTAAAAATGACAATACTGCCTAAATTAATTTACTTATTCAGTGCCATACCAATCAGACTACATAAAAATTATTTTATAGAGCTAGAAAAAATAATAACAAAATTCATCTGGAAAAACAAAAAATCAAGAATATCCAGGGAAATAAAGAAAAAAAATTCACAGGAAGGTGGGTTAGCGGTACCAAACCTGGAACTTTACTATAAAGCGGCAGTCATCAAAACTATCTGGTACTGGCTAAAAAATAGAGTGGTAGATCAATGGAATAGGCTAGGCTCAGGAAATGCAGTAGTAAATTACACTAGTAATGTAGTGTTTGATAAACCCAAAGACTCCAGCTTCTGGAATAGGAACTCAGTATTTGACAAAAACTGCTGGGAAAATTGGAAGATACTATGGCAGAAATTAGGCATAGACCAACATCTTACACCTTATACTAAAATAAGGTCAAAATGGATACATGATTTAGACATAAGAGGTGATACCATAGGTAAATTAGGAGAGAAAGGAATAGTGTACCTATCAGATCTTTGAAAAGGAGAACAGTTTTTGACCAAACAAGAGATAGAGTATATTATAAAATGCAAAATGGATGATTTTGATTATATTAAATTAAAAATTTTTTGTACAAACAGAAGCAATGCATCCAAAATTGGAAGGGAGGCAGAAAACTGGGAAACAATTTTTGAGGCCAGTGCTTCTGATAAAGGCCTCATCTCTAAAATATATAGGGAATTAAATCAAATTTATAAGAATCCAAGTCATTACCCAATTGAGAAATGGTCAAAGGATATGAACAGGCAGTTTTCTGATGAAGAAACCAAAGCTATCTATTCACATATGAAAAAATGCTCTAAATCTCTAATGATTAGAGAGATGCAAATTAAAACAACTCTGAGGTACCACCTGACACCTATCAGATTGGCTAAAATGACAAAAAAGGAAGATAATAAATGTTGGAGAGGCTGTGGGAAAATTGGAACACTAATGCATTGTTGGTGGAGCTGTGAGCTGATCCAACCATTCTGGGGAGCAATTTGGAATTATGCCCAAAGGGTAATAAAGCTGTGCATACCCTTTGACCCAGCAATTCCACTTTTAGGTCTTGTGCCCAAAGAAATCATGGAAGGGGGAAAGGGACCCACATGTACAAAAATATTTATAGCTGCTCTTTACGTGGTAGCAAGGAATTGGAAGTTGAGGGGGTGCCCATCAATTGGGGAATGGCTGGACAAGTTGTGATATATGAATACAATGGAATACTATTGTGCTGTAAGAAATGATGAGCAGGAAGAGTTCAGAGAAACCTGGAGGGTCTTGCGTGAGCTGATGATGAGTGAGATGAGCAGAACCAGAAGAACATTGTACACAGTATCATCAACATTGAGTGTTGACCTACTGGGATGGACTATATTCTTCTCACCAATGCAATGGTACAGAAGAGTTCCAGGGAATTCATGATAGAAGAGGATCTCCAAATCCAAAAAAAAAAAAAAAAAAGAAAGAAAGAAAGAACTGTAGATTATAGATGCTGATTGAACCATATTATTTCTTTTGTTTTGGGTGCTGTTTTTTTTTTCTATTTTGAGGTTTTGCATCACTGCTCTGATTCTTTCTCTTGTAACAGGATTAATGCAGAAATAGGATTAATGTTATTATGTGTATATATATGTGTGTGTATATATCTATATCTATTTGTATATGTATAGAGATATATAGATATAACCTATATCAGATTACCTGCTGTCTAGGGGAGGGGGGGAGGGAGGGGAGGGAGGGAGAAAAATCTGAATTTGTAAAGCTTGTATAAAGAAAAGTTGAGAACTATCTTTACATGTAATGGAAAAAATAAAATACCTTATAAATAAAAAAAAAGAATAGACATCACTGCTCAGGTAGCTCTATGCTGACTGGCATCTGATGTGAGAACCCCCTCATACAGCAAATTGTTGCTTACTTTTAACTTATCAATCAACAAATGTTTATTAAGCAAGTATTATGTCATAGGCACTATATTAAATGTATGTGATATTAATGCAAAAATAGAATGACCCCTACTTTTATCAATAAGTATGTAATGTAATATATGTGTATGTATATAGATACATATGTATGCATATAGATACATACTTTTATTTATATATCTATATATGTATGTACATATATTAAAGATGAGGAAATTGGATATATACACACATGTAGGCATGTATGTATGTACATATTTATATCTATATTTGTTAGTTTCTTTATCTTATCTCAAGAAAGTTAACAGATAGTAAAACTTAAAGAAGAAATAGTCAAAGGGGCAGTAAATGAAGTTATGGTTAAAATTAAAATCAGAAAATCCAACAAACTATCAGAGTAGCAAAATAAGAGAGTTCCATTGATGATATTAACTTTGTGTCCGGCTCTCTAGCCAGTAAACCACACTGAAAAAGCATAACCACTTTAAATAAATGTTCCACACATGCTCTTATTTATAAATATTGATTTCTACCACATTCATGTGTGTGATTCCAAATTTTCCAAACTGTATGATGTTAGGTGATATGTTATCTTCAACACCTTTTCAAGGTACTTGTGTACCAACAGAATGGAAAGGTTCAGGGAGAGAAGATGATATTTTGGGATTCAATTATGTCCACATGCTACTGGTCATTCTAATTCTTAGAAAGCTTTTCTTTAAAACATCATTTAAATTTAGACCTGTGAAACTTCCTCTCACTGCTTCACGTCACCCTCTTTAGTCAAACAGAATATATCTAATTGCTTTTCCAGATAAAATTTATTCAAGTATTTAAAGAAAGATAAAATGTCTACCAATGAAGACTTCTACCAGTGAGTAAAGAGACTCGGTCACTTTGGCTCAAGTACATATAGCATAGAATCAAAACCTTTTACCATTTTGTACTCTCTAACCCAAATCCAAATGCCACCAAAACAAATTCAATTAAAGAATAGTAAAATTCTAGAAAAAGTCTAGGTGTTCATCTAAAATGTGCACCCTACTACACTGTAACAATTCTTCTCAAACTTTAAAAAAGTTGTGAGCAAATCACCTTACTGCATGAACACATGATAATATTACACAAGCAATACATGATAAAGACTGCCTGGATATTCATCTTTAGTGTTTATTATTGCAATGAGATCGACAAAATTTATCTGATAATTAGTTTATGATATTCATAATCATGAGTAAGCTAGATGATAATTAGACATAATGGTAAGCAAGTTACATAAATGGCTGTAATTAGGAAAGTTTTAGTCTTTTATTGGCATTTGTAATTAGCATCAATAACAACAGTTTTAGTGTTTCTTCAATCTTCAAATTTGATTGTATTTATTTGTACACACACAATATTACTCAATAAAATTTAAGTTAGTTTTGGGCAGGGATTGTTTGTCATCTCATTTTGGTATCCTTAAAGAGATGCAGACATAGTACAATGCCTTACAAACAAGGAAAGTACAATAAATATTTTAAATATTGAATTTTGTTTTCCCAAAATACCATAATTGGAAAGGATGCTAGAAGTGATAGAATGGAATCCCTTCAATTTAAGATGTAAAGGAACTGATATCTAAACACTTGAGTACTTTACCTCAAAATTATACATTTAGAGACAGAATTGATGACTTGTAATATTTCAATTTATATAGCAATTGCCAATGTGCAAATCCTTTACCTTAGAATATACATGTGAGGATGGACTGCATTAGACAGTCAATAACCATTTAGTAAGTGCTTACCATGTGCCAGGTACTGTACTAAATGCTGTAATACCAAAAAAAAAAAAAAAAAAGGCAAAAAAAAGTACCTGCTATCAAGAAGTTCTTATTCTAATGGGGGAAGCAGTCTGTAGAAAAGCTGCATAAAGACAATTTGGAGATAATACAGGGAAAGCATTGGCATTAAAAGAGATATATTCCCTCATTGGATATCTTCAAGAATAAGAGAGAGGACCCCTTATTAATGATATCATAGAGGGAACTATTCTTTCCCTATGTGTTTTAATATATAGCCTCCACAATCCTTTCAATTTTGAAATTCCAATGTAGTTAATATTCAAAATTTTGTCATGTTACTCCAAATTCCATGATCAATCTCTTCCATTACCAACTTTCTTTTATACTAGCACTATGCACTATGCCACAGTTAAATCCACTTTCATAAACCCGAAGTCTTTCTGTGAATTCACCAACAATTGGTGTTTTCATGTCCCTGATTACTTGGGATAAGATCAGTATTTCTCTGACACAGCTGTTTCTTTCTTCCTTTCCACAACATGAAGGAGCTTTACCTAAAAGAAGGCCAAGTTGCCCCATTAATTGTTTGTACTGCAGCTCTTTGATTCAGCTTCTTGTTCAAGCAGTAAACTGGTATTTATCAAGGACACTGTCAGACAAAAAGTTAAGTACCAGGGATATAGAAGAAGGCAAGAAAAATACATAAAGTCCCCTGATCTCAAGAAGGTTACAATTTAGTGGATATACAAACATATACAAAAATGAGGCCTACAGGATAAATTGTAAGTAGTCTTCTCAAAAAGATACTAAGATTAAGAAAGGGGGAAGCTAGGTGGCGCAGTGGATAGAGCACCAGCCCTGGAGTCAGGAGTACTTGATTTTAAATCCGGCCTCAGACACTTGACACTTACTAGCTGTGTGACCCTGGGCAAGTCACTTAACCCCAATTACCTCACTTAAAAAAAAAAAAAAGATTAAGAAGGGCTGGAAAAGATTTTGTTTTTTTCTTTTTTTTTCATAAAAGTATTTTATTATTTTTCAGTTACATGTAGAGATAGTTTTCAACATTTGTTTTTATAATATTTCTAGTTTCAAAATTTTTCTCCCTCCCTCCCCTCCTTCTCCCCCCCAAGACATATATAGGTTATATATGTACTATCACATTAAACATATTTCTGCATCAGTCATACTGGGAAAGAAGAATAAGAGCAAAAAGGAAAAACCTCAAAAAAGATAAACCACAAAAAATATAGAAATAGCATGGTTGAATCTGCATCCAGATTCCACGGTTCCTTTTCTCTGGATTTGGAGAGCATTTTCCATCATGGAGAGCATTTTCCATCATGAGTCCTTTGGAACTATCTTGGACTATTGTATTGCTAAGAAGAGTAAAGTCTATCACAGTTAATCAACGCACAATGTTGTCAATACTATGTACAATGTTGTCCTGGTTCTGCTCATCTCACTCAGCATAAGTTCACATTATGTCCTTCCAGGTTTCTCTGAAATCTGCCTGCTCATTGTTTCTTACAGCACAATAGTATTCCACTATATTCATATGCCACTACTTGTTCAGCCATTCCCCAATTGATGGGCATCAATAGTGATTTAGAGCATTTTTTCATATGGTAATTGATAGCTTTGATTTCTTCATTAGAAAACTACTTGTTTAAGGGGCAGCTAAGTGGCACAGTGGATAGAGCACTAGCCCCAGAGCCAGGAGGACCTGAGTTCAAATCTGGCCTCAGACACTTAACACTTACTAGCTGTGTGACCCTAAGCAAATCACCTAACCCCAAATGTCTCAACAAAAAAAAAAACCCCAAAACCAAAAAAACTACCTGTTTGGCGCAGCTAGGGGGTGCAGTAGATGGAGCACCAGCCCTGGAGTCAGGAGAACCTAAGTTCAAATCTGGCCTCAGACACTTGACACACTAGCTGTGTGACCCTGGGCACATCCCAATTGCCTCACAAAACAAACAAACAAAGAAAAAAATCTTCCTGTTCATATCCTTTGACCATTTCTCAATTGGGGAATGACTTGGATACTTATAAATTTTATTTAGTTCCCTATTTATTTTAGAAATTAGGCCTTTATAAGAAATACTGACTATAAAAATTATTTCTCAGATTTCTGCTTCCTTTCTAATTTTGGAGGCATTTCTTCTATTTGTACAAAACCTTTTTAATTTAATGTAATCAAAATCATGCATTTTTCATTTCATAATAATTTCTATTTCTTGTTTGGTCATAAACTGTTCTCCTTTCCATAAATCTGAGAGGTAAAATATTCCTTCTTTTCCTAATTTACCTATGGTATCACCTTTTATGTCTACATCATGTACCTTATTTTAGTATAAGTTGTAAGATGTTGGTCTATGCCTGGTTGGGACTTGAATTGAAAGGAAGTCAGGGAAGCTAGGGAGCAAAGAATAGGAAAAACAATTATCTCAGGCCTTCAAGACAGCTAGGGGAAATGACAGGAGTTGGGAGATGGAGTGGGATGTACAATGAACATCTGAGCACCTTAATAAAAAACACGTCAGCTATGTGTAATTAATTTTTGTCAGGCTTTGTCTCCAGGCCCTGGCTTCCTCAGATGGCCTCTTTCACCCTAGAGAAATAGCTCAGGTCTTTCTCTGTGATGGTTCAGCCCACATTTTCCCAAAAATGGTCTTGGGGAATCAAAGGGTGGTATTGTTGCAAGAAGACATTTTCTAATATTGTGGGGGTAGTGAAACTGTTAATATGTAATTATGGTAGTTGAATATTTACTTAGAAGAAATGTATCCCTCAGCTGACTGTGGTAATTCTAAATCACTGGATGAAGGTGAAGGAGTCTTTATATAACTCCTCTGGAACAAGAGGGCAGAACTTTCTAAGGAGCCAAAAATTTTATGTGATTACTCGGATGTAAGTTTCAGGGAGAAGGAGGTTTTGGCAGGTGGGCTAGTGAATATTGAATGTGTGGTGGTACTAAAATGTTATCTTTATAGTTTCATTTTTCACAGCTTGCCAGCCTTTCTAAGTTGACTTTCACTATAGAATTCTTTGTCCATGGTATCCTCCCTTTCCTTGATTGCAAACCTCTTTATGAATCTGCCCTTAATCTCCTCTATCACAAAGTCCAAATTGATGTGTTGTGACAAATATTTCTTTTTTTTAGTATTAATAGTATTTTATTTTTCCAATTTCATGTAAATATAGCTTCCAGCATTCAATTTTGTAAGATTTTGGATTTCAAATATTCCCCCCAAGACAGCAATCAATCTGATTTGGATATACAGAACAATCATGTTAAACATATTTCTACATTAGTCATGTCGAACAAAGATTTCTTATAGGTTTTGAAATGATAATTATTCCATGAAAAGTTAAGAAATTAATTTCTCTGCAGTGAAAATTTTCTGAGAAAGTTCCTATAAAGGTCTAAATAATTGAAGTGAATAAAAATAGAATATTATAATTATTAATTAATATGTGCTTTAAGCTTTCCAAAATATTTCACATGTATCATCTGATTTGATCCTCCCAACAACTCTGTGAAATAGATGCTATAAGGATCTTCATTTTATAGAATTTATTATTATAGAATATATTATGTGTTCATGTAAGGTTTGTGATACATATCACAAACTGATATATTTCCTCTTTCTGTCCAAATGGTTTATAGCATGTTCTGTTGATAGCATTACTCCTCTGTCTGCTTCCATTTATCTTCACTGAAATACTGTCCTCCAGGTTTCATACTCTGTTCTGTTTCTAGAATTTGTTCACATGGACATATATCATTAATCTACAATAGCATTCTTCCCAATCCCCTTGATCATTTCTTCTTCTTACCTATCATGTTCATTTGAATAAAATATGATGTAAAAAGAGGTAATTCTCAAGTTGAAATCTAAGGTTCAAATCCTGACTCTGAAACTTACTACTGGTATGAAATTGGAGAAGTCATTTAGCCTCTCTTGGCCTGAGTTTAATGATCTGTAACATGAGGTTGTTCTATTCAGTGGCTTCTAGAATTCCCTTCAAAATCTACATATGTGATCCTAAGAGTTCTGTATAATATTATATGGTAATATTCTAGTCATCTCACCAAATGTCAGTGATTCCTATGAGGTCAAATTTGCCTTCTTGCTTTTATAATTCAAGTTCCCGGGGGCAGCTAGGTGGCACAGTGGATAATGTACCAGCCCTGGATTCAGGAGGACCTGAGTTCAAATCTGGCCTCAGACACTTGACACTTGCTAGCTGTGTGACCCTGGGCAAGTCACTTAACCCTCATTGCCCCACCAAAAAAAAATCATAATACAAGTTACCTTTGCTCATTACCCATATTGTGCTGTTCTTCTTTAGTCATTTCAGTTGTATTTCAGCTGTAGTTATTTTACATGATAGGCAAACATACGGATACAGCTAGGTGGTGCAGTGGATAGAGCACTAAGACTGGAGTCAGGAAGACTCATCTTCCTGAATTCAAATCTGGCCTCAGACATTTAACAGCTTTGTGACCCTGGGCAAGTCACTTAACTCTGTTTGCCTCAGTTCCTCATCTATAGGATGAACTGGAGGAGGAAATAGCAAACCACACCAATATCTTTGGCATGAAAACCCGAAATGGTAAGGAAGAGTCAGATACAACTGAAATAACTGAAAAACAAAGTTATCTGAGACCCCAGGGTTCATTACTATCTCTTCTCTCATATATTGTCTCCTTTGAACTTCTGAGCCTCTACTGATATTCTCCTTCACTACTCTTTATTTGATATAGTTTAGTGGGAAAATGTAGGTTATTTCCTCTCTGCTCTCCTTCTTCTATCAGATACACTTGATTAGAGAAAGCCTCTAATTAGAACCAAAAGCCTCCAAACTGGCAATACCTGGGAGAATTGACATAATTGTGGAACAAGTTTCAGTTAAGGCATAAAAGCAGATATTTGTTCTTTCTGATTTGATAAAGGAAAGGGGAATATTGGAAAGCTAGAATTCATTAAGGGAGAGGAAAAGGAATAAGCAATTATATGGCTCTCACTGTGTGCTAGGTACTGTGGTAATTATTTTAAAACAAATATAACCTCTTACAACCGTTTTAACTACACTGCAAGGTAGGATCTACCATTATTCCCATTTTTCAGTTGAAGAAACTGAGGCAAAAAACATAAGTAACTTGCCTAGGGTCACACAGCTACTAAATGTCTGAAGTTGGATTTGAACCCAGGTTTTCCTGACTTCGGGCTTAGCACTTTATCCACCATGACACCAGGTGCTTAGAAATGAAAATCATATGTCTCTGAGAGGGGAGAATAAAAAGGTAGGGATTCCAAAGATTTAAAATACATATTTCCTTAGTTTATAATTTATCTTTGCTTCCAAGAAACTAAAAGAGGCACTTATCAAAATTCTATATAGTATTGTTTCTCCTCTTCCATTCTCCCCTACTCCCATCAATACTATTGCCACACATGTACCTTAGTTGGAACTAGAGTAGGTAGTCAAAATGATAAGAATAATAATTTTATACAATGACAATAACAAAATCACATTAGTTCATAAGAGTATTAGAGATATATTGCCAAATCACAAAAAATTATATTTTGCTTTTGCAGTAGTGTACCCTATATTTTATTATGATTATCTCTTTTCCCCTTTTCTTGGTATAGCAATTACTATTTATTCTTTTTTTTTTGTGAGGCAATTGGGGTTAAGTGACTTGCCCAGGGTCACACAGCTAGTAAGTGTTAAGTGTCTGATGCCAGATTTGAACTCAGGTACTCCTGATTCCAGGGCCAGTGCTCTATCCACTGTGCCACCTAGTTGCCCCCCAATTACTATTTATTCTAATCCAAAACAATATTTTTATAAAGATTAGCCTCATTTGCAAGCACCAAAACAAATTATATGTAAATTATGGGGAACATAATCATTCTAAACCAATGTTGAGTTTTTATATTTATTACATTTAGGTCAAAAGAAAATATTTTATTTGGGGTTGGCCAGAAATATACAAAAATGAATATAATTTCTTCTGTAATCAAGACTTAAAATTGTCCATGGGCATTTAAAAATGAATGCATCCCAACAGTCAGGGTTTGAATCATCAAAATGATGTGGAAGCAAAACCGTACAAGCCAATGGCTGGTGCTCTTTTCGTTCTCATACTGATAATTACAAACACTGACATAAGAAATGAAGATCAATCTTATGTTTCATTATTCAAAATGGAAAGGACTAAAGATAAGAATTTCAAATGGTTACTTTGCTAAACCAAATTGTCATAGCTATCAGTGTGGGAAAACATCATAGCTTAGCCTTCTTTCTTAATATGAACTGATATGTAGTACTGCAAAGTAGTTGTTGCTTTTTTTCAGTTTTTCTATCAAGACTAATATCTATGGGGAAAAATCACATAAAAACAAGGGCTGAACTAAACACAATGATGGATTATAGGCAAAATTATATTTCTTATGGAAAAAATACCCTCCTGTGGTGATGAGCATCAAGGATGGCATTTTATTGGTCCAGTCAAATATATTTATAATATATACAAAATTAAGATGAATCATTTGTGAAAACTACACCAAATGTGCTCTGAAATCAATCAACTGTACATCATATCTCATTAATCATTTGGCCTCCCTTCTGTCAACTTCTCCTGGTACTGACTGTTTCATGTTTTAGCATTCTGTTCACAATTAGTAGACAGAAATGTTTCAATATGGGCAGGGTTTAGGGGAGAAGGAGAGAAACAGGCAACCAATAACCTCATGACTTAGCTGGATCTTATCTCCTCTGTTTCTTCGTTTTATTTTAGTTTTGTTTAATTCTCCTCTACAGACTTCTGTCCCAGAAAATTAGTCACATTGCATTAAATTTCCTGGTCTACAACCAAGAGTATTCAATTAAAGAGGTGACAAGTTAAATAGGTACACAGAAATGGCAAACAATATTTGTGATACCTATGGCCTATCTCTTCTTCCTCCCACCCCCACCCACTCCAAAGAAGCACCACTACTTTTATTTTTTGTTTGTTTGTTTGTTTTTTGCAGGGCAATGAGGGTTAAGTGACTTGCCCAGGGTCACACAGCTAGTAAGTGTCAAGTGTCTGAGACCGGATTTAAACTCAGGTCCTTTTGAATCCAGGGATGGTGCTTTATCCACTGTGCCACTTAGCTGCCCCAAAAGCACCACTACTTTAATATATAAAGGTATATCAATTATTTTTAATTTGCTCCTAGGATTATAGAATATGATAGTTGGAAGAGACCTTGGTGAATGTGTTATACAATCTCCCAATATAACTGGAAAATCTGTGGGATTTGCCTTTCATTTTCTAGCTGAGCATCCTATATGTGTTGTTATTGTTCTCATTCTTGCACAGTCATTTTAGTTGTGCCCAAGTCTTTTACTGCATTTGGAATTTTCTTAGAAAATATACTGGAATGGTTTGAGATTTCCTTCCTCAGCTCATTCTACATACAAGAAACTGAGGCAAACACTGTCTTGTCAAAGGTCACAGAGCTAGTAATTGTCTAAGGCTAGATTTAAATTCAGGAACACGAGTCTTCGTGACTTCATGCCCAGAACTCTGTCCACTGTGCCACCTAGATACCCTATCTTATATGTTATTTTACTAATTGGAATATAAGTTCCTTATTTGTATGCCTAGTGCTTGGCATAATATTTAATAAGAGTTTCATTCATTATTTTGTTTAACAACCAAATCTTTTGGCATGCAGTCAAGATGTCAGAGAAAAAGCAGCAACTCACTTAAGCACTTCCCCAAACTCCTGCAAAATCCTTTAAATAATACCATAAAATAATTCCTGGTGTAGCAGAACCCACAAAATGATGAGGCAAAATAATTTTCTAGGTAAATAAGTTTAGCAGGAAAAGTCTGTCATACCTGGGTGAGAGTAAAGCACAGTCAGGCCAGTGTAGGCCTCACCAAAATAGACCCAAAACAAGCAAATCATAAGCATGTCTTTGGAACCAGCCACTGCATTAGCAGAGGCAGTGTCTGCTTACAAAGCTCTCAGCCCACAAACAGTAAGGGGGTCAAACAACTGCTGACAAGGAAATTACAGGAGTCTCTTTGCTAGCACTGAACCAGGACTCTGTTGCTTTGTGCTCATACTCAGTTTTCGGTGGCTGTTCTGGGGTAAGGAGGAGAACTAGCACATAAGAGCTCGCGCTCGAGGAAAGTGGGAACCCTGGTAATAGTTTGAGGGCAGAAAAGAGTGCTTGTGGTTGTTCATAAACCACAACACAAGTCAGAAGAGAAGTAAACACCTCTCCTTAGATCATACCATCTTGGAAGAACTGAAAACTTACAGGTCCCTAGAAGTATCTCTTAAAACAGCTTCACAAAAGCTTGAAGCTTGTGACAGTGCACCCTACACCCTGGAAGTAGAGCCCTACTTTAAAAAAGAGGTAAAAGGGCTTTCTCTTTGCAGCTCGCGGGGACCATGGGAATCTCCCGGGACAACTGGCACAAACGCCACAAGACCAGGGGCAAGTGCAAGCCCTACCACAAGAAGCGCAAGTATGAGCTGGGCCGCCCGCCTGACAACACCAAGATCAGACCCCACCGCATCCACACCGTGTGCATCCGAGGAGGCAACAAAAAGTACCGGGAGCTGAGGCTGGACGTGGGCAACTTCTGGGGCTCTGAGTGCTGCACCCGCAAAACAAGGATTATTGATGTGGTCTACAATGCATCCAACAACGAGCTGGTCCGAACCAAGACGCTGGTGAAGAACTGCATTGTGCTCATCGACAGCACCCCATACCGCCAGTGGTATGAGTCCCACTATGCCCTGCCCCTGGGACGGAAGAAGGTAGCAAAGCTGACTCCTGAGGAGGAAGAAATTTTAAATAAGAAGCGGTCAAAAAAGATCCAGAAAAAATATGAGGAGCAGAAGAAGAATGCCAAGATCAGCTCGCTCCTGGAGGAGCAGTTTCAGCAGGGCAAGCTCCTTGCCTGTATCACCTCGAGGCCAGGCCAGTGTGGCCGAGCAGATGGCTACCTGCTGGAGGACAAAGAGCTGGAGTTCTACCTGAGAAAGATCAAGGCCTGAAAGGGCAAATAAACCCTGACCTGGACATAGCCCTAATTCAGACACTTGCTTATGGAATAAACCCACCAGATTGTCCAAAAAAAAAAAAAAAAGAGGTAAAAGTCAAGAAATAGTCTAGAAAAATGAGTGAAAACAAAAAAAATTTCACCATAGAAAGTCACTATGGTGAAAAGGAAGATCACAACACATGCTCAAAAGAAGATAACAAAGTCAAAGCTCCTACATCCAAAGTCTCCAAGAGATACATAAATTGATCTCAGGCCATGGAACAACCCAAAAGAGAATTTTGAAAACTGAGTAAAAGAGGTAGCAGAAAAATTGTGAAGACAACTGAAAGTGATGAAAGAAAACAATAAATTAAGACTTAACAGATTGGAAGAAGCTATGCAAAAAAATGCAGAAGAAAATAACACTAAAAATCAGACTATGCCAAATGGTAAAAGAGGTACAAAAAGGCCAATGAATGAGGAGAAGAATGACAATAAGCAGAATTGGCCAAATGGAAAAAAATGCATAAAAATTCACTAAAGAAAAAAAAAAGTCCTTAAAAAGTACAATTGGCCAAATGAAAAGGGAAGTACAAAAGCAAAGTGAAGAAAATAATTACTTAAAAATTAGAATTGAGCAAATGAAGTTAATGCTTTTATGAAAAAATAAGAAATAATAAAACAAAATCAAAAGAATAAAAAAATAGAAGATAATGTGAAATATGTCAATGGAAAAACAAATCACCTGGAAAATAGAGCCGGAAGAGATAATTTAAGATTTATTGCACTACCTAAAAGACATTTCCAAAACAAAAAGAGCCTGGACATATTTAAAGAAATTATCAAGGAAAACTACCCTGATATTCTAAAACTAGAGGGTAAAATAGAAATTTAAATAATTTATCAATCACCTCCTGAAAGAATTTAGGAGGAAAGATTTAAGAGTGGGTCATGTTGAAATTGAGGTATCATTTAAGATAACTAATTAGAAAGATGGCAATTTGAGAGGCAGGATTGGAATGTTATAAGGTAAAGTGAAATTCTCAAAAGGAAGAATATACCTTCTTCCCCCCAAAGCACAGTCAATCTTCTTTTTGGTTGCCTTTTTTTTTCATTTGTTATAAGATCTGAATTAAGAAAATAGTATATGCATATTTCCAATTATACACTGGCTAGTTTGAGGATTACATGGAGTTATTTATGTGATATGTGCCTAAGAAACACACCTGTGATTTCAACTTATTACCTATGTTATTTGTGGCTCAGAAAAGGAGAGGAATCACATCTTGAAGGTTTCTTAAGAGTCTCAGCTTCTGCCCAGTACTTAAACCCATTGCATATGTGTATTAGGTTTGCTACTGACTTGCATCTAACCTTATGTAGCAAGTGGATGGTCATGGCCTACTTGAAGGTGGGCAGTATTTCTTTTTCCCCTTACCTACAACAAAGGTTCAAGTTCTATTATTATAAACTCAAAGAAGTGATAGAAGTCTGAGTCATGTGAAATGAATTAAAATTTTGGTGAAAATCAGAGTCTGCATTTCACCCCTCATCTGTGTCCCTTGAATATCTGCATCCCAACACCCTTACTCTAGCATCCACTAGCATGGGATATCTCAGCTCACTTACCTGGCCACTATCTTCCTCCATAGTGCCACAATCATAACATCCTTCATTCAAAACAAGACTTCCTTGGCCAAACCAAGTATCTGATTTTGCCAGAGCTCCCACCCTAGTAATGCAACCCGTAAGCTCCTTCTCTCCAATTGAATATTTCGTTCATCATATACTACTACATTTATTATGATTTTGGAGAAGGAACTGAAAAACTATCATCATTGATTGCTTCAGGGGAGACTATCATTGACTCAAAGTACTTAAGGACACCAAGGTCAAAACTAGGCAGATAAAGAATCACTTCTTGAGAGGCCTCATAATCAATTTCTTATCATTGCTTTATGAAGGCAGGAATCTGTAAGGAATAAACTGTCTTTGACAATGGTAAAAGGAAAAAAAGTGTGTGATGTTACAACATAATAACCCCTCACTTTATATGAAAGCTTTCTTTATAAAGCTTCTAAATGATTGGTAATTCATGCTCTTAACTGGAAATACATAGATGGTGCAGGCTTCCTAAACTTTATGTCTAAAGGAATATTTTCCTGACTGAAAGATCTTTCCCCATTTATTTTAAATGTTTGTAAAGTCACTGGTTGACATTTGGGCCATGACTATCCTGGGAAATGAAATGTTCGAGAAAGCCATAAATATTTTCAAAGAAAGCTCCCTTTAGCAAAGAAATAATTTAGAAATATTATCTCTACTCTAACAAACAGGATAAAGACAGAATATTGGTTAATGCCCAAGTAAGAAAGAATAACTACTTTCTAAATTATCTAATGTTTATAGTTCAAACAAAAAAAAGTCAATTGTTTACTTGGCTAATTTGTTCTTCCCTATTTACAGCTTATTAGTGTTCATTATGAGGGAAACTCTTGAGATATTACAAACATACTGGAATTTCAGACATTTTAAATGCCAGTGCAGAAGAATAAACTACTTCATCATTTACACTATGATCAAATTAAGCACTGCTTAAACTTCAATTTGGTGTCTCTACTTGAAGTATAAATGAAAAAACAGTTCTTCAACGTTCTAACCATTCTTCACACATCCTGTTTGGTTCTTAGACTCATCATCTACATGTATACTAGATAGCTCCTTCTCTTCAGAAATAGTCATTAGAAAGAGCTTTGCATAGCTTCTCCATCATTCTAGTTGTCAAGTGTTTGTTTCAGCTTAACAAAGATTTCTCTTTAGGAAATGTGTTTGAGGATTGTACTCTATGCTCTCAGCCCTCACTAATTTCCCTCCTTCTTCTAGTATTTGTAGACTTAGATTGAAAAGTTAGCTCTTAATTTGATGCTCTGTTGTATTGTTCTTTAAGCATTTTATTCCACCAAATTTGGTATTGTATAATCACTAGATTGAAAGCTCATTGAAAAAGCCAGAACAGTCTTTTTGTTTCCCATGGTGTTAAGGCCAGGATAAATAAAATAATTTTACTGTTTCTAATTCTGAATGAGAGAGAAAGATGGAAGAAAAATATTTGGGTAACTTCCAGAATACAGATGTAAAGAAATGTGCAAAATAATTCAGAGAATACAAAGGCAAAGAAAATAAGGCTAGATAACTCAGTCATCAACTGAATTTTCCAAAGGAAACAAAGTTGCACTAACCTCAACAAAAGATTAATGCAATGTTAATTGTTTCATTTTATGTACCTGGAACAATATTTTCAGAACATTAAGCAGTCTTTGGATGAACAATTTTTATATTTTTAAATATTGCTGATTTAAGATTGTGAACCATTTGATTTAGGGAACAGAACACTATCCAATGAAATATGATGCAAAAATGTCAATTTTTAAATCATTGTTGGACAAGATTCTCCCAACCTATTTCTTCATCTGTAAAATGGAGCTAATCTGGGGGCAGCTAGGTGGCACAGTAGATAGAGCATTGGTCTTGGATTCAGGAAGACCTGAGTTCAAAGCCAACCTCAGACACTTGACACTTACTAGCTGTGTGACCCTGGGCAAGGCATGTAACCCTCATTGCCCCGCCAAATATATAAAAAAAAAAAATGGAGCTAATCACACAAGCAATTTCATAGTTACTGTGAAGATCAAGTGAGATAACATATACAAAATCATTGTGCAAATTAATTCAAGTCAAAAGGTATTATTAAGTGCTAGGGATACATAAAAAGGCAAAAACCAGACCTTGCCTTCAAGGATTTCACATTCCAATGAGGGAGAATATATACAATTAGTTATATAGAGGAAGTATCCAGGTAAATAGAGGTTATCTCAGAGGGAAGGCAATGGCCTCTGTGGGAAGTCATTGGGAGATTATGAAAGACCTCTTGTATAAGGTGGGGGAGAGAAGGAAGGAGAAAGGAATAAGCATATATATATGTATGTATGTATGTATGTATATGTATATGTATATGTACAGACACATATATGTGTGTATGTATACATATATATGTATATATGTATAAAGTGTTTACTATGTACCAGGAATTGTGATAAGCCGTTCTTAATAAATATTGTCTCATTTTATCCTGACAACAACATTATGAGCTAGGTGCTATTATAGTCTCCATTTTCCAGTTGAAGAAACTAAAGCAAACAAAGGTTAAGTGACTTGTGTAGGGACACACAGCTAGTGAGTGTGTGAGGCTGGATATGAATTTGGGTCTTTTTAACTCCAGGTCTAGCTTCACTGTGCAATTAGCTGCCTCTGCAGGTGGGAGGCAGAGATGGGGAGGGATAGTATTCTAGGAATGAAGGAAACGCAGAGAAAATTCATGAAGTTTGGAGATGAAGAATCTCCTGGGAATAATGTGAAGAGACCAGTGTCACTGTATTATAAAGTATGTGGAGAGAATGAAAGTGTAAGAAGTTGTGGTAAAAATTAGAGAAACGCTCCCTGAAGGGAGGTGAAGGGTGCTCCCAAAATGCTAGGCTGCTTCTGGAATGCTAGGCTGCTTCCAGAACACTAGGCATCTTCCAGGACTCGGCCTTTTTCTGTCTTGGCCCTTGTGGTGGAGGTGTGTGTTAGCTCTTCTGGAGGCGCTAGCAACTGTAGACTTTCAGGTTCAGTGAGTTAATTACAGAAAACCCTAAATTCCTTTGAGCTAGCTTAATTGGAAACAGTCTGAGGATTAAATAGTTTAAGTTTAGAGTTAAGAATATTTATCTGGGGGCAGCTAGGTGGCTCAGTGGATAGAGCACCGGCCCTGGAGTCAGGAGTACCTGAGTTCAAATCAGGCCTCAGATACTTAACACTTAATAGCTGTGTGACCTTGGGCAAGTCACTTAACCCCAATTGCCTCACTAAAAAAACAAACAAACAAAACCAACAACAAAAAAGAATATTTATCTGTATTTCTATTTTCTTATTTCCTTATCTTTGATTTTTATTAGTTTCACCTTTGTTGTCTAATTAATTCCCAAGTAATAAAATCTGATCCTTTTGTGAACTAAAGCTTAGAGGCTCCTTTCTTATTGGCCTGGGAGAAATACCTAAAAAGGGCAGTTCAGAGGGGAGGGTGAACCTAAAATGTCCCTCATATTTCCGGGACCTCAATATTTAGGCGAGTCAACCAAATAATGCTTCCTATATCAAATTTTGGCCCTCACAAAGTCTAGTAAGTTAGGTACCTAAAATGCCATACAAATGCTAGCTATTGTTGCTTAATGTTATGTTGTTATGTTGCCACTCCATCTCCAATTTATCAAATTCCTTCTTAAAATACAGTTTGTAGAACTGAATACAACAATCCTAATTACCTCTTCATTCTTAGATACAAAAACATCCATCTTAATGGCACCTAAGATGTCATGGACAGCTTTGCACAAGACAACTAGAGGGACATAACCTCATGATCACAAGATATTTGATATCTGAATGTTTGTCTATGAGAATCCGGAGCATTTTAAATTCAAATGGCAATTACTTAGCTAAATCTTCCTTCATTAAAAGGCCATACTGCCTTGAGTCCCTCCACCCCAGAACTATAGTTTTAAACAGTTTGTAAATGAAAGTTTAAATACAGCTGTCTCAGGCATACACACACACACACACACACACACACACACACACACACACACATATATGAAGGTTGTTTGATTTTCTTTTCAAAAGGTGGCTCATAAAGGTTTACTATTAAAGTTGCTAGAAAAGAAATTTATCAGACTGAGATGAATTAAAATGACCTCAAGGAAAAAAAAGGAATGAAGGAAGGAGAGAAGGAAGGGAGGGAGGAAAAAAGGAAAGAGAATAAGGAAAGAAAGAAAGTAAAATATTCTCCCTTTAATTCAAGTTAGTCGAAGAATTTGAGAAACCTGTGCACTTTATGAGTATGAGATCCTGAGGAATACTAGTAGCCAACTTTGTTGGGCTTTACCCTTTTTTCATTATGTTTGACATGTCTAGGGCTGAGCCTCATTATAGACAGCCATTCTATAGCAATAGACTATGAAAAGAAATGAGCACCAAATGGAAACAGGGCTTTCAAGATCTATTAATGCTTTCCGATGTGACTGCATGAAATATGTAGAAAATGTGAACAAACCATTCTGAACAGTGGAGAGAAAGCTCTTTTTTTCTTCATTTGTTAGTGAAAAGTGACTATATCTAACTGCTTTTTGGTTACCTATAGAATATGAAGGAGATAAATTCTTGGATAAAGGATAACCACCTTTACCCCAACCTATGGACCTCTAATATTATGTTATATATCAGCTCAGAGCAATATGACAACCTACTTATCTCTGATCTCGGGAAAACCTGCCAGTCTCAGATACCTCATCATGCAAAGATGATAAACCTGTGACAATGAATAATTTCTTTTTTTTCAATCTATTTGCCTTTAATTTCCAAAATTCAATCTCCATGACCCTGTGCAGAATTAAGCCTTAACAGTGGGACAAGGGCAAGGAAAGACAGCTCTCTGTTCTTTGATAATTGGAAAAGTGTTTGAGATCCATTATCTCCTTTGATTCTGAGTCAATCTGTGAATTAGGCACTATAAGTCTCTAATCCCCATTTTACAGATGAGAAAATTTAAATGAGATATCAAATGACAGCTAGCATCATAAGGCCAGGATCAGAGAGGGGATTCAAGCCTTATCTGGACATCAAGTCCAGCACACTTGCCACCATACAAAATTGCTGATATTCATTGGAAAAGCCTATTATCATCTCAGAGGTAACCAATAGACTTCTATGCCCAGATGACTTCATAACACAATTTTATAGCACCCTAGAGGAAGGAAGAAAAGAAGGAAGGAAGGAAATAGGCATTTTTAAATACCTATTATGTTTGAGACACTGTGTTATATGCTATGTACTTTATAAGCATTGTTTCATTTGATCCTCACAACAACCTTGGGAGGTAGGCACTATTATTGTGTCCTTTTTACAGTTAAAGAAATTGGGAAAGGTAGAGGCTCTGACTAGACCAGGTACACAAATGTAGTAAGTGGTTGAGGCTGAATTTGAACTTAGATCTTCATGATACCAAGCCCAACATTTTATTGACTCTACCACCTATGTGCCACAGGATCCAACCCTTATGAATTCTATCAACAACATACCCAAAACATATTCATATACTATCCATTTAAACCATTATTATCTACACCATGATCTCATGCCTTTGTCTACATGAAGATCCTGATTGGTCTTAAGCTTCTAGGGGATGTGAGATTAGGATAGGAGGATGCCTTAAAATTGTGTCACATGTATCTCCTTCCTGATCTCTAGTCTCTAGAGGAAAGATAAAAGAAAAAAATAGAAGAGAATACCTTACTATTGCAACTTCCAAGCCTGCTGTCTGATCCCCAACTTTCTTTGGATGGGAAGTACCATTTCAGTCTCCTGTTATTATGAGAAGTCAAGATTTCAGCCCTTTTATTTCAGCTACTAGTATCACCTATGTGGTCTCCACCCTCTTGTGAGAATGGGAGATGGTCCACTCGGTTATGCAAACTTTCTCCTACTGAGGTGAGACAATAAACTACCATTTTATCAAGATTCTATCCTGGTCTCCTTGTATTATAAGGTCTTAGTCCATCAATTGGACTCCCCAAAGCTCTGAAGGGAATCCATTTTTGGGGAAAAAACACCTCAATTTATCGATCCATCTCCACCCCTATCACACCATGACTCTCCTTTTTTAGTCTAAACTATGTATAAGAGTTGCCTCTACTTCATTTCTCAATGACATATTAACTCTACAATCTGGTTTCTGACCTTAACTTTACACTTTTATTTATTCCTCATCCTTCTTTATTCCTCTAAAGCTTTTGATACTGTCAATCACCTTCTTATGCTTGATAGGTCTTCTCTATAGGTTTTCATTATTCTACTTTCTACTTTCATTATTCTACTTTCACCTGGTTCTCCCAACTACTTAACTGTCTCTGGCTCATTTGCATGCTCACTACTAATAATGAGTGTCCCAAAGGACTCTGTCCTGGATCTTCTTCTTTAACCTCTGTATTATTTCCCTACTGATACCATCAGCTCCCAAGAATTTATATCATCTCTATGCAAAGGTTTCTCATTATCTACTTATCTCCAGTCTCATATCTCCAACTGTCCTTTGCAAGTCTCAATATAAATGCACTGTATACATTAAAACTATTTGTTTGTCTGCCTGGCTCAAGTTGATCCCCATCTCCAGGCCATTTCTTACCCAACCTTTAAAGTGATTTTCTGGGGGCAGAGCCAAGATGGCAGTGGAAAGGCAATAACGTCTCAGAGCTCCTGACACAGTCACTCCAAAAAACTCTAAATAATGCCATAAGACAATTCCTGGAGTAGCATAAACAATAAAAGGATGAACTGAGATAATTTTCCAGCCAAAGATGGCTTAGAAGGTAGGCAGGAGGGGGCTGCTATGCCGCGGTGGGAGTGGAACCCAACCCCACAATTCTGCTTACATAGATGTAGCCCCAGGCTGACCACCCAACATGAGCAGAGCTGACACAGATGTAGCCCCTGGCAGGCCATGCCAGAGAAATTTACCCCTGGAGCCTCTGAATCAGCTGCAGCACCAGCATCTTCTAGAACCAAGCTCACAGTCTGTTGAGAGGGTTGAGTGGTTGACTGGGGGGGAGATTACATGGGTAACTGCTGGAGTTGAGGTGGCTGTGGGGAAAAGGAGCTAGCTCACACCTGGTAAGCGCAGGAGGGAGGGCCTCTCTTGTCTTTGGAAACACAGGAAAGAAGAGTCCCTGATTTCAGTTCCGGGGCAAAGTAGACAACTGTAATTTGCAGCCACCTAAGGGACCAGAGGGAGCAAGATCCTTTGCTAGAAAGTGCAGTTGGGGCTCATAGTTGTTGCTTAGGAATGAAAAGAGGATAGCTCAAGGTTGGGCCATGAGACAGACTTCAGAAAGTAACTGCTAAAAAACAAAATAAAACAAATAAATAAATGAAAATGAATAAGCAAAAGATAATGATCTCAATCATACATAGTTACTATTAGGATAGAGAAGATCTGGCTTCATATTCAAAGGAAGAAAATGGAGCTTTAAAAAGCCAATCCTTTTTACAATGAGAAATATCAAAGAGTTTCAAGCACCAAAAGAGTTCTTGGAAGAATTTTGAAATGACTTTAAAAATCAAATAAGAAAGATCAAGGAGAAATTACTAAAAAAAAGAATAATTCAAGAAAATCAATAAAATTATGAAAAGAAAGCCAAGCAATTTCAAATAGAGAATCAAGGAAGAAAATAATTCCTAAGAAATTAAATAATTCTTAAGGAAGAAAATAATTCCTTGAAAACTAGAATTGGGTATAGGGAAGCTAATGACATCCTAAGACACCAAGAAATCAAGATAAAACCTGTGAGAAAATAATTAATATTAGGGTATTTTGGGGGTCCTATGAGACCCAGAGAGCCTGGCCATGCTCTCTCTTAGGGTTAGCCCAGAGGCAGGAGAATTTCAAAGGCAATGTGGTTGGACCTTGGACTGTGAATAGGGGTTAAAACCACACCTACCTGAAGGCTTTTTCCCTTCAGAGGGCACCATACTTTGACATCAGCCATACCACCCTCAAATCCAGTAAACCAATAGATTTGAATGATGCTAGCCAGTTAGCTTCGATCAGTGTGTAAGGGTGGGCTTTCCTCCTGCCCACAGCAAGTTTGCACAGCAACTCACACTCTTGGCCCTGGAACTTGGTGAAAACAGACACAGCCACTATGGTTCCCCATTTTCTCTTCTCTCTCCTAGGTAGGTTTTCTTATCTTTCAGGGCCAAATGCTCTCTTTACTAATATTTAATATGCTTTAATAAATGCTTAATGCCTCCAAACTGGTGCAGTAGCCTCTAATTTCTAAGTAACATATATATATATATATATATATATATATATATATATATATATATATATATATATATATATATATATATACACTTACATACATACATATATATACAGATAGATATATAGATATATATATATACAGACACACACACATATACATATACATACATATACACACATATACATATACATACACACATATATACATATATATACATACATACACACATATATATGTATGTATGTATATATGTGTGTGTATATATATATATATATATATAATAAACCCCAGCTATATTCCCTAAACTTGGGACAGAAATAAGGTGACCCATGATTGATTATAGAAATGCAAATGAAAACAACTCTGAGGTACAACCTCACACCTATCAGATTGGCTAATATGACAAAAAAGGAAAATAATAAATGTTGGAGAAGCTGTGGAAAAATTGGAACACTCATGCATTGTTGGTCGAGCTGTGAACTGATCCAACCATTCTGGAGAGCAATTTGGAACCATGCCCAAAGGGCTATAAAACTGTGCATACCCTTTGACCCAGCAATACCACTATTAGGTCTTTTCCCCAAAGAGATCATAAAAAAGGGAAAAGGACCCACATGTACAAAAATATTTATAGCTCCCTCTTTTTGTGGTCACAAGGGATTGGAAATTGAGGGGATGCTCATCAATTGGGGAATGGCTGAAAAAGATGTGGTATATGAAATGTCAGGGAATACTATTGTGCTATAAGAAACAATGAGCAGGCGGATTTCAGAGAAACCTGGAATTATTTGCATGAACTGATTCTGAGTGAGATAAGGATAACCAGAACATTGTACACAGTATCAACAACATTGTGTGTTGATAAACTATGATACACTTGACTATTCTCAGCAATACAGTGGTCCAAAAATAGTTCCAAAGGACTGAAGATGGAAAATGCTCTCCAAATCTGGATGCAGATTGAACCATACTATTTCTATTTTTTGTTTTTATTTTTGTTTCTCGAGGTTTTTCCTTTTTGCTCTGATTCTTCTTTCACAGCATGATTAATGCAGAAACATGTTTAAAGTGATTGTACATATATAACGTATATCAGATTGCTTGCTGTCTTGGGAAGAGGGGATGGAGGGAGAAAAATTTAAAACTAGAAACCTTATAAAAACAAATGTTGAAAACTATCTCTACATGTAACTGGAAAATAATAAAATACTTTTATAGAAAAAGAAATAGGGTAAACACATAATTTTAAACAACAGAAACCAAAAAAATGAAAAAAATAGAAGAGAAAGAGAAGCATCTCATGAGAAAAACAACTGATTTTGAGAACAGATCAAGGGAAATAATATAATACTCATAGTACCTGAAAATGACAATAAAAAAGAATCTTGATGCAACATTACAAGAAATTATGAAGGAAATTTGCCCTTAAGATCTAGAACAAGAAGGTAAAGCAGAAATAGAAAAAATTCACTGATCACTACCTGAAAGAGATTCAAGCAAGAAAACTCATAGGAATATCATAACCAATTTTCAAAGATTCCAGGATAAGGGGGAATTATTGAAAGCAGCAGGAAAAAAAACAATATAAATACCATGGACCTACAATAAAGACTACACAAGACCTAACAACTAATACTGTATTCAGTAGGATTATGACCAAAGGTAACTTACCCATATAGGTTAAGTATAATTCTGAATAAAAAAACATGGACATTTAACAAATTGAAAGATTTTCAGATTCTTTTGACACAAAATACCTAGAATATAAGGAAAATTTTGACATATAATATCCAGGAGAAATATAAAGTAAAGATTAAGACCAACTATAAGGGAATTAATAAGAATAAAGTACTTACTTCTCATATGTGAAAATATTAACAATACTCAGGACTGTCATTATTATTTGCATTGTATGAAAAAAGACTTGGACTAAGCTAAGTATGATTGAGTGATTGTAAGAAAATAAAACTTTTTAGGGAGAGCTAAAGAGGAGTAATTGTGTAATGCAAATAAGGCCTAAAATGAAAAATGATACAGAAGAGTCCAGTGGAAGGGGGCAGGGTGGGTAGTACTGGAACCTTACTCTCATCAGGAATAGATTAAAGAGGGAACAACATATCTAGAAGGTTATAAAAGACTTCTAAATTCAGAAAGAAATAAGAGGATAAGGGTATAAGGTTGGGGAGAGGATAAAAGAGGGATTCTTAGAGAGGTTCATAGGTTAAAGAATAGGAGTACAAGATAGTGGGTAGAAGCATAGTAGAGGAATGAGGAGGGTTAGAGTAAATAGAGTGAGAAGAATAGTATGGAAAAATAGGAAGGAGAAAAAATACACAAGGAATTGTAGCTTATAATGGAAATGGGATAAATTTACACACAAAATGGAAATGCACAGCAGATCAAAAATTTGAATGCAATGACATGTTGCTTTCAGGAAACAAACAGTAAAATAAAATAAAGGGCAGAAATAGAATTTATTATGTAAAACAGCAGAACTAGTCATATGATCCCAAAGTTAAAGTTAAAATAGATTTAATCAAAAGAGAAAAATAAAGAAATTGCATTGTGTCAGCAGTCATGTTTAATATTTTTTTAAATAATTTAAAATACCTAGACAGTATAAAATACCTGAACACATTCTAAAATAGACATAGGAACTATATGAACATAAACATAAAACATATTCAATAGAAATAAAGTCAGATTCAAATAATTGAAGTGCTATTTATTGTTCATGGGTAGGTAAAGCCAATGTAATTTTTAAAATGACAATATTACCTAATTAACCTCTTTATTCAATGTTATCCAAATTATATTACCTTTACTAAGAAAAATACTAAAAAAAGTTCATTTGGAAGAACAAAAGGTCAGAAACTTCAAAGAAACTAGGGAGAAAAGATGTAAATGAAGTAGTTTCAGTAGTCTCAGTCCTTACACTATATTATAAAGTATTGTCAAAATGTAAAATAGATAGTTTCAATTATTTTGAAATTAATTTTTTCTTTTATAAGTAAAAACTATGTAGTCAAGAATAGAAGGAATACAGAAAATTGGTGGAGGGGGGACTTTCATAGACAATCTCTCAGAGAGGATGTGATTGGGTTGGAATATTGCTCTACTGTTGGAAATGATGAATTAGTTGAATTAAAAAACATGGGAAGACTTGGACTTATGAAGGAAGATGCTATCCACCTTCAGAAATCAGATGACAGGTGGAAATAAGCATAGTACAGCCTTACATATATGTACATGAGAGTCTATGTAGATAGATAGATATCTGTGTATATGTATATGTAGAATTAAGTGTACATATATGTATTAGTGAATATATACATATTATTATATAATTAGTTTATAATTGTGTGTGCATATATACACACAAACATACATACTAAGATACACTATATATATGCACACACACACACATATATATATATATATATATATATATATATATATATATAATCTATTTCCATACTTAATTGTAGCCTTCTTGGGAGAGGGGGGGAAGGAGGAAGAAAAAAAAGTGAACAACAGAGAGCAAAAGAAAACCAAAGGAAGCAAAGAAAAATTGGGCTGCTTCAAAAACAATGTGTAGCATTTATTATATTGGTTTTCTTGAAATGGAAAATTATTATTTTATATTGAATCCTTTCTTATGCTCTCCTTTGTCCATGGCAGATATTTTTTCCCCTTTTCTCTTTGTATTTGTTTAAAATAAGTGTAAACATTTTCCCCCAAAAATGATTTTCCTAAATTGTTCCAACCACATCACTCCCCTACTCAATAAACTCCAGTGGCTCCCTATCACCTCCAAGATCAAATATATTTTTTTCTTTCAGTTTTCAGAGTCCTTCATAACTAAGTTCTTTCACCCACCTTTCAGTCTTTTTACATCCCCACATATAGTCTTGACTCTAGTAATAATGGCATTATGTGTTTTCCTCAAAAAAAAATAAATCCCATTTACCAACTCTGTTATTTTCTCTGGCTGCCCATCATCCATGGGAGGCTTTCTCTCCTCACCTTTACCTTATGGTTCTCTGGCTTCTTTTAGGTAGTAGCTAAAATTCTACTTACTACAGAAAAGCTTTCCCAATCTCCATTCTGAAGCCATTGCTGTCTTGATTATTTCCTATGTATCCTGTATCTATCTTGTTTGTATATAACTGTTTGCATGTTGTAGCCCTCCACAAAAACACTGTGACCTCTTCAAGAGTAGGGACTGTCCTTTCCCCTTTTTGGTATATTCCTCACATAGCTCAGTGCCAGTCACATAGTAAATGCTAAATATATTCTTATTGACTGACTGAAAATGTTTAAACATATATAATTACAGAATGATTTTCTGGATAGTTAAAAGCTTAATATCAGCATTTCCAAAACTTACAAAGTGTGTGTCATCATCATTTGCTTTTTCACTAAATCTAATAACTACAGGAATGCAAGGTTGCTAGTGTGATGGAAATTTGGGGAACTATAAGCAGGTGGTATGCAAATGATGGGTCATATAATTAAGCCTTTAAACAAACATTCCATTTTGTCATATTCCTTCACTTACATTATATAATAGCTTGACCCAAAGAATAAACACTTAGCATAAGAAAAAGAAAAAAGAGTTTTGTAATCAAACTTAAAATAATTAATTAATATTAATTTATTGAACACTTACTATGAAAGAACTGTGATAAGTTCTGGGGGGAATTTAAAGAATTTTATAGAAATCTCCCTAAATTTGTAGAGAAAGAAACTGAGAAATTCAGTTATCCTAAGTGATTTGGCCAAGTTTACTTGGATTTTTTTTTTTTTGAAACAGGTTTATGGGGCAGGTAGGTGGCACAGTGGATAAAGCACAGGGCCTGGTTTCAGGAGGGCCTGAGTTCAAATTTGACCTCAGACACTTGACACTTACTAGTTGTGTGACCCTGGGAAAGTGACTTAACACTCATTACCCTGCAAAAAAAAAAGCATCAAGTTTAGAACCTACATGTACTGATTTCTTATCCCGTAATTATTTCCCCTATATCATGCTTGCCAACTTTGCATTAAATTGAAATATAAAGACTATAACGTGGCTTTTGCCCACAAAAATGTCAATCTTTGTAGTGAAATACAGCACATATGAATAATATATGCATAATAATATAAGCTATAAATAATAATTTCATTTATTTTAGGTTATAAGTTTTCCTTTATAATAATTCTGGAAAGAAGGTGGTACAAATATAACTATCTCCATCTTATAAATCCCTCCCCTTTCTACATTCCGTGGTCCATCAAAATTTGGCTTCTCTCTGTTCTTCAGCAGGAGTGCAGCATGAGGCTCAGGGAATTAAGTTTACCACAGACTAGAGGCCTAGTGAGTAAGACTTTCCTCTTCCTCCTCCTTCTCTTCCTCCTCCTCCTTCTCTTCCTCCTCCTCCTTCTCTTCCTCCTCTTTCTACTACTACCACCACCACCAGTACTACTACTTATGCTGCTACCACTGCTTCTACCACTGCTGTTACTACTACAAAAACTACTACTACCACTGATAATAATAAAACAAATAATAATAATAATAATTGCATTTTTGTAGCACTTTAAGTTTTGTGAAGTACTTTATATCCATTATTTCATTTGAGCCTCACAACATGCTTGCATAGAATCCCTCACATTTTTAGATTCCTCTTTTTTTTTTAATTTCTTTCTTTTTTTTTTTGTGAGGCAATGGGGGTTAAGTGACTTGCCCAGGGTCACACAGCTAGTAAGTGTCAAGTGTCTGAGACAGGATTTGAACTCAGGTACTCCTGACTCCAGGGCCGGTGCTCTATCCACTGCGCCACCTAGCTGCCCCAAGACTCCTCTTAAACACCACCTTCTCCTTAATGCCTATCTTGATGTTCCTAATTGCTAGTGCTTTCCCTTTTTAATTATCCTGTATCTATTCATTTTGGATTTATTCTACTTATATCTAAATGTATATGCCCTGTTTCCTCCAACAGAATATAAGCTTCTTGAGATCAGGGAGATGTGTTTTTGCATTCCCAGAACCTAGCACAATGTCTGACACATAAATTTGTTAATTGATTGACTGGTCAATTGATGGATGAAGCAAGTTAGTGAATAAATGACTACTCATAGTCCAATAGCTAGTAAGCCTGAGAGGGGTATAAATTCTGGTCTCCTGACCAGAACCCCCAATTTTTTCAATTATGCTACTCTTCATACTTTATCACTATAAAATGATTGAGACCAAAAATAAATATCTTTAGTATTCCGGGTATGATTCTTCCTCATGGTTTCTCTTTCCATGTGAACATTATATCTGCATTAGTGTCCAGAAAAATTATCCCATTTGAGGTCTGTAGAATGTATGGACTTTATAGGATTCTTAGACAATAGTGACTATAGCATACTATCTCTATTCTTCCTAAATATCATCAAATGCCAAAGGAGTTAGAATATAAACATCTGGAAAAAGAGTAAAAGTTAGTCTGATTGCATTTTTAAAATCTTCTTCATCGCATTTCAATGCTGTTATCAGCTCTCTCTCTTTCCACCAGTACATTATGAACAAATCTAATTTGAGCTCTACATGTAACAAAGGAGTTGTTGACATGAATTTTAAAAAGATAGATCACATCACTGTTGGAGCTAAGTGGTTAAATTAGACAATACAGCATGAATGCACAAATATTGTTACTGCAGTGAGAAAATACATTTCACTTCTAGATCCTGTTTCTGCCTTTCTTTTCCTCTTAATGAAAGTCATATGTCTTGTCAATGAATGTTAAATGTCTCTTCCCATATAGAGTGTCTCCTTAATAATTTAATCAAGTGGTTAAAAACTGGCCCTCATTTGACATTCTTTAGCATCCAAGTATCTGATTAAGGTCAAATTTGCCCTCATGGATATAGTATGAGGAAAGTAATAGATTGAAATGGGAAGGCATGTATTACAACAACTAACACCATGACCCACACAAAAGCAATTCTTTTAATTAGATACTGAAGAAGTTTCACAAGCCAATTTTCTACTGGATAAATATCAGGCATGTTAAAGTATATTTGTCAAATTGGAAGTGATGATCTATTATTAGAGTTCTTCCTATTAGGCAACATTTGACTTCTATCATTAAACCCAAGGTCTATGTAATTATGGACTTGAAGTTGAGAAATCTGTCTTAGTACCCCATTACAAGAAGTTATCCAAGTTCACTTTATGAAAAGCACTACAAACCTCACTAGCATAACTAGTAATGAGATCCTGTATCTGTTGCATTATCTAATGACCCCAATATTGCATCTTACCTTATACTTTGGATTTGAACTTTCACTCAAATAACAGACTTGTAATGTCATTGACAGTGCTATATCTTTACTTAGGGGAATAAAGCTTCCAAAAGTTATTAAAAACAAATAAGGCTCCAAAGGGGGATTTATACTTACTGACCCTCAAGCAATGGAAAAAGATAAAATCCTGGAACTAGAAGTTCTTAAGGATTTTTTCCTTTTAATTTAAAGGTGTCTAATTTCTTCCAGATTTTTCCCTCAAGTTCAAGGCAGTATCACAATGTATTTCACATCTGAATTTCATAAAGCCTTTTTCATTAGCACTATAATGTGAAAGTCTCATCTAGTAATGGCTTGCATATTGTGAAATGTTTCAGAGAGATGTGTAGCAAAACTAGGAACTGGACACCTCTTTCAACACCAACAGTGGTAAAAATCTATCAACTTATATCACTTCCATACAACTTGGCTACCTTTTGAAGAACTTTTCTTTTACTTTCATTGCTACAGGGCTATAAAGTGCATTCCATGCAAATATTTCTTCTGTCAATTTTCAACATGAAGCATAACACATAAGTTTCCTGTCAATGAAAATGAATTAACATGGTACAATGCCAACTTGGATTGAAAGGATTATTAAGGATGATTGTTCTTACTCAGCACATATGACAAAGAATTAGAATTACACCAGGAAGGAGGAGTCAGAGCCATTCATATTATATCTTTATCATCAGTCTATCAAGCTATGTATTGGGACAGTTAATTGCTATTGGTCAAAGGCTGGCAACAACAACAATAATAAAAACAACAGAAACACAGGCTAAACAGAAAGATGTAAAGTGATCTACTCTACTCTACCTCTACAATAAAAAGGTGAGGTGACTAAAGGCTTTGAAAGTCTTTACTGTTGACACTGAAAGTTTAAATCCATTAAGTGTTTTGAATAAGGCAAAATATGAGGAATAAATAATACCTTACTTTGAAAATAACAATTTTTGAAACAAAAATTCAGTGAATTTTGGAAGTAATCATCTAAGGGCTATGAAATAGATTAAATTTGAAATTTATTTTGCTGCATTAAATATAATGGTGCCATGGAAACTAAAGCTGATCACAAAGAGGATTTATGACAAGGCATTATGAGCATGGAACACTATATATTATGCAAGGTGGTTTTTTTTTCCTTCAATTTATTGTTTTGTTTTGTTGAACTTTTTTCCCCTCTCATTCTTTACTATAAAGAGTGACTCAATGGGAGGACAGAGTGAGACACTGAAAAATGTAGGTGATATGAAAATAATTTTTTAAAATAATGTTCCTTCAATATAAATAGATATATACTTCAGTTGAAGTAATAAAAACTAGAAAAAACTGAAAGTTATCTTTATCAAATTTAATCATGTGTTTAAAGTTTTCATTCAGTAAATTTTTATTTATTTAAGAAAATGAAAGAGACAAAAAGCATGTGGATTGTTCAGAAAGCTCAAGCTTGTATGTTATGAATACTTTCTTCAAGAAGAGAGTAAGCAGCAGGATGGTGGAGTGAAACCAGGAAGCTGCCTGAGCTCTCCCAAATTTCCCTCAGAAAAAATGTTAAAATTAAGTCTCTCAACAGATTCTAGAGCTGCAAAACCTGCAAAAAACAAACAAACAAACAAAAATGGTGCAAAACAATCTTCCAACTCAAGATAACCTAGAAGGTCTTCAGGAAAGGTGTTTTACCTGGGGAAAAGGGGGGCACAGCTCAGTACAGAGGGTGTCTAGGCAAGCCTGCAAAAGGCTCATAGTCACAGCATAAATCAACAGCTGAGGACCCACGTTCCTAACACAGCAAGCTAGTGGAAAAAGCAGGCCAGTTGTGAGGCCTCCAAACCCAATACATAAGGCAATCTACAAGCTGGAATATTGGCTACCCTATAAGCCCAACTAAGCTGTGCACTCCAGCACAGTGAAAAGCTACAAGCTGGTGATGCCTCAGAGCAGAAAGCTGGTGACTCAGCTCCCAAACCTCAGCAAAAGAAGCTCCGGACAATGCACACTGTACTTCAGGTGCAGAACTCAACCTAAAAGGCACAAAAGAGGCTAAAATAAAAATTAAAATGTGAATAAGAAACAAAAAAATCACCCTCACCATCAACAGTTACTATGGTGACAGGGAAAATAAAAACATAAACTTAGATGAAGACAAGAATAATAAAACTCCTACATGTAAAGCTTTAAAGGGGAAGAAGAAGTGGTCTTGAGACCAAAAAGCTATCCTTGAAGAACTCAAAAAAGATCTTATAAAGCAAATAAGAGAGGTATATGAAAAATTGGGAAAAGAAATGAGAGTTATGCAAGAGAAAGTCAATAGTTTCAAAAAAGAAAATAATGCCTTAAAAATACAACTGGATGATAAAGCACTGGCCTTGGATTCAGGAGGACCTGAGTTCAAATTCAGCCTCAGACACTTGACACTTAACTAGCTATATGACCCTGGGCAAGTCACTTAACCCTCAGTACCCTGCCAAAAAAATACAGCTGGAAAATTGGAATAGGATAATAATTTCCTAAGAATCAGAATTGAGCAGATGTTAGATAATGACTCAATTAGACATCAGGAAGAAGTAAAACAGAATCAAAAGAATAAAAAAGTGGAAGAAAATGTAAAATTCCTCTTCAGAAAAACAATTATGGAGGAGGCTAAAAGGGTTAACAGATCAATAGTATCTATCAATAGTACCTAAAAGTGTTAACAGAGAAACTAAGGTTTGTATTCTTACAATAACCAAGCATGTTTGTCTCTTTTAACCCTCACCATCAACAGAGACAGTAACTTAGGGACTATTAATAGCCATTAATTTTCCTAGATGGCAGGACACCTAGAAACCAGATCTTAAGTAAACAGATACCATAAACACAGACACCCTCTAGCTTTGACAAGTTTAAGCATGTCTTTAGCAGCATGCACAGAAAATGCCAAATTTATCACCTTATGACACGCAAACCCCAAAAACACACCTCTGAGGGAAAAGGTAACCACCCTCAGGGGTTGGCTTAAACCCCCAGAAAGTCCAAATTAGGATAAGACCTCCCATGAACCTCCCACAAGAAGGAGACTAAGATAATGAGGAGATAATCAATTATATTCTGATTATAAATATAACCATTTTCATCCCCCTATTCTAGAGACACCTCCATGGTATGCTCCTTTTGGTCACAGTATTGCAATAAAACTTGGAAAACTGAGTCACTGAGTCTTGTAATTTTTTGGGATGCCTCATGATCAATATAATCAATTAAACCCACCCTCCACATCAACAACAGACCTGGAAAATAGATTCAGGAGGGATAATATAAGAATAAATGGACTAGGGGGCAGCTAGGTGGTGCAGTGGATAAAGCACAGCCCCTGGATTCAGGAGGACCTGAGTTCAAAACCATCCTCAGACATTTGACACTTACTAGCTTTGTGACCCTGGGCAACTCACTTAACCCTCATTGCCCCACAAAAAATAAATAAATAAAAATATTTTAAAATAATAAAGGGAATATCTGAAAACCATGATAAAAAGAGCCTAGACAGCATATTTCAGGATATTATTAAGGAGAGCTACCCCAATGTTTTACAATCAGAAGAAAAAATTAGTCATTGAAAGAATCTGCCTAGCACCTCATGAAAGAGACCTCAAAAAGAAAATATCAAGGAATATCTTTGCTAAATTCCAGAATTATCAAGTAAAGGAGAAAATACGGCAAGCAGCCAGAAAGAAACAATTTAAATATTAAGGAACAACAATAAGAATTACATAGGACCTGGCAACTTCAACATTAAAGGGTCAGAGGGCTTAGAATATGATATTCCAGAAGGCAAAGGAACTGGGATTACAACCAAGAATGTACTACCCAGCAAGATTAATCATAATCTTTCAGGGGCAAAGATAGACATTCAGTGAAATAGGAGACTATGAAACTTTCCTAATGAAAAGTTCAGAACTGAACAGAAAATTCAATCTACAAATACATGACTCAAAAGACACAAGAAAAGTTAAAAAGGGGGAAAAACATGTTACTCAATAAGGATAAATGTTTGCATCCCTACATTGGAAGAAGATACTTGTAACTCTTGATAACTGTATCTTTATTAAGTCAGATAGAAGTCCACCCAGAGAGAAGGTGTGGATTCTGATGTGATGATATTAAAAAAAAAAAAAAAAAACTTGAGGGGAAACTTTTGGATTATACTGGGAGAAGAGGAAAGGGAAGACAGAATGGCATAAATCACATCACCTGAAGACGCAAAAAGGACCTAATACAATAGAGGGAAAGAAGGGAGGGGTGAACATTGTTTTGACATTAATCTCATCTGATTTGGCTCAAAGAGGGAATAATATACACTCTCAATTGGGAATAGAATGTTATCTTACCACCTTTAAGGAAGTAAAAGGAGAAAAGTGAAATAAAAGAGTGGGGTGCTGATAGAAGTGAGGGTAAAACTAGGAGGGGCAAAGGGGAAGGAGGTGGAGTTGATAGAAGCGAGGGCAAAACTAGGAATTGAAAGGGGAAAGGGCGTTAGGGATGTGGGACTGCTAGAAGGGAGGGTAGACTGAGGTGTCCAGAAACAAAACACTAGTGAGAAAGGACAGGGGGAAAAGAAAGAGAAAAATGGAAAAAAGGGAAAAAAATAGGATGGAGGAAAATACACAGTAATCATATCTCTGAATGTGGATGGGAGGAAGTCATCTATAAAACAGAAGCAGATATTAGAGTGGATTAAAAACCAGCATCATTCAATATGATGTTTACAAGAAATACATTTGAAGCAGAAAGATGCACACAGATTAAAGGTAAAAGGCTGGAGCAAAATATATTATGCTTTAGCTAAAGTTTAAAAAAAAACAGGAGTAGAAATCCTTATCTGAGACAAAGCAAAAAAAAAAAAATGACCTAATTAAAAGGGATAAGGACGGAAACTACATCTTGCTAAAAGGTACCATAGACAGTGAAGTAATATTAATACTAAACATGTGTACACCAAGTGTTACACAATCCAAATTCTTAGAGAAGTTAAATGAGTTATGGGAAGAAATAGAGAGCAAAACTATATTAGTGAGGAACCTTAACGTCCCCATTTCAGAACTAGATAAATCTAACCACAAAATTAATAAAAAAAAAGTTAAGGAGATGTACATAATTTTAGAAAAATTAAATATGATAGACCTCTGGAGAAAACTGAATGGGTATAGAAAAGAATACACCTTTTTTTTTTCTCAGCAGTACATGGCACATACACAAAAATTGACCATGTATTAGGGCATAAAAACTTCACAGTCAGATGCAGAAAGGCAGAAAGAGTAAATGCATCCTTTTCAGATCATAATGCAATAAAAATTCCATGTAATAAAGGGCCATGGAAAGATAAACCAAAAATGAATTGCAAATTAAATAATCTCAACATAAATAATGAGTGAGTCAAACAACAAATCATAGAAACAATCAATAACTTCATACAATAGAATGACAATAGTGAGACAACATAGCAAAACTTATGTGATGCAGCCAAAGCAGTTCTTAGGGTAAACTTTATATCTCCTAATGCCTACATGAATAAAATAGAGAAAGAGGAGTTCAATGAATTGGACATAAAACTAAAAAATCTAGGAAAATAACAAATTAAAAATCCCCAATTAAATACCCAATTAGAAATTCTGAAAATTAAAGGAGAGACTAACAAAATTGAATGTAAGCAAACTATAGAATAAATAAAACTAAGAGCTGAATCTATGAAAAAAATAAAATAGATAAAACTTTTGTTAATCTGATTTTTTGTTTTTGTTTTTTGCCGGGCAATGAGGGTTAAGTGACTTGCCCAGGGTCATACAGCTAATAAGTGTCAAGTGTCTGAGGCCGAATTTGAACTCAGGTCATCCTGAATCCAGGGCCAGTGCTTTATCCACTGCAGCTCCTAGCTGCCCCAATCTGATTTTTAAAAAGAAAGAAAAAAACAAATTACCATTCTCAGAAATGAACTCACCACCAATGAAAAAGAAATTACAGTAATATTTGGGAGCTATTAGGGGCAGCTAGATGGTGCAGTGGATAGAGCACTGGCCTTGGAGTCAGGAGTACCTGAGTTCAAATCTGGCCTCAGACACTTAACACTTACTAGCTGTGTGACCCTGGGCAAGTCACTTAAACCCAATTGCCTCACTAAAAAAAAAAAAATTGGGAGCTATTTTTCTCAACTATATGCCAATAAGTTTCACAAACTAAATAAAATAGATGAATATTTACAAAAATATAAGCTGCCCAGATTAACAGAAGAGGAAATAAAATCCTTAAATAAGCCTATTTAGATAAAGAAATTGAATAAGTCATCAATGAACTGCAAAAAAAAAAAATCAGGACCAGATGGGTTTACAACTGAATTCTACCAAACATTTAAAGAACAATTAATTCCAATACTATACAAACTATTTGGAAAAATAGGTGAAGAAGGAATCTTACCAAATTCCTTCTATGAGACAAATATAATGCTTATACCTAAACCAGGAAGAACAAAAACAGAAAAAGAAAATTATATATCAATCTCCCTAATGAATATTGATGCAAAAATTCTAAATAGAATATTACTAAAGAGATTACAGCAATTTGTCACCAAGATAAATGTGACCTGGTGAGATTTATACCAGGAATGCAGGGCTGGTTCAATATTACAAAAACTATCAACATAATTGGCCACATCAATAATAAAACTAACCAAAATCATATGATTATCTTAATAGATGCAAAGAAAGCTTTTGACAAAATACAGTACCCATTCCTATTAAAAACACTAGAGAGCTTAGTAATAAGTGGAAACCATCTGCTACCATTATATGTAATGGGGATGTTAGAGGCATTCCTAGTAAGATCGGGGTGAAACAAAGATTTCCCTTATCACCACTATTACTCAATATTGTACTAGAAAAGTTACCCTTAGCATTAAGAGAAGAAAAAGAAATTGAAGGAATTAAAATAGGCAAGGAAGAAACAAGACTATTAATCTTTGCAGATGATATGATGGTATACTTAGAGAATCCTAGAGAATCAACTAAAAAACTATTTGAAACAATTAACAACTTTAGCAAAGTATCAGGATATAAAATAAACCCACATAAATCATTAGTATTTCTATATATGACCATCAAAGTCCGGGAGCAAGAGATGGAAAGAGAAATTCCATTTAAAAGAACTGTATACAGGGCAGCTAGGTGGTACAGTGGATAAAGCACCAACCCTGGATCCAGGAGGATCTGAGTTCAAATCCAGACTCAGACACTTGGCACTTACTAGCTGTGTGACCCTGGGCAAGTCACTTAACACTCATTTCCCTGTGAAAAATTTTAAAATAAAATAATGTTAGAATATATAAAATACTTGGGAGTCTACCTGCCAAGGCAAACCCAGGAACTGTATGAACACAATTAGAAAACATTTTTCACACAAGTAAAATCAGATCAAAGCAAATGGAAAAATATAAATCACTCATAGATAGGCTGTGCTAATACAATAAAAATGACAGTTCTATACAAATTAATTCACTTATTCAGTGCCATAGCAAGCAAACTACCAAAAATTATTTCATACAGCTTGAAAAAACAATAACAAAACTCATATGGAAGAACAAAAGGTCAAGAATATCAAGGTAATTAATGAAAAAATTCCAAGGAAGGTGGCTTATCTATACCAAATCTAAACTATATTATAAATCAGCAATAATCAAAACTATTTGCTACTGGCTAAGCAAAAGAGGGGAGGATTGGGGCAGCTAGGTGGCACATTGGATAGAGCACTGGCCCTGGATTCAGGAGGACCTGAGTTCAAATCCAGCCTCAGACACTTGACACTTACTATCTGTGTGACCCTGGGCAAGTCACTTAACCCCAATTGCCTCACCAAAAGAAAAAAGAGAGAGAGGAGGATCAGTGGAATAGCAATCTCCTCTTTGATAAACACAAAGACTCTAGCCTCCAGGATAAGAACTGAAAATTTGACAAAACTGCTGGGAAAATTGGAAAATACTATGGCAGAAACTAGGTATAAACCAACATCTTACACTATTCACCAAAGTAAGTTCAAAGTGGGCACAAGATTTAGACATAAAAGGTGACACAATAAGCAGATTATAAAAAGAAGGAATAGTTTACTTTTCAGAACTGTGTAGAGGGGAAGAATTTATGACCAAAGATGAGATAGAGAACATTATGAAATGCCGAATATATCATTCTGACTACAATAAATTAATAAGGTTTTGCACAAACAAAACCAATGCCAACAAGATTAGAAGGAAAGCAGAAATCTGGGAAACAATTTTACAGCCAGTATTTCTAATAAAGTCCTCATATCTAAAATAGAGAACTGAGTCAAATATAAAAGAATACAACTCATACCCCAATTGAGAAATGATCAAAGGATATGAACAACAAGTTTTCATATCATGAAATTAAAACTATTTACAGCTATATAAAAATATTCTCAATCACTACTGATTAGAAATATGCAAATCAAAACTATTCTGAGGTACATCCTTTCATCTACCCAAGTGGCTCATATGACATAAAAGGAAAATGATAAATGTTGAAGATGTGGGAAAATTGGAACGCTGGTGCATTGTTGGTGGAGCTGTGAACTGATCCAACCATTCTGGAGAGCAATTTGGAACCATGCCCAAAAGACTTTAAAACAGTACATACCATTTGACCCAGAAATACCATGACTGGGTCTATATCCAAAGAGATCATAAAAAAATGGAAAAGGACCTACAGCTACAAAAATATTCATAGCTGCTATTTTTGTGGTAACAAAGAATTAGAAATTGAAGGGAGGCCCTTCATTGGGGGATGGCTAAACATGCTGTGGTACATGAATTTAATGGAATACTCTTGTGCTATAAGAAATGATAAGCAGGGGGCAGCTAGGTGGCACAGTTGATAAAGCACCGGCCCTGAATTCAGGAGGACCTGAGTTCAAATCTGGCTTCAGACACTTGACAATTACTAGCTGTGTGACCCTGGGCAAGTCACTTAACCCTCATTGCTCCACAAAAAAAAAAAAAGAAAGAAAGAAAGAAAGAAAGAAAGATAAGCAAATGAATTTCAGAAAAATCCTGGAAATACTTATATGACCTGATGCTGAGTGAAATGAGCAGAACCAAGAGAACATTGTACTCAGTATCAACAACATTTTGTGATGATCAACTGTGATATATTTAACTCTTCTCAGCAATACAATGATCAAAGACAATACCAAAAGACATTATAGGACATGCTCTTCAGATTCATTAAAAAAAACTATGGAGTCTGAATGCAGACTGAAGCATATTATTCTCACTTTTGTTTTTCCTTTTTTATTGTTCTTATTTATTCTTTCTTTTTTTTCTTTTTGTTCTGATTAATGTAGAAATACTTTTAACATATAGTAATGTAAAACCTATATCAAATTGGTTGCTGGCCTCAGGAGGGGAGAGGGAAGGGTGGGTGGGAGAAAAAATTGGAACTCAAAAAATATCTTTACATGTAATTGAGAAAAATTAAAATTTTAAAAATTAAAAAAGAAGAGGTTCAGAAAAAGGAGACATGAAAAAGACCACTAAGACAAGAAATGAAAGAAATATCATTGTAACAAAGACAGGATATTTAAGAACCATTTCAGAATCAACTCTCTGTGAACATTAATTCCTTTGGCTAGTTAGATCAAGGGTCAAAGTCAGTATCAAAGAATAAATTTGAAACTATTGTATATCCATGGGCAGGTATGGGAAATTAATTAAAATCATAAGGTAAGATAATTTGGGGGTAGAGGGTGTTTGGGGGACTTTGTTTATATACTTTGATAATTTATAAACATCACTGTTGATTGAATCATGGCATTCTGAAAACATTTGTTTGAGTCAGTCTGTTGTTTATCTGAGCCATATATGCCTATAAAAGGGAGCAGATTGACCTGTCACAATTAGAGATCCAAAGACAGCTTCAGCTGATCAAGTGTCTAAGAATAAATATGAACACCTTGGGAAGGGAGTCTGCATTTGCACATCTTCTTTGGATCACCTACCCCTATCTTCTAGCCCCAGAGACACTGGCAGTAAGTAGACAGCAGCCTGGGGTAAGGAAAGAGTGGTAAGATACCCTGAATTTAAAATTCATAGACTCAACCATGGAGGAGGAACATAACATCTTGGCCCCAGAGAGAGAAGACAATCACATTGTCAGAAGAGAGAAGAGACACATAGCTTAAAAGGTGGCAGCAGTTGTGGGTTGCCAAGGATTCTGGAAGCAGAGGAGAGGAAGTAAGGTTAACATAACTTTAGGATTCAAGTTTCTGAGGGTATGAGGTGATTGCAGGAAGGGATATGAATTATAATACTATTATGAGTTATATGGATTGTACATGACTGGCAGATGGAAGGTTAATGTCTAGTTAAGTTCAAATAGTATAGGGCTGAGTCTATATTCAGAAATAAAATCACAAATAAATATAAATACAAGGTAGAAAATTAGTTTCCAGAGAGGTCTCTTGGGAATTCAAAGGGGTAACTACATAGGTCCCAGGATCAAGAAGAGATTCACAAGAGAGAAAATAGATTTTTGGTTTGTTTTGTTATTCTATTTCAAATATTTAATGTCTCTACTAGGAGTCCTTTAGTGCATTTGCATTTTGTCTCCAATATATAGGTCATTACTATATGAACTTAGGATGATTTTGCCCACATTTTTAGGTACAAATACTTGAGTTGTATTCTCATATTACAAGAACTAATTCTAGATGAAATCAAAATAAACTTCTAAAGGGTACTTTTAATGCATCCTACCTCTATCCACCCATTCACCCCCTAAGGTTAAACTTTATCAAGGTAAAAAAAAAGTTCAGTTTTCTTAGCCACCATGTTATTTAGAAGGCAACAGGAAATTATGAACAATATTTCTTTTTTTAAAAGTGAAAACAATTGAAAGGTAAAAACAGAATTTAAGGGCTATAAATCTAGCTAAACAATAGAATTCTAGGTGTAAAGATATCACATAGAGAATAATGGAGAGGTATACCATAGTTATGAATATGCTACAATATATAATGAATTAGTGCCTCCAAAGAAGAAGAGTATTGGGCACTGTCCCTATAAAGTATGACAATTTTCATAAAAAACAAAAAAAATAGTTGAATTGTGAAAAGGGTATAGTGGGTTTTTTGGTAATTGAAGAATTAGATAAATTATTAAAGAATGTAACATATTCTCTTTATCATAAAGACAAATTGTGATGCTTAAATGTAATGAGAAATGCAACTTTTTAGTTATTGTTCACATATGTATATAAAGTAATGTAGTTTTTATTTTTTACCATATAAATGTTTTATTATTTTCCAGTTACATGTAGAGATAGTTTTCAACATTTGTTTTTTATAAGATTTCTTGTTTCAAGTTTTTCTTCCTCTCTCCTCTACCTCCTCCCCTCCCAAAGAAAGCAAGTAATCTGATGTAGGTTATATATGTACAATCACATTAACCCTATTTCTACATTAGTCATGTAATGAGAAAGAAGAATCAGAGCAAAAAGGAAAAACCTCAAAAAAGTAAAACAACAACAACAAAAACAATAGAAATAGTATGGTTTGATCTGCATCCAGATTCAATATTTCTTTTTTTTTTTCTAGATTTGGAGAGCATTTTCCATCATGAGTCTTTTGGAACTACCTTTGACCATCATATTGCTGAAAAGAATCAAGTCTATCACAGTTGATCAACACACAATGTTGTTGATACTGTGTACAATGTTCTCCTGGTTCTGCTCATCTCACTCAGAATCAGTTCATGCAAGTCCTTCCAGGTTTTTCTGAAATCTGCCTGCTCATCATTTCTTATAGCACAATAGTATTCCATTACATTCATATACCACAACTTGTTCAAACATTCCCCAATTGATGGGCATCCCCTCAATTTCCAATTCCTTGCCACCACAAAAAGAACATCTTTAAATATTTTTGGACATGTGGGTCCTTTTCCCTTTTTTATGATCTCTTTGGGAAAAGTCCTAATAGTGGTATTGCTGGGTCAAAGCTCTTTGGGAATATTCCAAACTGCTCTCCAGAATAGTTGGATCAGTTTACAGCTCCACCAATAATGCATTAGTGTCCCAAATTTTCCACAGCTTCTCCAACATTTATTATTTTCCTTTTTTGTCATATTAGCAAATCTGATAGGTGTCAGGTAGTACCTCAGAGTTGTTTTAATTTGCATCTCACTAATCAATAGTGATTTAGAGTATTTTTTCATATGGCAATAGCTAGCTTTGATTTCTTCATCAGAAAACTTCCTGTTCATATTCTTTGACCATTTGTCAATAGTTATATAGTTTTTTAGATGGTATTTGAGCAATTGGGGTAAAGTTTATTGCAAAGATAAATCACCATGTGAAAGATGTAAGGTGATGTCTTTTTTAGGGCAGGGAAAGTATTTTTTAATTTATTAAAACTTGAAAAATGTGAATATTAAGAAACAATTCCAAAGACACAAAATAAAATACTTCTATATGTTGAGAATGGAGAAAGCCAGGGCAACATGTCACTTGATCATTTTCATACCTATGTTTTAAGATTTAAATGATTTGGGGCAGCTAGGTGGTGCAATGGATAAAGCACCAGCCCTGGATTCATGAGGACATGAGTTCACATATGGCCTCCGACACTTGACATTAGCTATGTGACTCTAGGCAAGTCACTTAACCCTCATTGCCCCACAAAAAATATTTCAAAAAAAGATTTAAATGGTTTAAAGTAATAAAAATATGAAATATCACAAAAATATTTTCAGACTCAGGACTAATTTTTAAAAGTGTTGATTCCACAGTAGTAATTTGGTTAATTGTTACATTTTATAGAAAAATGTAAGCAACTGGGAGCCAAGAGACCGATTTTTGCCATTGAAAGGTTTAAGAGATAGGAGGTTGAGACTGTGGCTGAAGAATTAAGAATCTGGCAGGAGAAAAATCAAAGAAACATCATGGGATCAACAAAGCTACTCAGCCCAAGATGTGTGAGAAGAAGAGACAGTTGGAGTAGTCAACTAAAAGATTTCAACCATGGTTCCTTAGTTAGCAGTCATTCAATCTCATTGAGAAAACTAGGGGATCAGCAAGTTATAGACTATATAAAACCCAGCCTGGCACCCATTTTGGTATGGCCTCCTAGATAAGAATAGTTTTTACAATTTCAAAAGGTTATTTTGATTTTTTGTGGGGCAATGAGGGCCAAGTGACTTGCCCAGGGTCACACATCCAGCAAATGTCAAGAGTCCCAGGCCAGATTTGAATCCAGGTCCTCCTGAATCTAGGGCCAGTGCCTTATCCACTGCACCACCTAGCCACCCCAAAAGGTTATTTTTTTAATTACAATACTTCATGATGAGTGAAAGTTACATGAAATTCAAATTGCAGTGGCCATAAAATTTTTTTATTGCAATACATCTTTACTCATTCATTTTTGTTGTTTTCAGTTGTGTCTGATTCTTTGTGACTCCATTTGGGGTTTTCTTGTCAAAGATACTGGTGTGGTTTACTATTTCCTTCTGCAGCTCATTTCGCAGTTGAGGAAACTAAGGCAAATAGTACTTAAGTGAAATTTCCCAGGGTCACACAATTTATAAATGCCTGAGGCCAGATTCACAATCAAGTCTTCCTGACTCCAAGCCTGGCACTATAACTACTGGGCTACATAGTTGCTCATTCATTTAGGTATTATCTATGACTGCTTTCAAACTATAATTATAGAGTTGCATGGTTGCAGCAGAAATGACATATGGAGCTCTTATCAAGTCACAACTTTGCTTAACAAAATACAAGTCTTTGTGATATAACTATAACTTGAAAGTGTTTTAAATGCATGGGCATGACCACAGTGCTAAGTTTTTGGTGTTTTTTAATACTAACCAAACCTGTTTGGCAAATTAAGGCAGACTCACTAATCTGTAGCTTGGAGAGACTTACTTTGGGTTCAGGGAATTTGGGTGTGAACCATGAAGGTTGGTTTTATTGGAAGAGCCAAAGGCAAAAATTCATCCAGGAGTTCAATCTCTTTTCAGTTCCTTGAAGGGTTATTCTAAATTTATGGAGGTCTGCACCTCACCACCCTGCTGCAAGCTGTCATGATGTTGGTTTCAAAAACACCCAGTATAAAATAAAGGAAACTGAGGCAGAGTCTCTCTCCAATAACCATTTTAAAGGGACTGCTCCCCATTTAATGAATAGGAACTCAGATCTCCCTCATTATCTGAGATGCTCCCTTCCTCTAGGGCCTTAAATATATAGTGCTTGATATCCAGGTGGTTCAGATAAGGCAGAGTTAAATATAGTCTCATTGGCTGATAGACCTAGAACTTGACTTTTAAGGAGAACCTTTGGTTCATGTCCACAATCAATGACTTGTAGAGGATATCCCAAAATGAGCAGAGCTGATGGTCCTTCACTAGCCTCATGTAGGGCAATAAAAAGCCAGTAGGTAACTCTGATAGACAGGGTCATCCATTGGTCATGTTCCCATAAGCTTGTTGGCCAAGACCCCAACAAAGGGATGATAAGGTTAGAATAACAATCAAAACAGCAGCCAGGAAACTTTCAATATTCAATACTTTCCATGTTACATCATCTTCATCATACTGGGCTTGGTCACCTACTCAGCAAGAAGAAAGGGTAGAAGTTAGCTTCCTATGATTAAGCCAGTAAACATCATAACAAGCAAGTAAACTCAGAATCTTGTACAATTATCCCATCTTCATCACAGCTTTCTCCATTGTGCTTCCAATATAAATCATGGGTTGGCATAAGAAATTAAAACAGAATTTGGGGGGAGTTTTGGAGAAGCCACAAATGACAAGCAGAGACCAACAGATGACACAGAAAAAAGTTTAGAAACTGGTAAATGTTTAAAATATATGTATGGTGTTGTATAATATAAACTCATTTTTTACAATAAGGTCCTTGTAAACACCCCATAAAAGAAAAAGAAAAAAATCAGACTTCCCTGGTACAAAGGTAAGGGCAAAAGATTTTACATGAGTTTTCCAGATTGAGGGGGCATCACACCCCTAACACCTGTGATGTGGAAGGGATACCTGTAGTTTAAAGTTTGGGGTTTATTATAATTTTAAAAATCTTATCTAATTTTCCCTAAATGTACTGCAAACATGTATTAATATGTATAATTCCTATGCTAATATTAGTTGACTGTTGATAGACAAGAATAATACTAATAATCACTACCCCTATGGAATCACACTGAATTGATTAATACAGATTGGAATAAAATAAGGGTCTCTTGAAATAATTTCACACAAACCAATAATATCAAAACAAGAAGAGAAGAGAAATATGGACATTGTCATATATACATATCAAGATTCCAAGACTAAGCCCTCATAACATTTACAAATCACAGGAAAGAAATAGTCAGAATTTTAAAATAAAATTTAAAAAATATATTTATTTCAGCAGAATTTTTTGACAAAAAAATCAAGGGAAGTTGCATCCAAATTTTCTCAGTGGATTATTTGTTTGTCAACTAAGAAAACCCATTTACCAAAAATGTTTGACTCTTGCAGCTGAAGAAATATGTGCAGAAAAATAAACATATTTAAAATTATTAGTCTCTTGGCTTAATTAAAAGCATACACTCCTGGATTGGTATCAGTTTTTGTTAGTACCTATATGTATGAAAAGATATTTGGAAGATGAAATATCTAAAATGTCATTACAAATCAGCATTAACAAACAGACATTTACAATCCTTTTTGATGATAGGGAACACTAACCTTGAATTCCAATTAAATAACATGTTACTCCTTTCAAGAAAAAAAAATACTTTGCATTAGTATATTTATATTACAATTACATTGTTACTATTATTCTTGTTAATATTATATTTTTATTTTATCAATAGAAGTTGTATAAATTTGTTTTCTGTCTTGTTCTATGAGCACTATTACATATCCTCCATTTTGCCTCTTCAAAGTATTTGCTATTTGGCCTTCTAGACAAATATTTGCTATTTGGCCTTCTAGCCAAATCCTGGACCTAGGGTTTCAGGTATCCTTCACCTTTAGTGTATATTCAGTTATATCTGATTCCTTCTGACTCCATTTGGGGTTTTCTTGACAAAGATACTAGAGTGCTTCGCCATTCTTTCTCCAGCTCATTTTATAGATGAAAAACTGAGGCAAACAGGATTAAATTATTTGCCTGGGGTCATACAGCTAGCAAGTATCTGAAGTTAGATTTGAACTGAGGAAGTTGTATTTTCTTGACTACAAGCCTTATATTCTATGCATTGCACCACCTAGATGCCCTTGTCCTTCACCTCCACTGGAGATTAATCTAGTTGGACTCTCTTAACTTGCTGCTCTTTAATATCCCACTCTGGGTTGGGAGGGAAAAGCAGAAGAAGTAAAAATTAGTTATTTCTTTTGCTGTATAGAAAGAAATGCTGAGATTTAATTAGACATCATGTAATCCTGGTGGGTGAAGATCTGGACAGGCTTGTACAGAAAATCACCTTGAGTTGTTTTAATGTGAACTCTGCTACAATTTGAATGTTCATGTCTTACCAGCATGGGCCAGGGAGAAGAGAGGGAAAGAAAAAAAAAGATTGTAAGAATGTTGGGAGAAGGATAGAGAAAAGGAAAGGAGAATGACAGAAAAGAAAAGGATAGGAAGATAGGGAGGTAGAGGCAGAGGTCAGGGAGAGAAAAGTATACCTGAATGGCTCTCAAAAGACAATTATATCTTGACTATAATGCTTCTTAATAAAGAACACATATGACAATATTCACACATATTCACACACATATGAAATAATTTTAAAAAATAATTTTAATCCCTGATGTAGTATTGAGTGTGGAGAGAACTCTAGTCCCCAAATCATTAGGAAAAATCATAAATTATATAAAAACCCTAAAGAACAAAGCAAAAATTAATAGGCAACTAAGGAAAAGAAAACAACATTAAGCTAAAAGGATGACATTGGCTGTCAATTTCTTGGTCTTCCAACAGTTTACAAGTATGGAAACAAATTTGAGACAGGCTACAATTTCAAACATTATTGCAAAACAATTTCAAACATGATTGCAAATTATCCCAGTGAAAACCAATTGTGGTCCAAAAAAATATGTGAACTACTAATGCATTTTAGTACACTAAATGAGAGTGATGAATAAAAAAAACATTGTCCAGTTTTTGCCAGACAACACTCTTTCATCATCTGAATTGTAGAAATGGTAGATGCCTCTCTTTTTTTTGAATACTAGTGATAAAAATGAACAGCACCCCATTCCTTGCTTTGTATCAATTCAGCCCAGCTTCAAGAGGGGCATTTTGTATCTTCCTGGGTACTAGAATTTTGGGGGCTATTCACACAGTACAAAGAATTTCAAGTAGTTTTCATTAGTGCAAACAGTTTACTGTTTGCCTTTCCCATATACCTGGGATACACTCCTTCCGCAGTTATGTCCAGTTATGTCTGGTGGAATTCATATGGCTAAGCTAAACCATAGCCTTCATTAAGAGAAATCTAGTTGTCAATGCTACCCCTGACATCTCCAACCAAGATTATTTTGCATTGTTTTGTACATATTTGTATTTACCTCTCTACATACAGGTTGAGACACTAAAAGTTCTTCAAGAGCAAAGACTATATTGATTTATTTTTTCTGTCTTCAACACCTAGAACAGTACCTGTTACATGTTAAGCACTTTTTAGATGTTTGTTCTATTCAACTGAGTGCAATTATTAATAATAATTAATGAAAGTAACTAAAATAATATCTCTATCTTAAAAAATGTTTGGATTATAAACAGAAGACAATTTGTTAATTTATTAAAAGTTCTTTCCAGCATCCTGAGAAAGCTCTTTAACTGTGATATGTACCTTATTACAACAAATTTCTACCTTTGACCCACATGAAAAATACAACTCCCTGTCAAATTTGCTAAATCCTCTAATCTCATTTCATTAAGGCTCAATTATGCATCAATGAGGACGGGGGTGGGGGGTTAATATAGATTGCTAAAATCTATAGATAATGAAAAAATTTTATTATATTTTATTTTTTCAATAAGTATTTCTTAAGTATCTTTTATGTCCTCAAGGAACTTGCATTCTTTAGGGTCAATTAATTCAATAATTTCAACCTCACCTGACAAAATTTTTCTGGAGATGATTTCAAAGCTATGGGATTTTTTAAACATCAGAAGGGTTACTTCACTCAGTTAAATATCTCTTGGAAAAATAGTTCTTTTAACTTTATAAATACAGAAGATCCAGGCTTCTAAAAGTAATTAATCAATCAGAGTTGTAAACATAGCTAGGAATAAGTCCTTAATTAAATTGGGAAGGGTAAAGTGCTTTTATGATTGAATGAAACAGATGATTTCAATTGAATGCTAAAGAGTTGGTGGAAAGTCAGTTTTCCAACTCTACAATGTCACCATTATCACCTGAGTCCAGCACAGAAGTACACCTAAGGAAAACTAAGAAAAGGAATTCCAATAATCAGGAACTGTGAGTTTATCCTTTGGCCACATAAGTCCACTCACCTCAGGGACGCTGGGTGTACAAGGGTAGAAGATACTTCCAGTTTGGGAAGATTAATTCTTTAAGATCTGTCTTACTAAAACTGATTCGTAAATATACTTTCTAAAACATAATTCAGTCTAGCGGATAATCAGTGGCATAGCCTGCCAGTGTAGGACTTGGGAGGTACAGTATTATTAACTCCATCCCATGAAGGTTATTGCTAGGACCCTGAAGAACAAGGGGGTAGTCATAGACCTCTGTCTGACATCCTGGCCTGCCAGTGTGATTGAATTGGGAAAATACTCCTCAAGGGAGTGCTACACTTAGAAACATGAAGAAATTGCAGTAGGGTGTGCAATGGTTTCCTCTTCCTTCCATATGAGCAATCCCAGAAATACCTTCATTATGTGTCCTTGGAATCCCTCTTTTCATGAGCCTAAGAATTGCATAAAGGCTTTCAGTCACATGTGTTTGTTTAGTTCTTAAGTCAGTTTAAAATATCAAAATCTCTCCCCTCATTCACACATTAGCATGTTGCTTTCATTATCAAGAGACTAAGGAAATACCAACATCTGTTTGACAGAGCTACTTTCAAAGCACCCCTACTCTTGACACAAATTCTACTAAAAAGCAAACCAAGGTGGATAAAAATAGATAGTGATATTGCCAAATTGCTTTTAGGCTTTTATTTTTTTTTTAAACTGACATTGCAAAGAATTATTTACTAAATAAGATTTTAATGTTATTGCTATTGTTGTTATATTCATAGCTGAGCTACTCCTCCCTTTAGAATCAGGCAGTTGGGATGAAATATAAAGGAGGGAAAGAGAGAGGAGAGGAGAGAAGGATGGAGGAGGAAAAAAAGAGAGAAGGGAGAGGAGGGGATGGGAAGAGAGGAGTGGGGAAAGTCTAATAATCCTGCAGAAGTAGCAAAGAAATAGTTTTGACTATATTGAGCTAGATACCTTAAGGAGATGAGTTTTGCACTTAAAACTATTTTCTATATCAAACCCATTAAAAATTATCTGCAGCTTAACAGAAACATCTTCTATACAATTACCATCATGTGCGTGCACTTGTATAGGCTAACAAGAGTTTCTATTTTGGACAATTGAGCAATAATTTGAAAGTCCATTACACTCAAAAGCAGCCTGGTGATGTCAGTCTTCCATTCCTTTGTTAACATTACTTTTAGTTGGAATCTTTGTCTCTAATTAAGATGTTTCCAGAAGACTAATCTTGTTTTGGTGTGTGGGGAAAAAAATAAACATTTTCCATCATATTGTGCTATGCAGTGATTACTCTGTGACCCACAATGAAGTAATTTTTAAAAATTTATATGGAATGAAATTTCTGTTATTTGGGAAGTAGAAGGAGGAGAATTTTCTACTGAAACGTCTACCAGAATACTTTATCCCCAGCAGTTCTGTGTGTTCACTTTCATCTGAGAAAGTAAAACTTAAAAAAGGAAAGAAAATGTGATTTAAAAAAAATAAAAGTGTGAAATACATAACACGAAGACAAAAAAAAAAATCATTGTTCCATGGTGAGAGTGAAGGAGATAAGTAGTCTGAACCATGGATTTCAGTGTATATAACTTCCAGAATAGAAACACCTTATTCTGATGTTGATCAAAAATTCATCTCTAATTTATAGTCATATATTCATGTGTGTCATTGAGGAATCTAGTGACATGCCCATGGTCACACAATTAAACTGCATCAAAGGCAGGTCTTGAACCCAATTTTTTCCTAATTTCAAGGCCAGCCCCTCAGTTATTTTGCAGCCCCAAGACTCAAATCTCAGAGTCTCTGAGGAAAAAAATCATAGCTAGCTTGTTGCATTACATTTTCCTCCCCCTATGGAAATCAAACACTCTTTTCCTAAGAAGGAAATGTCCAATGCTGACCAGCAAAATACTGAAAAATACCCCTGTGGATGGTGCACACCATCCATGTTTCCTGACAATCTGAAGATTGTCTACTGTTCTTAATGGCTATAAACTAGAAATTATGATGGAAATGTGTATCTTTTCCTCATCATAATTTCTCACCTCTCTCTAGTCTTAACCATGGTAAGACATATTACATGACAAAGTCCATTCTAGGTTAAATCAAGGAAAAATATTTTTCTTTATTCTTCCCATTATTATCATGGACATCCTTTGTGGTGTGTGTGTATGTGCATGTAAGTGTGTGTGCATATGCACACATATACACACACCACATGAGAGAAAGAGATTGGGGGACAGAGACAGAGACAGACATGGAGAGAGAGAGACAGAGAGAGAGAGAGAGAGAGAGAGAGAGAGACAGAGAGAGAGAGAATGAGAATGAGAATATGGCTCAATAGAAAGAATGATACCTTTGTCATTGGGGAAAAAGTGCTTAAATCCTGTCTCTGCAACTTACTACATGTGTGACCTTGCAAAAATCAATTATCCTCTCTAGGCCTCTAGTTCCTCATCTGTAAGAGGAAGTAGTTATACTAGATGACTGCTAAGGTTCTTTTGAGGTCTAAATCAATGCTGATAGATTAGGCTGGTGAACTATAGGGGTTCACAAGATCATGGAGCAAGAGTAATGTTTGCGAATATAACCACTCTGAGATTAGAAAGCATGAGGACTAATACCGTGAGTCTTTAGACATAAATAAGTATGGTTACTCAAAGCTTTCTGAATTTAATCTGAATCAGTCAATTATAGAAAAATGAGTATGTAATTGCTTAAAGCATATTGGCAAAGTATCTCAAAGCAGAATGTAAGGCATGTCCCATGGAAGATTAAAAATGAAATATTAAAAAGTAGTTCCATTTTAGAGGTATGCTACACAGGTTAACACTAAGCAGCATCTATCCCTATTGGAAAGAGGTGGGAGGTCCTATGGTAGACACTGTGAGATATAGTGCTCTAGTCCTCAAGCTTATAATCAACATCAGGAAAAATTGATCCAGGCAGAGCAGGACACATTTCAGGAGCAAGTCCAGAATCTGAAAGAAATTATACTATGATTATCATGCTTCAAGAGAATTCCATAAGATATGAGTAGATTTGAAGATCTGACCCTGTGGAATGTGTTTTGATGTAGAGGCTTTAAAGCTACTACTGATTCTTACAACTATTACACACCTGACAGGGAATGAAGACTCAGTTCTGGGGGCACTCACATTTCGTGAAGCTGCTTCTGGAAGTTCCTGATATGAATCTGAGGGGCCATGTTCTTCACTTCACAGAATGTGTGCATATTGTATGGTTGTTTTTGCTCCACCATCCATTTCCTGAGGGAGTCGACCTCTAACTGGCTCCTGAAGGAGGATAGATCTACATCCAAAAGGCACTATTAAAAGTTGACCTCTGAAATTCTCTGTCTCTCTCTGTGTTTCATGCTCTGTCTCTATCTTTCTCTGTTTCTATGGCCTTCAATTTCTGTGACACTCTTTCTGTATGGTTCTTTGTCTTTGTCTCTCTTTGTGCCCCTCTGTTTCTCCCTCTGTCTCTCTCCTCTTTCTCCATTTGGGTTTCTCTGTCTTTCTGTGTGTCTCTTTCTGTCTTTCTCTGTGTGTCTGTCTTGGTTTCTTTCTCTCTGACTCTCTGTCTCTCTCTGCCTCTGTCTCTCTCTCTTTGTCTCTGTCTGTCTGTCTGTCTGTCTGTCTGTCTGTCTCCCTCCCTCCTTCACCCCTCTCTCCCTCTCTCCCCCTCCCTCTCCTTCCCTTTCTCCCTCCCTCCACTTTCCCTGCTTTTGTCCCAGAGGAGCAAAACAGTGATGAATCAAACGCAGCTCAAAGGGTACAACTCCATCAACTAATCTGCATTCAAAAGCAAATGTGATGGACGTAAATGATTTTATAGATTTTTTTTTCAATATTTGAACCAACTTTCCCCAAGGATCAGGGTGATAGAGGGGAAAATAGGCACAAAGTCTTTGTAGTGAATTCTTTGTATTGTTGTTATTGGTAATTTTAAGGAAATATAACTTTCTAAAAGCTAATTGATGGGGTGGCTAGGTGGCAGAGTGGATAAAGCACCGGCCCTGGATTCAAGAGTTTCTGAGTTCAAATCCGGCCTCAGACACTTGACACTTACTAGCTGTGTGGCCTTGGGCAAGTCACTTAAGACCCATAGCCCAGCCAAAAAAAAAAAAAAAGGCTAATTGATACTAACTGGATAAAGTGATACTGGTTCACTAATCAATGGGTGGATCAACAAAGAAGAGAGATCCTAAATTTATTTGGAGGAAAACACACTGAAATGGAACTTCCAACTTAAAGCATTAGAAAAATCATCCTCAACCTCTCAGAATCCTTACCCTTAGAATCCTGAAATGACTACATTAGTGGCATAGATGTTGAACAACTAGATTTCCAAAAATTTACAACAAAGTTTTTCATTTCATCTGCATTATTAACACTTTCTGCATTTTATTAATTGTATACAATCAACAAAATAGCATAATAAGTCCCAATTTGTATCATTTGCTGATTTCTGAAAAGTAAATACTGAAAATATACCAATTGGTTCCAGTTGTATGAGTTGGCACCAGCATACCCCTGAAATATGTAGCCTTCTTCTGGGGACCTGCCTCAAGAGTGAAAATGGTACTTGGAATGAGGGTGGTAGGGTCTATAGCTAGTCTTGTTCTGGTGAACTGACTTGACAATGAAAATAGGAATTGGAATAAAATACCCTTTACGTTTCCAGCCCACATTTAATTCTAGCCATGTGTCTCTGATGCTATTTATTATGCTATTTTATGAATACAATTCATCATTTGTAATTTGTCTGCTATAGATCCATTTTGCTAACCATGGATAGAGGAAAAATAGATAACATTTTCAAAGTATTTACTATGTGCCAAGCACTGTGCTAAGTACATAGGGCATCAATACAAACATGAAAGATAGTTCTCTCATCATGAAATTTCCCTGCCATTACATCCAGCTGTTTTGGATCTCAGATATTCCCATTTTCTAATGGGGAAGTATAACATAAAAAGGGGGAAAATCTAATGATATGCATATTTCAGTGTTGGCTGAACAGTAACATAGTGGTATAGTGACATAGGCCCTAACAATATGACAAAATTTATTAGTCAAAACCAAGGAACCCAGGTGTTGAGTGTGGGTTAGCAATATAGAGGTAATGATAAAAAGAAAGAGGGCATGACTGGAGAGGACCAGAAAGAGGCATGGAGAATATAGCCTTAGGCACTTACCACCTATGTGACCCAGGCAAATAACCTAACTGCTTCTTGCCTCAGTTTTTACATCTATAAAAATGGATAATATTAGGACCTACAGTTGCTGTTAAACTAAAATGATATAATATTTGTAAAGCACTTTGCAAACGTTAAAGCAGATGATGAAAATGAGGATGATGATGATGGAGGCAGAAACACTCACTAATCAGAGCTGAGGAATTCATTAATCTCTCCATTAAACTTATGGTGACCCATAATTTCAGTTCCTTGGATCTTTCAATAATCTGTGATTCGAAGCCACATTTGAAGCCAGCCAAAAATATCTTAGTTTTAAAAAGTAAACTTTTTGAAGTTTGAAATGATTAATAGCAATGATTTTCCAAGTTCATTCTACTCTTCAAAATGAGGATAATTATAGCGATAAGTAATAGTAATAATAACAATGAAACTAACACCTATCTTACAGGGTTGTTGTGAGAATCAAATGAGATAAAATATGAAAAGCACTCAGCAAGGAGCCTGGGACATAGTAGGCACTTAATAAATGCTTGTTCTCTTCCCTTTGTACCCCAGTCCATTCTCTTCTTCCTCTTCAGTCTGAGACCTAGTTCATTCTCTATATACATTGTCAATAGAAGATAAATGTGCTAATGGGCCAGCTGTATTTACAGCTGTACCATTATTTGGACATAGACTTGTAGGGGTATTTCCATTGTTGCTGTTTGTTTGGTTAGTTTGTTTATTGTTTGTTTATCCCCCTCATGTGAATAGTTAGACCAAACTCTTTGAGTGATTTTACAACAATTCTGCAATGTTACAGTGTTTGAGAGAGCTAACAATATATATATATATATATATATATATATATATATATATATATATATATATATATATATATATATATTTTTTTTTTTGCAGGGCAATGAGGGCCAAGTGACTTGCCCAGAGTCACACAGCCAGCAAGTGTCAAGTGTCTGAGGCTGGATTTGAACTCAGGTACTCCTGAATCCAGGGCCGGTGCTCTATCCACTGCGCCACCTAGCTGCTCCCCTAACAATGTCCTCTTAAAAGGAACTACTGAAAGAATTCACCGTCCATTTATGGGAAATTCTTCTTTATTTTTGGACTAGATGTTTTACATCATCTCTGACAGTGATAAATACCTTTGGCCAATATGGTTGATGCTTTCTTGAAAATGCTATTCAGAATATCACCAAAATGCCTTTTCTTTTTACTCTATCAAGGAAACTTATATGATCTTACCATATTCATGAAAGAAATGGTATTGGAAGATAATCTTTATGGTTAGAATTTACTCCATGAAGTCAAATGCTTTTTATAGTCTATTTATTATTGATGTGTTTATTATTAGAAGCACAATAGCATTTTGCATTTTCTGCAACTTCCAGTCAGTTTGGTGATTAAGCCTGCCTAAAAGTTAGAAAAAAAAATGGTTTGAAGTCCTGAATGACACATAATAGCTGTATCACTTTAGGTATATCCCTTACTCTCTCTCAGCACTTCAGGAAAGTCTTACAAAAAAGTAAATAGTGGAACAGTATCTAACATTCAGTAGTCATTCAGTTTGTCAAGTATTTAAGTGCCTACTATATTCCAAGTATCCTACTAACCACTGAGAATATAAAAATGGGGGGTAAGGGGGAACCGGTATCTGTTCTCAAGGAACGTGGTATGGCCATTGGTATACCACAATATCCCCAACAACCACCATTTATATTGTTTTTCAGAATATTGTTTGTAAAATCCTAAACATTCCCTTCTTGTTTATTTTTAACAAGGATTATTTTGTTATGTGCGTTAATTACTCTCAGAATACCAGCTTATATATAGTTGTATAATTGCTGATGTCATACAGGTCATCTTTTTGAAGTAAAAGCATCTGTGCTAGTCCTCTCTCCCCTCCAAAAAATTAGCATTTTCTCCCCTTCCTTATCTCTTGAGAATTGATGCCTCAATCCCCTAAAAATTGTGTTACCCCAAGCACCAACCTCCTCTGGGCATACTTGGGCTGATCTAGCAATTTTTCCAGTCTTTATTTTATTTTATTTTTACTGAATTTTTCATTTCTCCATGCAGTGCACCAGGGACTATGAATTTCATATCAACATTAATTATGAAAAAATAGCTTATTTCCAAAATGTTAACAGATATTTTTCATTTTTCATCTGTGAACCTGATATACATATAATTTGCATATGCATACATTAATATACATACACATGTATAACCATATAGACATGTGTACACATAGATATATGTACATAGATTACATTTATGCAAATATATACATATTATATGTATATTAACACAAAGAAAAAGGAAGGAAGGAAGCAGGAAGAAAGTTGCTTTCATAGTCATTGGAACAAATGATTTTCATCCACCCATTCAATCAGGGGAAATCTTCATATGCTTCAGGTAGACATCCCTGTAACTCACTGACAGGTTTGAGGCTTGTCAGTTACCCTCAGCCTGGTTTGACCATTGCCAAGATGGTTTCACCCGGATGTGGCCACTGTGCATGCTATAGTTTCTTGGAGCCATAGATAAGAGTTGGATGATAGGTGGACATCAAAGGTGGATGAGCAGCCTTGTAAAGAGCTCAGTAGGCCCTTACAACCAAGGTGCTATTCCTCCTTGAGCAACTAATGCATAATTATTTCAATATTTGAATTTATATCCCCAGAGCCTGCACATCATAGGAATGTAATAAATGGTGGATCAATAGACACACATTCATATATGGTCAAATATCTATACATACAGAAGTATGGGATCAAAAGTTCAACACAAAACTTCTCCCTTCACAAGCCTACCCAGTCCAGAAGCTCTTTTTATAGTGGTAAAGAACTGAAAGCAGGAGGGGTCCCCATTAGTTGACGAATGGCCAAGCAAAAGAAGGCATGTGAATGTTATTAGAATATAATTGTGCCATAAGAAATAATGAAAAGAAATCAGATAAATTATGTATGAATGGTTGCAAGGTGAAGAAAGTAAAAGCAGGAAAAACAATGTATAGAATAACTATATTATCAAGAAAAGCAATTTTGAAAGACTTGAACATTTTGATCATCTCAATCGCCAAGCATAATTCCAGAGGAGTAATGATGAAGTTTCTTGACAGAGAGGTGATGGACTCAAGATACAAAATAAATAATCAATAAATCAATGTTTATTAAGTGCTTACTATGTGTCAGGTACTGTGCTAAATAAGGCATACATCTCCACAAATAATTTTGTTTGATGACACATATATGTTACAAGAGCTTTCCTTTATTTTTCATTTTTTTAAATCCTTAATGCTATTTTTTAGTTGAATAGAATTTTATTTTCAAAAATACATGTAAAAACAAATCTTGACATCAGTTTTTTAAAACTTTGTTTTCCAACTTCTCTTCCTCCCTCCCTTCCCACCCCCAATCCACAAGAACTCAAGCAATTCAAAATAAGTTATACATAAGTAGTCATGGAAAACATTCTTACATTACCTAGGTTGTGAGAGAGAACATTCAAAAAAACAAAACTTCAGATTAACGAATTGTCAAAGAGGGAAAAAAATTGTAAAAACATACATTTCCATCTGTTTTTAGATACTATCAGTTCTTTCTCTGTAGATGGGTTGCAATTTTCCTAAGTTCTTCAGGATTATATTCGATCATTGCCTTGCTGAAAATAACCACATGCTTCCCAGCAGATCCTCTTACACTATTGCTGTTATTTTGTATAAAGTACATTTCACTCTACTTCAGTTCATGTAGGTCTTTCCAGGTTTTTTTCTGATAGTATCCTGTTCATCATAACTTGTATATAGTACCTTAAACTTGACAGAGAATTTTCTTCATAAAGTAGATACCATACATTTTGCCATTATAATCAATCATCATAACTATTTCCCTCCATCCTATTCCCTTCCCATGATATTTACTCTATTTTCTATCTTCTTTTAACCTATTCCACCTCAAAAGTGTTTTACTTCTGACTGACCCCTAACCTGCTCTGCACTCCCTTTTTTCACCCTTCCTTCCTTGTTCTCTTCCCCTCCTACTTTCCTGTAGGGTAAAATAGCTTACTCTTCCCAATTTGGTGTGAATGTTATTCCCTCCTTGAGCACACTCTGATGAGATTAAGGTCTTTGAGCTAATTCTGTGTTCTAAATTTTCCTTCCTCCCTCCCTCTTCAAACCTCCCTATGAAATCAAGCAAGTCAATATGTCATACTTGTGCAGTAATCCAGAACATCTTCACCTTCCTTGAAAGTGTTTTGCTTTTTACTGCTTTCTCCCCTAATTTGCCCTTCCCTCCTTCCCCTCTTCCCCTCCACATCTCCCTTCCCTCCCTCAGGGCAAAAATATATTACTATACCTGCTTGATTATGTATGTTAGTCCTTCTTTGAGCCAATTCTAATAACATTAAGGTTCACTCACTTCCCAACACCTTCCCCCTCTTCCCCTCCCCTCCATAACCTTTTTTCTTGTTTCTTTCATGTGAACTACCTCTCCCCAGACCATCTCTCTCTTTCCCCCTGCCCCAGTCTATTCCTCCTACACCTCAACCCTATTTTTAAAATGTCATCATGGGTTAGCTAGGTGGCACAGTGGACAATGCATCAGCCCTGGACCCAGGAGGTCCCAAGCCCAAATCTGGTCCCAGACATAAAATACCCCACCCTGTCTACCCCACAAAGAACAAAACATAAATGCTTTACAGATATCATCCTTTTCTATTCAGTTTAGACCTGTGTCTTCTGTGAATTCCTTATTCAGATAGCTCGTATGAGTTCAAAGTATTATCTTCCCATTTAGGAATGTAAACAGTTTGATTTTTTTTTTTTAGTGAGGCAATTGGGGTTAAGTGACTTGCCCAGGGTCACACAGCTAGTAAGTGTTAAGTGTCTGAGGCCGGATTTGAACTCAGGTACTCCTGAATCTAGGGCTGGTGCTCTATCCACTGCACCACCTAGCTGCCCCAACAGTTTGATCTTTTAATATCCCTCATGAAGTCTTTTTCCTGTTTACCTTTTTATGCTTCTCCAGGGTCTTGTATTTGAAAGTCAAATTTTCTATTCAGTTCAGGTCTTTTCATCACAAATGCCTGAAAGTTCTCTTTTTTATTGAAGTCCCATTTTTTACTCTGAAAGAGTACACATAGTTTTGCTGGATACATGATTCTTGGCTGTAGTCCCAGTTCTTTTGTCCTCTGGAATATCATATTCTTTGCCCTCTGGTACTTTAATGTGGATGGTGTTAGATGTTGTTTTAGCCTTACTGTAGTTCCACAGTATATGAATTCCTTTTTTCTAGCTGCTTGCAATATTTTTTTCCTTGACCTGGGAGCTCTGGAATTTGGCTATAATATTCCTGGAGGTTTTCCTTTTGGGATTTCTTTCAGCAGGTGATGAGTTGATTCTTTCAATTTCTATTTTGGTCATGGTTTTCAGGTAGTCCAATGATTTTCATATTATCTCTCCTGGCTTTATTTTCCAGGACAGCTGTTTTTCCAAGGAGATATTTTACATTGCCCTCTATTTTTTTTCATTCAATTGGATTTGTTTTACTCTGTCTTGATTTCTCATAAGGTCACTAGCTTCCATTTGTTTAATCCTAATTCTTAGGCAATTATTTTCTTGAGAGAGCTTTTCTATTTCTTTTCCCATTTGGCTTTTCAAACTGTTGACTTTTTTCTCATGACTTTCCTTCATTGCTCTCATTTCTCTTTCCATTCATTCCTCCTCCATCTCTCTAAATCTTCCTTCTATCTTTCCTACTTTCTCTTCAAAGTCCCTTTTGAGTGCTTCCACAGCCTGAGACCAATTAATATTTTTCTTGGAAGCTTTGGTTGTTGGAGCTTGGACCCTGTTATTATCTTCTTCTTCTGAGGGTGTATTGTGGTCTACCTTTCCCTCAAAGAAGTTTTCAATGGTCTGCTGCTTTCCCTGCCTACTCATCCTGGCTGACTATTTCTTGGCTTTTAACTCCTTCTTAAAGTGTAGCACTGCTTCCAGGACACATTGTTTGAGCTACAGAGTGGCCCAGGGGGTGATTGGGCTTCTTCTCAGCCTGCCTGGCCTGTGAGTAACCATGGCTGCTTTCTCTTTAACCTAGAAACAAAAGTCTGATTGAACTCTGATTCTCTATGGTCAGAAGCTTGGTTTGTCTGTGCCCCTCCCCCACTGGGCCACCACCACTTCAATTCAGCCCACTGGTTCAGACCCAGGGCACTTTGCCCCAACTCCAGCAGAGACTGCCTCCACTTCACCCTGGCCTACTACCAAACCCCCTGACGAGTCCGTGATCATGATTGGAGTCTCAGAAGCTGTTGGTGCTTAAGACTCTGGCAGGTGCTGGAAGCACTCTCTATCCCTGAATGGGTCCTGACTGCACACTCAGTTGTTCAGCATAATAAGTAAGTGATCAGAATTGCCCTCTTTTGCTGAGAAATCATCTCACTCTCTTATTTTTTCTAATTAGGTAAGCATATTGGGAAGGAGAGAGGAATAAGAAAAAGAAAAAAAAAAGGAAGGTCATTGAGCCATCTTTGAAAGAAAAGTACAGAAAAGAAAGTACAGAAAGAATCACAATACAGCAAAGTCTAATTTTAAAAGCCTCAGATTTAAACCTAAGTGGCATTGTGGGTAGAGGACTAGACTTGAAGTCAAGAATATCTGAGTCCCCATTCTGCCTGTTACTAGCTGTATGACCCAAAGAAAGTTATTTAAACTCTTATGTTAAATTTCCTCATCTGTAAAAATGGGGATAATAATAACAACTGATTTTACAGGGATGTTTTAAGATCAGAAGAGACAAGCGATGTAAACATTATAAGAAATGTATACCTTAAAGTATTATATAAATATATATATATGTATATGTGTATATATATATATATGTATATATAAAAGAAAAATATGCCAACAATAGATATCTGTAATTTCATAGACAATCCTCTATTTCTTTTCCACTACATATATAGAAATGGCTCATTTCATTTGGTTTTTTGCTAATTTTAGACTGTCAAAAATAAAAATAAAGATTTTGCATGCTGTTCCTTGGCCTTAGGATTGTGTCTCAGAGATAGGCCTAGTGAGTCAATGGTTTACTCCACTAATTCCATTTTATTGCCACTAGCCTACTTGAATAATTCCTAAGCAGAGGACATATGTGCTCACAGAGTGTATTTCTTGGCAGCCCTACAGCCAGTGAAACAGGAAGGAGAGCAAAGAAGGGCTCATAGTGCATTAGGAGAATACATATCATTACCAGTTATTACATTTCCTAAATTCATAAAGTAGACGTTATTAGTTGAAAACAATCATTCCATCCTTCTTTCTAGAAATAGTGCCTTCATTTCCCCTGAGGGACCCTTCCTTCATTCTTGATCTCTCTCTCTCTCTCTCTCTCTCTCTTTCTCTCTCTCCGATTTTCTCTGTTTCTCTTTGTCTTTGTCCCTTTGTCTTTGTCTCTGTCTCACTCTCTGTCTGTTTCTCTTTCTCTAGCTCTGCCTCTCTCTGTCTCTGTCTCTGTCTTTCTCTATCTCTGTTTCTCTCTGTCTCTCTCCTGTCACATTCTACCTGATTTAGCATTAATTCTTATATGTAACATCCTCTTTATGGGCAGGATGGTCTCATGTCTTTCATCTTTATATTATCATAGAGGGAACACAGGACACAACATGTGATTAATAAGTAGTTGATTAGTTGAATGGTGTCAAGATCAGTTATATAGGACTCCCACTATAACCTTGAATCCCAGCTTCACTACTTTATTTATGACTTTGGACACAGCATGTCACCTCTTTGGGCCTCAGTCTCTTCATATGAGAAGTAATGGATTTGGATGGGTTTCACTCTTAATTTTGCAACAACAGAATGTCACGAGTGTACTACATGACTTTGAGAGAATTAAATAATATCTGAATCAGCATCTGGAAAATAGGAATACTGATATCAACATTAAAATAACAATAGTGACAGCAATAGTTTATATTTATATGACACTTACTATGTGCCAGGCACAGTATTAAGCACTTCATAATTGCTGTCTGATTTGATCCTCCCAACAACTCTGAGATGTAAATGTTATCATTATGCCCTTTTACAAATGAGAAAACTGAGGGAAAAAATTCTAAGTACATGCCCAGGGTCCCACAGATAATAAGTGTCAGAGGTCAGATTTGAACACAGGTATTCCTAATTCCAGAGCAAGGGCCTGCTATGAGCTGGCAAGGCAATTTTGAATAAGTCACTTAGTATCTCTTAGTCTTGGTTTCTTCAACTAAAAATGTAGGTAATGATATTAACTGCCATACTAGTGATACTAACATATCACTAACTAGTGCTACCTAACATACATAATGATGCTAACTTTGGATACTAACATTATTTTAAAATAATAATATCTGCTCTTCTCCATATACTTAATGATGATGTTCCCCTATAAAGGAACTATGGGCCTTTCTTTCATCTGGAAAATGGGGGTAATGATAGTATTGATATATACTAGTGTTGCTAACTGAGAAAAAATGCTGATGTGTAGCTCTTCTCAAAGAAAAACAGGAGCAAGAGAGGGGATGGGGGTTGATAGCTAGCTAGAACCAGTTGGAACTGCTCTAAGCCAGCAAGGTGGGCATGTCTGAACTTTTGGTGAACCCAGTTGCTACTGCACATGCTTAATCAGTATTAATGAGTTCATTAATATTAGATGCTAAAGCCACAAAGGTGGAGATTGCCGCTATTTTCAAACATGCAATGTATGAAGGAATATGTAATGTAACAGGTGGACATACCAACGGGTTACATAGGTGGACTCATCCAGGAAAACTGTAAATCTCTCATCCAAATAGGTAAAGGAGGGGAAGGACCTTATGCATTCAGAGTAGGGATATAAGCTTGTCTGTAGCTTGGCTCCAGTGCACTCCTATGAGCATGAGCAGGAGTGCCATTCTCATGTGAATGCAACAAAAAGCCTTGTTCCATACTCTATTGCAAGTTTGATCATTTGTAAGTACTTATTACTTCCAACACTAACATACTAGTGATAACTAATGTACACAGTGATCTTCACTAATATACCATACAAGATAATTGGGAAGAGATGTCTTTGTATACCCTAAAATTCTAGCAGAAAGTTCTTTACTCGGGGTCAATGGAACTGCTTTTTAAAAATATTTTATTAACTGTCTTTGAATTTGTTTCCTTTGTGATCCTATGCACTTTATTTTGTCTCTTTAGAAGCATTTCTCTGGCCTTAGACTTCACCAGACTATCAAAGGGATCCATGTTACACACACACACACACACACACACACATACACACACGGTAAGAATTCCTGTAGTGTCATCAGATGAGCTATGGTAGTTATTCTAGTTCCAACATTTGATGATTCCATGTCACTTTGCATGTTCCCATCTATGTTACTATTTAGCACAATTCCATGCTAAGCATAAGGTCAACCCTGTTCTCTTTTGTTTCCTGTTCACTACCAGTTCCAAGTATTGAACAACTGAATTCAACCCATGCTCCCTAGGCATGAAGAGATCCAGCAGAAACACCTTCTGCCAGCATACCCAAAGGGGCAGTATTATACCCAAAATACTTTGACACTGTGGAACAAGACACTCTCCAAAACTTCAAGTCGTCTAATGCTATCTGTATAACTAGACTTCTGATATTATCTTTTTCAGCTTTACAAATACCACTGCTCAAAGCTGTTGGAAGGAGTATCACCGGGGAGCTACTTTGAAAGTTTGGCTGTGAATGCTTGTTAAACTCACACAGTTCCCCCAAATCATTCTATATTTAGGAAGCTAAACATTCCCTAGGTCCTGGCACCATAAACATCCCAGCTTTGTAATGAGTGTTAGTTCTTTCTACCATATGTACATATCATTTCACATGTTCAACAATGATCACCAGCCAGACCAAGTGACTACTCCCCTTGAGTTAGGAACACTGCATCTCTGAAGTCATGAATGCTTGAACAACACTCAAAGCTCAACAAGGTAGTGAGGTTCAAAGCAAATGATCAAAACTAATCATAAATTCATGCCTGAGATCTACATTTGGCTCTCTATTAACCTTCCTAAAATCAGCATAAACCAATCAAATCAAAATCTGAACACATGTAAATATTTAATAACCAGAGTCCTATATATATATATATATATATTCATGATGTATTAATTGGTACTTGATTGCTAAATGTTGTTTTCTTGCATGAGTATTATATTTTTCCCTTTATCCTCACACTAAAAATGTAATTGTCTTTTATGGTGACATTTTTTTTTCCCTCTGAGAGAAAATCCTTTCCCTTGCAATAAAGTGTAGGGAGATCTTGCAATACAACTTTTCTTTTTTGTATAAAAAACAGACTTGATGTTGGACTTCTCTTTGTTCTCAAAATATTTTAGCCTGAGACAGACCATGTTTTTTTCTGTCATAAAATTGCCTTGAAATGTGTAGAGAAGATAAACTCTGTGCTTATTGTTTGTTGACTATTAATTTTGGTTTTTGGTGAAGGAAAATGCCATCCTAAAGGTTTTCCTCCAACAAAGTGACACATGCAGTCAGCTTTAGAATACCATTTGTGAAAATTTGCCTGCTTGCTGCTCAAAACTCCAACAAAGGTACAATCAAGACCTGTGGAGATTATTTTCATAAAAATTTTGTAGAGCTGGGAAAAGAGTTTTATATGTCATTATAGATATGGACATTTTCTTATTCACTTCTTTTTTTGGTGATAAGGTCTGAGTTTATTTTTAACATCTCTTATTTAGAAACTTTATGTCTATTTCCATATCAGCACTGGAGACGAGATCGTATAGATTATTTCCTTTACCTCTTTAGTATTATTCATTTTCTGACAAAAGGCTAACAAACTGGGTAAGATCTCACAATGATCAATAAAACAACAAACTAAGCTAATGTTGACATTGCTGCTGTTAACCCTGGTGATTATTTTACTTAATGGAAGCTATCTATCTTCATCACAGTTAAGTTACTCTATTAATAGTATATAGATGAGCCCAGCAAAGTGATAAATGATGTTGGTGTTTGTTTTCTTTTTCCCAAAAAACTATTAAAACTCTTAATGTTTCCCATGACCTCATAAAGATTTAAATAAATAAATCAAAACTTTCACCTCTTTATTTCTGACTTTCATTATCTATATATGCTGCAATTTTTTTTCATCTAATGAAAACTCTACCAAATAGTTTCAATGTAACAACTACTGGAAAGCAAGAATTTAAAAGCTTTTGCCTTCCTAATCATTCCTTTTCCATTACTTTTGCAGCTTGTTTTTTTTTTTATCATGAGTTGGTAACATTGTATCAACTTAAAAAAAAAGTTAAATTACTTTCATTAACTATTTCTTGAGCATTTAGTATGTATGGAGTTCTATTCTAGCCATTCCCTGGTAAGGCTAAAAGTGGGCTATGCAGAGGATGAACCCAAGATGGTAAAGTAAAGGAAGAATTTTACCTGAGTTCTCCCAACATTTCCCACTATTTTTTCCTGTCAGATTGAATTCTAAATGTCAGAACCAACAAAAGGTCTAATTGAGTCATTTTTCCAACCCAGGACAACTTAGTAAAACAGAAAAAGACAGTTATAGACAATAGGGTGGAGTTAACCGGGAGTTCTGAAAAGCAGAAGCAACATCAGCTGTGAGCTTTGAAAGTATCTGCAGCTGTTGTAGCAGCAGTACCTGCTGCACCAAGAGCACTCATTATCTGGAGATGGTAAGAGGAGTGAACATTTGGTCAAAAAGAGAACACAGGGGACCCTGTGCTAACAAGGAGTATAGGAAAGGGCATGATTTGATGTCTCCATTGGTCATTAGCCAGTCATGAGTTTCAGTTCCAGGGCAGTGAAGAGCATTTGCCTGTAGTAGCAGGGGCCCTAGCTGGGTAAGCAAAAACCAGGAGAGCTGTGACCACATATTTACCAAGATTATATGAATTTGAAAGTACCAAAAACTTAGAGGTCTCTAAAACTAGCTATGAAAAGAGCAGGGCATGAATGGCTGAAGTTTAGGACAGTCACCTTCCCCCAATTCTACATAAGCAGAGCCATACTCTAATAAAATGTACAAAGTCAAGAAATAGGCTGGAGAAGAGATAAATACATATTTTTTGTGGGGCAAAATGATGGTTAAGTGGCTTGGCCAGGGTCACACAGCTAGTAAGTGTCAAATGTGTCAAATGTCTGTGGCCGAATTTGAACTCAGGTCCTCCTGAATCCAGGGCCAGTGCTTTATCCACTGTGCCACCTAGCAGCCCTGAAAGATTTTTGAAATAACAAAATTGAGTATGTAAAGAATTAATTGTTATTTGAGGTTTTTATGCCTCAGCGCGCACTGGCCTGGGGCTTCACAAACTGCACAGTGCTCCACCCACTGGTTGTCGCTGTTGCCAGGGCTATGGCACCTCATGTCATCACCACTCGCCAACGCCTACATGGGCCTGGCAAAATTATAATGATTGGAAGCCTAGTGAGGGCAGTCATGTGACTGTCAGAGCAGCCATCCCATTGGCTGGGGCTGTGTGGGGAGTTTCTAGGTTTGGGGGAGTAGAATTGAGCATTCGAAGTGGAAGCTGGAAAGGGACAGGCATTCTGCTGCGTATTTTCAGCTCATTCCTGGGCAATGGTATTTTTTCAGGTATTATAATTTTCCTTTCCCCATTTTATTTCCTTTCCCTTGATCCTACTGATTCTGTTTGTGTTTTGTTTTTAAGTTCGTTCTTGTTAAAATAAATCTTGTTCCGTTTTGAGGGAGGCTGCCAGTCTCCTTCCTTGCCCCAATATTGCAGCGAGCCTCTTAGCTAGCATTCCCCAATTAAAAGTTGGTTCCCACAAGTACAAATCAAAGAAGAATGACAGGGGAAATTAGAAAATAAAATAAATGAGAGAAGTGTAAGAAAAGTAGGAAAATTGAATTAATAGCTTGGTAAAAGAGATACAAAACCTCATAGAAGAAGATATTTCCTTAAAAATTAGAATTGGTCAGATAGGAGCTAATGACTTCATGGCACATCTAGAAATAATGAAAACAAAATCAAAAGTTCTTAAAATAGAAGCAAATGTAACATATCTCATAGGAAAAGCAACTGACCTAGAAAATAGATTGAGGAGAGGTAATTTAAGAATTATTAGACTACATGAGGGCCATGATGATAAAAAGAGCCTACACATCATATTTCAGGAAATTATAAAAGAAATTGCCCAGATATCTTAAAATGCACAGGGAAATACAGAAATGGAAAGAAACCCATTGACCATATCCTCAAAAAGATATCAAAATAAAATCATGCAGGCATATTATTATAGCCAATTCCAGATCTCCCAGGTCAAGGAGAAAATTTGGCAGTCAGCCAGAAAGAAATAATTTAAATATCAAAGAGCCACAGTCAGGATCACATAAGGCTACCACTAAAAAAGGAATAGGAGTGCTTGGAATATGATATTCTGAAAGGCAAAGGAGCAGGGTTACTACCAAGAATAGCCTATGCAGCAAGACTGAGTATAATCCTTTGAGTGGGGAAATGTATATTTAAGGGAAAAGAACATGGAAGGGGAGACACAGATGGAAAGCTATAGAGTAACTTGGAAATTGTATCAGGTGGAATTTTGATCAGGAAAGCTAAGAAAAATTCACAGTGCATTCTAGATCACTGCAGCTCAAGGAGACAGAAAATTCTAAGGATGCTGGGGCAAATGTTGGTGGGGAGCAAACTTGATTCAGTGGTAGTAAGGTACATTTTAGTACCAAAGAAGAAAAAGAGGGCCTAAGCTGACTATGGTAGAAAGAAAGCCCAGGAAATCCCTGAATTAGTACTAGGGGCAGGAATAGGTGCCACCTAGCAGTACTGTCACCTATTATCAAGTTCCCAATCTCAGATACACAAAGGAGACAAGGGATCTCAAGTGAGATCAAGGCTGAACTGATTCATATGCACAGGACTCTGGAAATAAAATGGCATTGCATATTCTGAGCACATGAGTATAACTGCAACATTTCTATCCTTTAGCCCAGCACATAAGATGGTAATGGAATAATGAGGACAGGAGACCCAGCCCAAAGGAGATGCAGCATTATAGTCACTCTGAATCTACAGAGCTACCCATTGGGCTAACAGTGACTAAGTCTAACATTAGTCTACTGAAATTCAACCATACTCAAGCCAACAGACACAAACCTGTGTTAGGAACTTACATAATTAAGACTAGGAAGGCAGGAAACAAAATATATCCTATATCCCACATCGTTGGAAATGAAACTGAAGATTTTCAGGTCTCCAGCTAGATCCATGAAAGGAAAATAAAGAGCTAAAAGGATAGAAGCTCATACCAGCCATTTCTCACACTCAAACCCAAAAGTGTTCAAAGCTTAGCACCAACTTAAAGTCCAAAGTCAAATAGGGTGGAAGAATAAGCAAACAAATAAACAATGACAAATCCAACCACAAAAAGTTAATGTGGTCATGGGAAATACTCAAGACACAAACTCAAAAAAAAAAAAAAAAGACATTGACTTGGAAAACGTCTATAAGCAAAGCCACACAGAACAATGCTAATTGAACACAAACAAATCAAGAATTCATAGAGGAATTAATAAAAAAATTATAAATTAAACAAAATAATATTTTAAATGAGAGTAGTAGAGGTAAAAATAGGAAAATAAATTAGATATCTGGGAAAAAATTATGAGAAGGAAATTAATAGTTTAATAAAAGAGATATAAAACCTTCTGGAAGAAAATAACTTCTTTAAAACTAGAATTGGCTAAATATAAGCTGACTACATGAGATGAGATTTTTTAAGTCAAAAGATAGGGAAAAAAGTGAAACATTCCATAGGAGAAACTGGCCCAGAAAACACATTGAAGAGAGATAATTTAAGGATCACTTGACTAACCAAAAGCCATGAACAAAAGCCTAGGTTGTTGTCCTTTGTTCTTGAAGGACAAAAATGAAATCAGTGTGTTGGGGTCACTGTGTATGACTATGTACACTGTGATTGATCAGACCAATATGAGCTCAGAAGGCTCAACATCAGGTTAGATACAAATAGTCCATATGCACATTTGGAGTGGAGATGTCTCTAAATTTTTACATTTCATATTTCGTATGAGATAATGAAATTCTGCTTTGCTTATAGAGCATGGTGCCTTCTTTGATACAGGCATGCCATGCTGGGTGGACGTGTGCCAGTGTCTCTCATGTCTTGCAATCAATTCCAAAATTCTTCAGAGAAACCTTGAGAATTTCCTGTTAACACTTTTTCTGACCTCTATGTGAGTGCTTGCCTTATGTGAGTTCTCTATAAAATTGATTTTAAGAAAACAAACTTTTGGCATTCAAACAACATGCCCAGTGCATTACAGTTTCACTTTCTGGGAAAAGTAGAGATTGAATGCTAGGCAGTTCAGCTGAAGAAAGGACCTCAGTGTCCAATATCTGATTTTGCTAGGTGATCTTTAGAATCTTCCAAAGACAATTCAAGTGGAAGTCATACAGTTTCGTAATGTGGCACTGTCCAGGTTTCACAGGCATACACCAATGCGGTTAGCATAATGGCTCTGTAGACCTTCAGTTTGGTAGACAATCTAATACCTTCTCTCCCACACTTTCCTTCAGAGACTGCCAGACACAGAACTAGCTCTGGCAATGCACACATCAACCTCATCACCTACATGTATACCCCTGGAAAGTATATGCCAAGTAAGTGAATTTATCCCTAGCATTCAAAGTTCCTCCATTGGCTATAACCAAAATCTAGAACTCTCAGTAAAAGTAAAAAAGAAAAAAGTAAAACATATCCATTGTCTTTTAGCTAGTGCTCTGCTGAGATACATTCTAAATTAGAGTGGCCCTCAGAATACAAAAGCACCTGAGCCTATGCCTTTATGTGAAGACTTTCTAATTTTGGTTGGCCAGACCACTTACAAAAGAACCCTAGGCTATCTGCAAACCACATTGAAGAGCAAATAATACAACTTGAAAATGAAGAAAATAGGAGTTAAGAAAAATTTATTTCAATATTTTCTTTGTTTCAATCACTATAGTAAATTTGGTTAGGTAATGCATCTAGAAAATTTCCATTCCAGTCAGAAATCCTACTGGTATAAAAGTGATTTCTAACAAATGACTCCCTATAATTTTTTGAAGTTATTAAAGCATGTCAGCATAGATTAAAAAGGGCATGGGGAGCCAGGTGGCTCAGTGGGTAGAGTCCTGGGCCTGAAGTCAGGAAGACTTTTCTGCCTGAGTCCAAATCTGGCTTCAGACACTTACTAGCTATGTGACCCTGGGCAAATCATTTAACACTGTTTGCCTCAGTTCTTCATCTGCAAAATGAGTTGGAGAAAGAAATCGCAAACCACTTTGCCAAGAAAACCTCAAATAGGGTCATGAAGAGTTGGACAGGATTGAAACAATGAAACAACAATGAATACATTGAAAGAACCCTTTTACAATCAAAATAATTACAAGCAGTAGGATGTCAGGCAGTGAAAAACAAGCCCCTACTATGTTCCAGGCACTATGCTATGTACCATGGAGTCAAAGAAAAACAAAAATACAGTCAAATGTTTATGTATACATAATATATAGAGAGTGTAAGTGAAAAGCAATATCAGAAAGCTTGTGGGGAAGTGGGGGTGCCAGGAAACATTTCCTGCATGAGGTGGAAATTGAACTGATCCATGAAAGAAGTCAAGGAAGCTAGTTATTGAAGTGAGGGTGGAGAGCATGTATAACCTATATCAGATTGCTTACTATCTCAAGGAAATGGGGTGGGGGGAGGAGAGGGTTGGAGGAAGGGATGGGATTTGGAACTCTAAACTTTAAAAAAATAGTAAAAAATTGTTTTTAACACATAATTGGGAAAAATAATATATTATTAAAAATAAAAAATAAATAAAATGTGTAGAGGGGTATAAAGTGGAAGAAAACTGCAAAGTGTGGAAGGGACCATGTTGTAAAGGACTTGAAATGCCAAACAGTATTTTATGTTTTATCCTGGAGGTATACAAAGTGGATAGAGTTCACTGAGTATCCAATGTGCCAGTCAAAATCATTTATTTATAAATTACTACATGATAGGCACTGTGCCAAACTCTTGGGGATACAAAGAAATGGAAAAATGTTCCCAGCTGTATGGACCTCACATTCTAATGGGGGAAACAACATGTAAACAACTCTGTATATGTGAAATATATATGGTATAAATAGGAGCTAATCTCAGAGGGAAGTTGTTAGACTTGGAGGAGGAGATGTGGAAAGGTTTATTACATAAGATGGGAATTTAGCTGAGTCTTGACGGAAACCACATTAGCCAATAAAATGGAGAGAGCGGAGGGAGTAAGGTAGGAGAGTGGGATGGTTAGATCTAGCCCTTGGTGAAATTGCTTTAACTGAGTTGTGGAAGATGGATTAGGGTGGGGAGAGACTTCAGGTGAGGGGATCAGTTGAAAGACTGCTGCAATAGTCCAGGCATAAGCGAATGAGGACCTGTACAAGGGTAGTGGCTATGCCAATGGAGAAAAGGGTCATTTCTGGAGAAATGAAAGTAAAGAAGACACAATTTGACAAGAGAGTAGGCATCAATCAGTAAACATTTATTAAGTGTTTAATATTTTCAGAAATTGCCTTAAATACAGGAGATCAAAAAAAGAAGAAAAGAAAGTCCCTGACCTCAAGGAACTTACAGTCTAATGGGTATGTGGAATAAATGTAAGGGGACAGTTCATGATGTGGGACTGAATGTCAGAAGAGAGATGAACACTGGAAATCTAAATTTGGGAATCTTCTTCACTAAGATGATAGTTATAGCCATGAGCATGGTGTGATCACCAAATGAGATACTAAAGAACAAAATAGAAGAGAGCTTAGGACAGAGCATTGGGAGGCACACATTATAAGTGGGTATGCACTGGATGAAAGTCTAGCAAAAAAAGTCACACACATAGAAAGAGAATCAATAGAGAGAAATGACAAAAATAAAGAGGAAAAACTATCCAGAAGAAGAAAATTGTAAACAGTGCCAAAAACTGAAGAGAGGTTAATAATTATGAACATTTAGTTGTTTTTTGTCCTTTGTTCTTGAAGAGGACCTTGACATCTGAAGGTGATTTCATGACTTGCAGTGAATTGCATTTAAATGAGGGAGGGCTATGCAAAGTAACCAACATCATTAACCCTCTCCTCCAGAACCATCTGGGTCCAGTGGCAAGATATAGGTCAGGATGACTAGAGATGGCCCCAGATGCAGTGGGAGATCATGGCCTTTTAAGCTAAGGCCTTTCAAGGGTCTCAGTTTGCCTAAGGCAACACTCAGTGTTTAAGGCTAGGTAGGAAGGAAAGCAAAGAAAGGCTTCTTTGACCTAGTCAAAAAGAAAAGAGAGAGAGAGAGAGAGAGAGAGAGAGAGAGAGAGAAAGAGAGAGGGGGATGAATAGATGGATAGATAGATAGATAGATAGATAGATAGATAGATAGGTAGATAGATAGATAGATAGATAGATAGATAGATAGATAGATAGATAGATAGATGGATGGATAGATGGATAGATAGATAAACATGAATATATAGATCACCTGAATTTGATGGAGGTGTCTTCTCATCCAAAAGTATTTTTATGAGACGCTGCATTAATAAGATTAATAGGAACAAAATGTCCTTCAACTTGCGTCAAGATAATGGAATGTGATAGATGAGATTTGGCAGATACTCAGGGGCCCACCTGGAGACTGATTTAAACTGATTGAATTGAATAAGGCGACTGACTGTTGACTGCTTACTAGATTGTAAGCACATCTGGCTGGTATTTAAGGGTACTTAAGAAGGTATTGTTCTCAGAAGCTAAAAACTTTGAACTTTACATTGAAACCAACTTTGGGTCCATTGAACCAATGAATTTTAATGACACCAGCCAATCAGCTTGAAGAACCTCCCATTTCTGGGAGGGGAACATGAAAGAGGAAGCAGACGCTGGGGAGAGAGTGTTTCCTCTTTTGATGCAAGAGATCGGCATGGTGGCAGAGGACTTTAGAAGTGGGAATTTAGGAAGGTTAGGATTGCCAGGTTATAGGAAATCTGTTCTCAATCTTTCTCTTTCTTTTACCATCTTTCAATAAGCCCTTAAAAAACCTAAACTTGTTTATGAGTGATTTTAGTCAGTTTTCCCCAAAAACTGGGGGGACAGATTAGAACCCACATTTAGAATTTTAAATTACACAAACTGAACTACAAACTGAACCCAGATAGCTAGCAGATAAAGGAACATACCTAGTGACTTCTTTTCCTTCAGGATAGTAAGTCCCTATCTTATTGTGAAATCCGGGCAACTTCATCCTTGCCAAAACCTTTTTGGAAATCCTGTAATCTTATCATGACACCTCTGTTACACTCATTCTTGTTATTGTATTTGATTTGGGGTTGATCTATAACAGATAATGCCCATGGAAAAAACACCTTATATACCCTCAGAAAAGGGGAGTCCCTGAGCTCCCTTCTGAGGAGGGGGGTCTCCAGCATGATAATTGGTCTTTCTTCTTGGGACAAAATAAATTGTTATTATGTTTTTTCCTATCCATTCTCTGATCTCTTTTCTCTGAGGTTCCTAATTCTGGTAGGAGAGGCAGGAATAGCCTTCTCTGATCTGGGTGAACAAATGGTAGGAGATGTTATTGATGTCTCTGATCTGTTTATTATTTTTGTAGGCAGATGGGTATGAAAACTATATTTTAATATTCAATGACAGATAGATAGGCAGATAGGCAGATATATAGGCAGATTGATAGACAGATGGGGGGAAAGACCCTCAGGGTTTCTGGCCACAAGGGAAATAATTGCTATTTACACCTACTCTGAGACATCAAGAGACCAAATAATTGTCAAATGAGACTTGGGCTGGGCAGGAACTGTCTCTTTTATCTAGTCAAAAAGAAAATAAATAGATAGATAAATGGAAGATGGGCTGAAGAGAGAAAGATCCTCCAGTTTAGAAGACTTAGAAAAGGTTATTAGATGTGGCAATTATAAGGCCATTTTTCACTCTTGAGAAAGAAGTTTCAGTTGAACAATGAAGGCATAATTCAGATTTTACGAGAATTAGAACAGAGTGAAATGGAAATAAATGGAGGCAATGAGTGTGATCAGCTTTCTTAAAGAAAGTTATGATAGATATAGTTGGATTAAGTGACAGTTGTATCTATTTTTTTAATGGATGGGCATGTTTGTAGTAGATGTATAAACTGTGAAGATTAGACTGGCAAGGGTGGGGGATGATAATGGAGGCAATGTACTGAAGAAGGTAAGTATCATGGAATTAAGATCACATGTTGAGGAACTTGCCTTGGCAAGGAAAAGACAAGGATGAAAGAGAAGAAGAGAAGAGCTGATAATCTGACTGGTATTAGAAAAGAAGAATGATTCATTATTCATTTCTTCTCCAAGCTAGTGTATGAATTCATTAAGAGAAGGAAAGCAGGATAGTTAATGTATAAGATAACTAAGGAAGCAGTAATGTTTGGCCACAGTTTGCCCTCACCTCCTGAAAAATACTGCGATTAATTCAGGCCCTCCTGGAACAGTGGAACATTCTCCAATATCACTCTTCTTCCTACATCAAGCTCTGCTCCCTATAAAGTTTTTTTTTTGTCTTGTTTTATTTTGCCTCAGTCCACCCAAATATGCTGAATTCTAATTAGTGACATCTCTTTGCAGACTTATAATTCTGATAAAAATAATGCTTATAGTATTTGCTCTATTTTCTTGTTTGCTAAACACTGATGGTGAAATTTCTTTATTAGGAGTGAAAGAACATTAAGTATTCTTTGTTTTCATGTTGTAGCCAGGTTTCCTGGGCTAGATACAAGTAATGAAAAATGCTAATAACTTCTGCTCAAATCTTTAAATGATTCTTTAAATTATCTACATTTATAAGGGCCAAATTTAGTATGGGAAGAGTTAAGTGGGTGGCTTGCCATAGTATTGGGGTAAGAAAGGAAATAAGGAAATTAACAGCCTCTTTCAAAAAACAAAACAGGTTTATTAATAGGAACAAATTTAAAACACAAGTAATAGAGCTAGGAACAATGTCTAAATTTCTGGGGTAAAAAGGCCACAGGCACCCCGAACCTGCCTCCAGCCCTTTGCCTCAAAAAACACAAACATACCAACCACTTGAAATCTATAGTTCTAAGGAGAATTACTTTGTAGTCTCTTCTGTTTTGGTCTGAAGGTCAAACACCAACAGCTCCTCTGTCTCTCTTCCTTCCCCATTCCTCTCATAAAACTCTCCTCTCCCTCCAACTGCCTCTAACTGTCACTAACTGTCTCTCCCACAGGAAGGGGTGGGTTTTTAGTCATGCTGAGTCTCCAATTTGCTCAGCACTCCCACATGAGCTTTCCCCATTATAATCTGGCCAGAACCATGTGTTTGTGGGGGAATTATTAGTAGAGACTTAGTTAGTTTAAATAAATGTTCCCTGTGGTCAGAGCTCCTCTTGTTTGTTCAATTATCTCCCAAAGTACACATCCATCTTCTCTTAGGCTTTTTGAGCTTACATTTTTTTTTCAGTCTGACCATAATAAAGCAAAGATAGGGTTATGAAAACCCCAAATCACAATTAATTCCTTACACATTCCATAATGAAGTTGATAAAGAATTCATCAAAAGTAATGAAAACAGAAGTCACATCAAGTTTTTTGTTTCTGGTCATTTCCTGACCATAACAAAACTTGTAAATTGAATTATTTCTTTTTTTTTTGATGTTAGATATTTTAATTATGAATAATTATAATAGTGGTAGATTAAAGGCTAAAAAATTGTGACCTTCAGTGCTATAAAGAATTACAATGATGAAGAGCTCTCCACCATAAATCCAAAGGCACATTTGAGAAGATGGCAAGATTCTACCATAGCACAGCTTATATGCTGTTAGCTGGTACTTCATTTTTTGTTCAGTCTTATACCATACCATTAACACACAAATCCAAGAAGGATGGAAAGATCAAGCTCACTTAACCACAGGTAAAGAGCAGAAAAGTTTTTCATACTACTTGGTGTGTGTTTTTTTTTTCTTTCTCACATTTTCATATCATCTGGAGGGAGAATTGTAGTCTCCTGGCTCTACTCTGTACTCTGATTTCCAGAGACAGGGGAGCCCCACAGGACTATTGTGGAAGTTGGACTTCAATATCATCACATGCTCTTCCTCATGTCTCCCAGGGGCATTGAAATGAATTTGTAAAGTGTCTCCTGACCTATAACCTTGACCTCTGCATACTCTGACCAATTTACTGCTTGGAAATTGATGGCATGGCTGAGACTTCTGTCCCATTTCTACAATGAGATTATAGATACAACTTTTAAAACAAACCATCACATCTCTGATGGAGACAAGTCAAGATAGTCTGTCTCCATAATAAGTTTTATTATAACACAACTTTTATTTTTTTAATCTATTCTTATCATGTGGTCAGTGTAGGGAACTCCTATTGTGAATACTCCACAATTGCAAATACTCAACTTCTTTGTATCTGATAATCTTAGAGGACTTTTTATAAACACGAGAGGATGTGACTTGAATATAATCCCACAGCTAGAGTTAGGTCATCAGGAAGACAACAACCCAGATTTTCCTGACAATGTTCTTGGCCTTCTTTTTTTCTTGTAAGCTGTGTCCAGTCATGTTACTTTGCCATCCTCAGCTTCCAAAGAAAAGCTGTGATCCAGGTCTCCTACTATGCCAATCCATCTCTCCTTCAGTTTGAAATGCCTTACAACTTCAGGGATTTTCATTTCCACCAATTTCAAACAGTTGTCATGCCAGAAATGATGAATGTGATGATATTCCAAGAAGCTATTTAAAGCTGTCTAAATTATGGTTAAGGAGCTGAAACATACCTTTTTTCCCTCCATGTTCTGTCAAGGTATTCAAAACATTTTTTTTCAAATTACCTTCCATTCATGCAACACATATTTAATTAATTATCCACTACTTTTACAGCAGTGTTCTGGCTGCTATGGGATATATACATTAAAACATTTGCTCTAGAAAAAATTTAACACTTAGTAGGACACACAAGTACAGGACTTTTGTTTTTTTATTTTTTATTTATTTATTTATTTTTGTGAGGCAATTGGGGTTAAGTGACTTGCCCAGGGTCACACAGCTAGTACATGCTAAGTGTCTGAGGCTGGATTTGAACTCAGGTACTCCTGACTCCAGGGCCGGTGCTCTATCCACTGTGCCACCTAGCTGCCCCAGTACAGGACTTTGAAACTGTTTTTAACTGGATTTTGACTTCATAGGTTCCTCTATCAATGGAGATTGGCAACTTCTTGGCAAGTAGTCTTAGAGACTTACCTAGGCATGATGAGTTTAAGTTGTCCTGCCCCAGGTTCACATAGTGAGTAGGTATTAAAGGCAGAACTAGAAAGAAGCCTTCCTGATTCCAAGACCACCTCTCTATTCCACTTTTTGCAGTGTAATATAACTTCAGGGGAAAAAATGTAAAGCACACAAAATGGAAGTAATTCAGGAATGATATGCCTAGCTGAGGATCAAAATTTTCCAAAGGGTCAGAAACCACCAAATGTACCTGCATGGTTGCAATATGTAAGTTATTATATCATATTTAAAGTACATTAGCAAATGTAGCTTTAACCCTGGTCAAGAAACCCTAGGTGGTCTGCATTTCAGGGATATATTAAGGAAATTGAGAACCAGAATCTAGTCTATTTCATCTCTGGAATAAGTGCTATTTCCATCATTGGCAAAGTAGGAGGAGGGTTTTAGCTACACAGATGATACCAGACTCAAATAGAAACAGGAGCCATTAATCCATACCTAAGGACCCCAAGAGACCACAAATTTTAACTTCATTATAAAATGTGATATCTATACTTTGTTTGTTTTTGCTTATTATATTAAATATTTCCTAATTATATTTTAATCTAGTTTGTTCCTCATTTGAGAATTTGTGAACAAGTTAAAGATAAAAGGAGTAGGGGGGCAGAGATTGGATTCCTCACATATCTTCAGTTCTAGGAGTTTCCATTAATGATTTAGAAGTTTGTGCATTCTCCCTAGTAATTCTCTAACTGCTTTTCTTTTTCCCTCTTCAAACTTTCCCCTACATTTCAAATTAACACCTTCCTTATGCATGCCATATGCAGCCTCAAAGGCTCAGTGATCTCTTAACCATTCAGGATTCATGTCTCTCTTTGCACATACATCAATCAGCATCATAGGTCTTTCCTCTAGGGAAATGCCCAACCCACCTGGGGGAAAAGAGGAAAAGGGGTTACAAATGCAAAACAGTGTTAATGTTATAAGTCAGATGAAAATCAATTTATATCTTCCTACAACTCTGTATCCAGGGTAAAAATGTTAAATTATAAACTGCATGAAATGGAAAGCCGACAGCCAAAGGGCAATGTGTATTTCAAGAAGGATGCAGGAAAGAGGGTGAGAAACACTGATGTCACTTTAATCTGTCAGGAAAAACCTAGATAAAAACTTAAAATCATTTGAACTATTTCTCTCCTCAGGAAATGACTCCTCTGTACCCCCTCTCTTCTGTGTTCAATGAAAAGGAGGCACAATTTAGAGCTTGAGAGACCTTTGCTTGAGAAGTGGCGGGGTGTTGCTGAGGGTGTCTAATAATCTGGTGACCAAATTTAAAGAATTTGTTTTGCCTCTCTCTCATTCAATTACATTTCAAGAATACTGACCTCAGCAGAAACTATGGAAAAGATCAGAAAGTTCTTTGCCCTTGTTATCTTTTTAATATTCTCTCTGAACTAACAAAATGATAAGCCATGAATTGGAAGGATTAATACACTGACAATATTAAGTTATCATTGAAAACTGCAATTCAAGATCACCACTTCAATCCTACCTCATCCATAGGAAACCAGAATAAAATTATGTGGAGATGGAGATACATGTGTGTGTGTGTGTGTGTGTGTGTGTGTGTGTGTGTATATACACATCATCTCCACATAATTTATATATACATATATATGTATATATATGTACCTATGTAAGTATATATGAATAAATATATAATAACAATGTGATGTAGTGGAAATAGTGAAGTTCTCAGAGTCAGGAAAATCTGGATTTCAATTATGCCTTGCTAGTAGTATTAACCTAAATAAGTCACTTATTTTTCCTGAAACTCAGTTTCCTCTTTTGTAATATGAAGATGATAATAATAACTTCTGTCTTTGATTGCTCTGAAGATCAAATTAGATATTTTATAATAATTTTCAAACCTTAAAATGTTATATGAATATGAGCTATGAGTGATTATATGTGAGTATAACTAAATAGATATAGATGGATAGATATGATAGCTGTGAGACACAGGTAAACTGAGGCAGGACTCCCAGTCTGGTGCAAAGCAGGATAGCCATTTTATTATGATCTTGAAAGAAAGGGCACACACTTTCAAGGAACTTGTGCACAATGAGTTGTCATAAGGACTCTTTATTGTGTCTCTAAAACAGAGATTCCCTCCCCTGTTTCACCATGGTTGACTGTTGGCTGGCTATTTCCAAAGCTCACTCTTCATGACACTCCTACTTCATATATATATATATATATATTTAGTGAGGCAATTGGGTTTAAGTGACTTGCCCAGAGTCACACAGCTAGTAAATGTTAAGTGTGTGAGGCTGGATTTGAAGTCAGGTCCTCCTGAATCAAGGCCTGGTGCTTTATCCACTAGGCCACCTACCTGCCCCAAAAATTATCATTGTGGAACAACTTCTAATTGGACAGGGATTTTGTGGTCTTCTATTTATCTACCCTAGGCAACTGTAACTGCCAGCTCAGCAGAAAGGGGAATAGGGAAGGGAGGGGGCCCTGGAGGCTTGGAGCAAGGTGGCCTGCCTACAATGAAGAGAGCACATTTCCTTTATTACTCTCAATAGATCTAATAGAAAGATGATAGATAGATGTAACAGATATATCACAAATTTCTCTTCTGATCCACCACCATGATGTGTCAATGACCCTGGGATTTCTAAAGCAATAGTGGTCAAATTCAAATTCTGGCATGTCTTACTTAGCTTAAAAGATTAAAGAGCAATTCCAGTATCTCTTAGCCAAGGATGAGGCTAATTTGGAGATTATCCATTTTTTTCTGCCCCATCACCTCACAATGGCCAACTCATGAGGTTCAAAGAAGATTCTGATCTGAATCAGTGGAGGAATCACACATGCTGACAAGATGAAAGATTATTAAGGAAGTGAGGTGTGAAGGTAAGCACTTCTCTGCCTTCCTTCATGCTAAAACTACACCATGTATAGCTCCGGGAATGCTCACACAAGAGTTAGCTAGTCTTTAACTCATTTCCATTTTGTTAGGTGCTAACTTTGAAGACTATTTATGGCTAACTCCTGCTTAGGTTTAGGTATTTAAATCCAGCATGAATGTGCTTTTAATTAAAATCAAATGTGTTTCTCTTGCTTTTCTTTAAATCTTATGTTACTTCAATCTGCAAATAAAATATTGTGTCAACTTGTGGAAAGTGTCCCTGGTCTGATATAAAGCTTTTTGCTTTCACTTTATTGTGTAGTCAGCTAACTGCATCTGCTACAGCTGAATGCTGAAAAAGTAAGATAGAAAAGGAAGTAATATCAACACTAAACATATATGCACCAAGTGGTATAGCATCCAAAATCTTAGAGGAGAACTTAAGTGAGTTACAAGAAGAGATAGACTACTGATTGGTCTGTCTCTCCTCATTCTAATTCATCCTCCATTTAGCCACCAAAAGGATTTTACTAAACTGGTCCAACCATTTTTCACATCCAACCCTTACTCAATAAATCACTGTGGTTCACCATTACCTCAAGCATCAAATATAAAATCTTCTGTTTGACATTCAAAGCCCTTCATAAGCTAGCTCTTTACTGTCTCCAATCTTCTTATACCTTACACCATCCTCCCCATGTACTTTAATATAGCAATACTGGCCTCCTTGCTATTCATCAAGTACCCCATCTCTCAACATTGGGCACATTCTTTTTAAGAAATATTACATATATTTATGTGTATATACATATATATGTATGTAGATGTAGATAAGTATGTATGTCTACACACACATATATTCAACAAAATCTGCCTTTTTAGCCTGACACTGCAACTCCTGCTCCCCCAAAATAAATAAAAGCAAAATTCTTCTTATGTACATGTATAGTCAAGCAAAAATTTTCCATAAATATGTATGTATGTATGCATGTATGTTTGTATGTATGTATATATGTGTGTATTTCCTTTTGCTTTCCAAGTCTTTCATCTTTCTATTAGGAGGTGGATAGCATGTTTTATCATTAATCTGTGGTTGATTATTTTGCTTATTAGTCAGTATTTCAAAGTTGTTTTTACCATATTGTTGTCATTGTATTAATTGTTCTCTTTGTTCTTTTCACTTCACTCTGCATTGATTTCATACAAGTTTTCCCAGATATCATAATTTCTTTTAGCATGAAGGAATTCTACCACATTTATTATTCAACAATTTTTCAATTTATGGGTACTTCTTCAAATTTTATCCATTGCCACCTTAAAAAGAGCTATAAATGCTTTAAAAAAAAACCTTCATTAGAGGGGGTTTTTTTGTTTGTTTTTAGTACTAATCAGATTTAATTTTCCCTTCTTCTAATTTCCTTCTCTCCATATTACCTTTCCCTCCTATTTCCCTATTGAGTTTAATCTACTTTTCTATCAAAATGTGCATATGCGTTTGTGTATTCTCCCCTCTTTTGACCAGTTCAAATTAAGGTGAGATTCAAGGGTCAGCTGTTCAATTGTCAACTGTTCTCCATAACTTCCTTGCTTGTATAGACTTCAACTTGTGCTCCCTGATTATGATGAGATTATTTCTCCTTAATTTCTTTGTTTTTCCTCCCTTCTATGTATTCCATTTTCCACTCTTTATGTTTTTCTCTTAAGATTATCTAACAAGGAGACTTTGAGGGACAGAGTCAAGATAGAGGAGAAAAGCTAGGATGTTGCTTGAGCTTTCCCATGTTTCCCTGAAAAAAACAGTCATTAAATCAAGCCTCTAAACAGATTCTGGAGTTACAGAACATACAGAGAGAGAGAGAGAGAGAGAGAGAGAGAGAGAGAGAGAGAGAGAGAGAGAGAGAGAGAGAGAGAGAGAGAGAGAGAGAGAGAAAGAGAGAGAGATAATCCTCCTACTTGAGAAAATGTAGAAGACTTCAGGAAAGGCCTCTCTCACCCTGGGCTAAAGGGGACAGCCACTCAGCCAACTTATCAGTGGCTCAACACAGCTTATCAGTTTATCAATGCTGAAGGTGGGGCAGCTGAGAGCAGTAGGAAGCTTGCAACAGTGACCCCTGTGCCCAAGGAGCCAACTTCACCTTTATGAGTTTAAAAATAGGCTACAATATGAGCAAGAAACAAAAGAAGGCCTTTACCATTAACAGCTTCTATGGTGAAAAGGAAGACCACAACTCAAACTCAGATGAGTTTGTCAAAATGCCTATAGGAGAATAATCAAGTGTGAATGTGATCTTATCTTAAGACCAAAAAGCCTTCTTTGAAGAGCTCAGGAAGGTTTTAAAAACCAAATGAACAAGGTAGAAGAAAAATGGAAAAAGAAATGAGAGAAATGAGAGTTACTTTGGGAAAAGAAGCACAAAAATTGACTGAAGAAAAAATTCCTTAAAAATACAATTTGGAGCAGCTAAGGGGAGCAGTGGATAGAGCACTGTCCCTGGATTCAGGAAGACCTGAGGTGAAATCTGGCTTCAGACACTTAACACTTACTAGCTGTGTGACCCTGGGCAAGTCACTTAACTCCAATTGCTCCACCAAAAAAAAAAATACAATTGCCCAAATGGGAGAAAAAATTGGCCAAATGGAAAAGGAGGTGCAAAAGATACTGAGGAAAATAATGCCTTAAAAATTTAAATTGAGCAGATGGAAGCTAATGACTCCATGAGACACCAAGAATCTGTCAAGCAGAATCAAAATACTGAAAACATAAAATAATATGTGAAATACATCATTGGAAAGACACCTGAACAGGAAGATAGATCCAGGAGAGATAATCTGAGAATTATTGGACTACCTGAAAGTCATAATCAGATAAAGAGTCTAGCCATCATATTCCAGGATATTATCAAGGAGAACTGCCCTGATACTGTAGAATCAGAGGATAAAATCATCATTGAAAGAATCCACCAATAACTTCCTGAAAGAAACCCCCAAAGGAAAACTCCAAGGAATATTGTAGCCAAATTCCAGCATTATCTGATGAAGGAGAAAATACTCTAAGCAGCCAGAAAGAAGAAATTTAAATATCATGGAGCCACAGTCAGGATTGCACAGGACCTGGCAGCTTCAACATTAAAGGATCAGAGGGCTTGGAATATGATATTCTGGAAGGCAAAGGAGCTTGGATTATGACCAATAATCGACTACCCAGCAAAACAGATCATTCTCTTTCAGGGGAAAGATGTGTATTCAATGAAATAGGGGAATTCCATGATTTCCTGAAAAAAAAAAAAAAGACCAGAACTGAACATAAAATTTGACCTCCAAATATAAGACTCAAGAGAATTATAAAGATGTAAACAAGGGAGGAGAAAAAAAGGTTGTTCAATGAGGTTAAACTGTTTACATCTCTTTGAGGGAGGATAATAGTTTTAACTCTTAGGATCAGTATCTCCATTAAGGAATTATTATTATTAAATTGACTTTGATGTGATAATATAAAGAAACTTAAGGGGCATAATAAAAAGAAACTAGGGGGAGGAGTAGAAGGGGGAAGGTGGAATGGGGTTAATTACATCATATGAAGAGGCACAAAAATAACCCATTACAATAGAGGGAAAGAAGAAAGGAGTGAGCATTCTTTCAACCTGACTTTCATCAGATTTATTTCAGGGAGGGAATAACATACACTACCATTTGTATAAAGAAACTTGGCTTACTCTTTAAGGAAGCAAAAGGGGAAGGGGAAAAGGGTAGTATTGATAGAAGGGAGGGCAGAAGCAGAGGGAAAGGAGTGAAAAAAGGAAAGGCAGCTGATAAAAGGGAGGGCAGATTGAGGGAGGCAGTGGTCAGAATCAAAACACTTGTCAGGAGGAATACGATGAAAGGAGGGAAAAGAGTATAAACAAAGGGAAAAAAAGGATGAAGGGAAATAAACAGTTAATAATATTAACTGCTAATGTGAATGGGATGAAATCTCCCATAAAATGGAAGCAAATAGCAGAGTGAATTAAAAATAAGAATCCTACAATATGTTGTTTGAAAGGAACACATTTAAAGCAGAGTAAAGGTAAACATTGGAGTAGAATATATTATGCTTCAGCTGAAGTAAAAAAGCAGGGCTAGCAATCCTTATCTCAGACAAAGCAAAAGAAAAAATATAGATCTAATCAAAAGAGATAAGGAAGGAAACTACATCTTGTTAAAAGTATGATGGACAATGAAGTAATATCAATACTAAACATAGATGCACTTAGTGGTATAGCATTGAAATTCTTAGAGGAGAAGTTAAATGAGTTACAAGAGGAAAGAGACAGCAAAACTATACTAGTGGGGGATCAGAACTTTCCCCTCTTAGAATTGAAAACATCTAACCACAAAATAAATAAGAATGTAGTTAAAGAAGTGAATAGAATGTTAGAAAACAGATTTGATAGACTTCTGGAGAAAATTGAATGGGGATAGAAAGGAATAGACCCTTTTCTCAGCAATACATGGCACATATTCAGAAATTGATCACGTATTAGGGCAGAAAAACCTCATAGTCAAATATAGAAAGGCAGAAATAGTAAATGTATCCTTTTCAGATCATGATGTCCTAAAAATTACATGTAAGAAAGAGCCAGGGAAAAGTAGAATGAAAATCGATTCATTCTAAAGAATGAATGGGCCAAACAACAAATCATAGAAACAATCAATAACTATATCCAAGAGAATGACAATAATGAGACAACATACCAAAACTTATAGGATGCAGCCAAAGCAGTGCTTAGGGGAAATTTTATATCTATAAATGCTTACATGAATAAAAAAGAGAAAGAGGAGATAAGCAAATTGAGTGTGCACCTAAAAAATCTAGAAAAAGAACATATTTTAAATCCCCAATTAAGCATTAAATTAAAAGTCCTTAAAATGAAAGGAGAAATGAATAAAGTTGAATGCAAGAAAACCATAGAAGTAATCAATAAAACTAAGAGCTGGTTTTATGAAAAAAAAACAATTAAATAGATAAACCTTTGGTTAATTTGATAAAAAAAAAAGAATGAAGAAAACCAAATTACAGTAAGTCAAATTTCTAAGAATGTAAGTCATTCCCCAATTGAGAAATGGTGAAAGGATATGAACAGGCAGGTTTCTGATGAAGAAATCAAAACTATCTATTGCCACATGAAAAAATGTTCTAAATCACTATTAAGTAGAGAGATGCAAATTAAAACAATTCTGAGGTACCACCTGACACCTATCAGATTGGCTAATATGACAAAAAAGAAAATAATAAATGTTGGAGAAGCTGTGAAAAAACTGGAACACTAATGCACTGTTGGTGGAGCTGTGAACTGATCCAACCATTCTGGGGAGCAGTTTGGAACTATGCCTAAAAGGCTATGAGACTGTTCATACCCTTTTACCCAGTGGTACCACTTTTAGGTCTGTATCCCAAAGAGATAATAGAGGAGGAAAAGAGCCCGCATGTATAAAAATATTTATGGCAGCTCTCTTTGTGGTGGCAAAGAATTGGAAATCAAGGGAATGCCCATCAACAGAGTAATGGCTAAACAAGTTGTGGCATATATGTATGTAATGAAATACTACTGTGCTGTAAGAAACTATGAGTAGGACAAGTTCAGAGAAACCTGGAAGGACTTACATGAACTGATGCTGACTGAGAGGAGCAGAACCAGGAGAACATTGTACACAGGATCAGCAACATTGTGTGATGAATAGTGGTGATAGACTTGGCTCTTCTTGGCAGTGCAATGATCCAAAACAATTTCAAAGAAGTCATCATAGAAAATGTTCTCAACATCCAGAAAAAAGAACTGTGGATTATGAATACAGATTGAACCAATCTGTTTTTACTTTGGGGCCATTTTTTTCCCTTCTTTTGTGAAGTGTTTCCTTTGTGCTCTGATTCTTCTTTCACAATATGACTAATGCAGAAATATGTTTAATGTGATTGTACATATCTAAACTATATCAGATTACATTTCGTCTTTGGGCGGAGGGAGGGAAGGGAGGGTGGGAGAAATATTTGTAACTAAACATCCTATGAAAACAAATGTTGAAAACTGTCCCTACATGTAACTGGAAAATAATAAAATACTTTTATAAAAAAACAATTACCTAGCAAGACATAACTTAACGACTCCCAGGCCATGGTTACTTAGACTCTCTCTATGGGAGATGATGATAGGGTTTAGAGTGGACAAATATTTCAACTGCCCAAATTTAAATATAATCAGTCCCTTTTCATTGTTCATTCATATTTATCTTTTTAATGTTTTTCTTAATGCCTATGTTTTGCTTGGGTAAGTTAATCTTGGATATAAACCAATATCCTTTGTCTTCTGTAATATTTATTCCAAAGCCTCATCTCCTTTACAATGGAACCTGCTGAAATACTGTATTGTGAGAAAATAATGTGATTTGGCAAACACTCAAAGGCTCACTTGGAGATTAATCTAAACATTGAATTAAGTGAGAGTGATTGACTGCTGATTAGCCTATTTCAAGGTAATTAGATTGTAACCACACGTGGCTAGCCCTTAAGAAGGTATTGTTCTCTGAAGTTAAAGACTCTGAACTCAACTGGAGACCACCTTCAAGTCCAGTGAACCAGTGGATTTGGATGACGCCTACCAATCAGCTTGAAGCAGTGTGTAAGCACCGCCTCTGCTCCAGCTCTATAAAAAAGCTTCCACACTCAATTTGAGGAGAGTTTGTGATTGAAGCAGGCTCACAGAGGAGGACTTGAGGAAGAACCCAACCATGCTGGAACTCTAGGCTAGATAGGGCTTTACTTAACTTTCTGAACTCCCTGTGAATACCTGGTATGCTTTAATCAACACTTAATGTGCAAAGACTGGTGCTAAAACTTCTAATTTAAGGCAACCACACATTAGATTTTTTTAGACATCACATTTAGATTTTAAACATTACAGTATCATTCTTGCAATGGCTCCTCAGTATTTCTTTTCTTTCTGGCTTTTTGCAATTTTTTTTTCCTTTGATTTGGAAGCTCTCAATTTTTTCTACCATATTCCTGGGAATTTTCATTTGGTAGTTTCTTTGAGGAGGTTACCAATGTTTTCTTTCTATTTTCAGTTTGTCCTCTAGGTCTGAGGCAGCTTTCAAAAAATTTCTTTAAATATGATGTATTCTCTCTCTCTCTCTCTCTCTCTCTCTCTCTCTCTCTCTCTCTCTCTCTCTCTCTCTCTCTCTCATCATTGCACTGATATTTTAAATGATTCTTACTTTTTTTTCTTATTGCTCTATTTTCCAAGTCTGTTGTTTTTCTATGAGATGCCTTACACTTTCTCCTATCCTTTACAGTCTTTTTTTCCTTGTTATGATTTTGTTGTCAATGTTTCATGAATTTATTGGCTTCTATTTGTTCCATTCTATTTCCAGGGAATTTGTTGCTTAGGCAAGGTTTTATACTTATTTTGTAAAGCTTTTGATTCCCTTTGCATTTCTTTCTTCCATAGCTATCATTTCTTTTTCAATATTTATTTTTCCTAAAGCATTCTTTGATTTCAAATAAACAATTTTTCTAAAACTTTTGCTTCCCCTCTCCTACAAATTCTAATTGACTTTGTGCCCATGCTGTGTTTTTCTATGAGATTTTGCTTGTAAATGTTTTGGAGTTATTCTATTCTTCTCTGTGTGTTTAGCATTGCTATTACCATAATAGTTCTTTAATGCAGGAATGTTTTTCTCCTTCTTTCACTCTATTTTTTTTTAACTTCAGATATGATAGTAGGGCTGGGCTCTGCATTTCTGGAGGGAAGGTCTTGGTTGGTCATGTTTGGCATGGAGTGATATATTATTCAGCTGTCTCAGGAATAGTTCATGCTTGATGCCTGCTAGTTTTTAGTGCTACTAATGTAGTCTGATTCAGGGAAATGCCTGATGGTTTGTTCCTCCCCTGGATTGAGCTCTGCAAATTTTCCAGATTGGGATTGACACTAAGAAACAAGAGAATGGTACTGAATTCAAATTCTATCATTCAAGCGGAAATTTACTTTTCAAAAACTCAGTTTGTTTCAGAGTGAAAAAAAATAAGTTCCCTTTTAGTCTTAGATTCATGCCCTGGTTATTCCTCTGCTGTGTTCAGACTGTGCTAGATGCAGGAACTAAGTTCCCATCCTGTCCTGGCATCTGAGCCAAGCTCCTGTTACTTGCTTCTGAACTTTCTCTTTCTCAATATTCTACCTTGTCCCCTACCCCATTGGGGAAAAACCATCATGAGTACAGATTCCTTTCTTGGTCTCCCCTGGATGTACAATCAAGAACTCATTGTGGAAAATAAGGTCATAGGAAAATGCCCAGAGCAGCAAAACTCACAGAAGAATGTGCTGAAATCATCTTCTAACCAAGAACAGCTTGGAAGGTCAGAAGGAGGGAGCTGCTGTGCTGATACAGGTGTCGGGCCCAACCCCACAGTCACCCTGACACAGATCCAGTCTCAGGAAGTCCTCACCAGAGAAGGAGACCCCCAGAGCCTCTGAATCAGCTGAAGCACCAGTGTCATCTGGAACTAAGCTCACAGTCTGGTGAGTGGGCTGAGCCCTGGGCAGGGGAGAGACTACAGGGGTCTATGCTGGTGCTAATGCAGAACTTGGATTCTACACCCCTACTGAGAACCAGGTGGTAGGCTCCAGTAGCAGTGGCCCAGGTTGGGGAGGGGCACACTCTTGTCAGAGCCAACAACCACAACACACAAAGCTGGTTGATTAGCAAGTTGGTCTGGGGTCATCTAGGACCAGGGAACAGGCTGGGTGAGGGAAGAACCTGATTCTCCTTAAATCATACCACCAGGGACATCTTAAGCTTGGGATACTGCAGCCTGGAAACACTTCCCCACTTTAAGAAGCTAAAAGTCTAGTAAAAGAAAGGCAAGATGAGCTGACAGAGAAAGGTTAGGACCATAGAAAGTTTCTTCAGTAACAAGGAAGACCAAGGGACACCCTCAGAGGAAGATGTCAACATCAGGGCTTCCAAGAAAAATACGAATTGGTCTCAGGCCATAGAGGTGCTCAAAAAGGACTTTGAAGACAAAATTAGAGAGGTAGAGGAAAAAATGGAAGGAGAAATGAGGGTGATGCAGGAAAGATGTGAGAAAAAAGTCAACAGCTTGAAAAGTCAAATGGAAAAGGAGGTACAAAAGCTATCTGATGAAAATAATTGCCTAAGAATTAGGATTGAACAAATGGAAGCCAGTGACTTCATGAGAAACCAAGACACAATAAAGCAAATCCAAATGAATAAAAAAAATACAGGGCAATGTGAAATATCTTCTGGGGAAAACTGCCAACCTGGAAAATAGGTCCAGGAGAGATGATTTGAAAATTATTGGTCTACCTGAAAACCATCATCAAGGAAAGAGCTTAGACACCATCTTCCAAAATATTCTCAGGGAAAATTGCCCTTAAATTGTAGAAGAAGAAGCTAAAATAGAAATTGAAAGAATCCACCAATCACCTCCAGAAAGAGATCCCAAAAAGAAAACTCCTAGGAATATTATAGCCAAATTCCAGAGCTCTCAGGTCAAGGAAAAAATATTGCAAGCTGCCAAAAAGAAAGAATTCAAGTCCTGTGGAGCCCCAGTCAGGATAGCACAAGATCTAGCAACTTCTACTTTAAATGACAGGAGGGCATGGAATATGATATTCCAAAGGGCAAAGGAAATGGGATTACAACCAAGAATCACCTACCCAGCAAAACTCAGCATTATCTTTCAGTAGAAAAAAATGGAACTTTAATGAAAAAGAAGACTTTCAGATATTTGTGATGAAAAGACCTGAACTGAATGGCAAATTTGAATTTCAAATACAAGACCCTAGAGAACCATAAAAAAAAAAAAAATGGAGCTGGGGGACATACCTGGGGTTGTACAGTGGGCGACTGTCTTGTGTCTGAGGCCAGGTTTGGCTGGGATCCCCCTGGGTTCAGGGGTGGTGATTTGTCCACTGTGTCACTTAACTAGATGGTAACATCTTTAGGGTTAAGTTGAGGGGTCATTGGGGGAGGGGGAAGGGCAGAAGTGAAATCCTACATGAAAGTAACAGGAAAAGACTTATGGAGTGGGGGAAGAGATGGGAGAGGAGCAGGGCAGTAAATGAATTTACACTCATCAGAAAAGGCTCAAAGATCTTAAACTCATCAGAGCTGCCTCAAGGAGGGACTAATAGACACACCCAACTGGGTAGAGTAACCTATTTAATCTGGGCAATAAATGACATTAACACTCATTAAAATTTGCTCAAAGACCCCAATCTCATCAGAATTGGCTCAAGGAGGGAATAATTGGTTAGAGTAATCTCTATAACCCAGCAGGAAAATAGGAGGGGAAGGGGATAAAGAGAGAGAGGCAAAAGAAGGAAGGGCAGAATGGGGAAGGGGACAGACAGAAGCAAATCCTTTTTGAAGAGTGATAGGGTGAAAGAAGATGGATAATAGAATAAATATCATGGGGAAGGGAATAGGATGGAAGGGAAACAGTTAACAATAGTCATCATGAAAAAAGAGAAAAGGGGGAAAATTGTACAAAAAATATTTATAGCAACTCTTGGTGGAGGCTAAGAATTGAGAATCAAGGGAATGTACATCAATTGAGGAATGATGGAAAAAGCTGTGTTATATGATTGTTGTGGAATGGACTCGTGCTACAGAAAATGACAAACAGGATGATCCCCCCAAAACCTTGAAAGACCAATGAACATCAATGTATGGCAAAGTGAGCAGAACTGAGAGGACATTGTGCACAGTGACAGCGATATTGTTCAATGAGTAATCGTGAATGACTTAGCTACTCTCAGCAGTACAATGATCCAGGACAATCCCAAGGAACTAATGAGGAAGCATACTATGCACTGCTATAGAAAGAACTGATAAAAAGAACACTTGTGGATTGTACATATATAACCTGATTGTGATCATGTGGAGGGGGGAGGAAAGGGAGGGAGGGAGGGAGAAAAATTTGGAACTCTCAATCTTATGAAAATGAATGTTGAAAACTACCCAATAAAGGATGTTTATTTTTCAAAAAAAAAAAAAAAAGAACTCATTGCGGCTGCCAAAGCTGATAGCTGGTAGCTTTTCATGAACCCTGTCCAGATGCCCTTATATCAGTCTTATACCTCCTCTTATCCTGGTGCACAGCCTCTACCTTGGCTCTGGTATACACTGAAACCAGCCTACTGCTGGCAAGACACCACACATAGTATCAGCAGACCTCTAAGTCAGTCTTCTAATGCCAACCAGGACTGAACAAAGGATTCACCATGACTTTTCTGGATTTTCCTAGATCTAGAGTGTTTTCTAGACCTATTTGAAGGAGCTTTGTTTTGTTTTATTTGAGAGCAGTAGCAGAGCTCACAATACTGCTTCCTGCTATTCTGATATACTGCCTATACCTGAGATTTAGGCATTTTTTTTGCCCCTCATGTATAAAATGTCTCCATCTCCACCTCCTCCCTGTTACTCTTCAGGTTTTCACTAAAATCCTACCTTCTACAGAAAGCCTTTCCCAATCCTCCTTGACTCTAGAGTTTTTCCTCCAGTGATTATTTCCTATCTATCCTGTATATAGCTTGTTAGCACATAGTTGTTTGCAAGTTGTCTCCTTGATTGTAAATTCTTCAAGGGCAGCTATTCTCTTTGTCCTTTCCTTGTATCCCCAAAAACACAGAGTCTGGCACAAAGTAGGTACTCAATGAAGGTTTAGAAATTGATTGATTGATGCAAATTCATGAAAAGATGACAATGTTAGACTCCCATTTATTAGCCACATTGTAGCCAACGCTAAAGCTAACAGAAAATAAAGGAATCAGTGACGTCAGAGAAATTACTATGTATAAAATGCAGAGCTGTCTCTTACAACTGGGGAAAGAATAGAACCAGCTGGGATCAGAAATAAGTCAAGAGTTTCAGGGAACAAGATAAATATTAATAAATAATCTGAAAAAATTTTAAAAAGAAAAAAGAAAAAAGCAATCTGAGGCCACTAATTTCCAAATGAGAAGGTTAGATTCATGAAATATTATCTGTCATGTCAAGCTCTAAATCCTATGATCTGACTAGCTGGTCAAAGAATGCCCTATGTAACCAGTGAGCAGCAAGCTCATTCATCAGATGAGATTGCAGTCAGAGAAAAATTTCAGGCAAGGACAAGACATACTATAAAAGCAAGGAGGAGTAAAGAAATTCCATGGGGGAAAAGATGGTTCTGCCAGCACAAATGAGTTCTGTGGGGGATGAAATAAGGGAATAGAAGGCAAAGAAAGTTATTTTTAAAGAAATGCCTAGCCATTAAAAAGAAAGGAATTGGCTTTGATGGAAGCTCTGTTATAGATGAAACAGGAAAAACCTCAGCAAACAAAGGAGCAAAGATCTTATAAAAGAGAAATGTCACAACTTTGTCAAAGGAAACCTGCTTAACTACTCTACCTCCCCACAAAGATTTCATTGCAAAGAGGATTCCCCCCCACACTTTAATGTTCTCCATTCCTTCTGAGCAAAGAAAAGCATCGTGGAACATTAGCGAGGAAGAATATTTAAAGTTTGGGGCAAACTGCTTATTAGCACAATTACCTGTGGAACAGAGGGAAGAAAAAGAGCATTTACAAACTTCTTAATGGGCATGGGGGAGGTTCAGTTTTTCCCTTTTAAAATTCATTCAAATAATTAATCAACAAAAATTTATCAAGCCCCTAGTATGCAGCAGGTACTTTACTAAGCACTGGGTATACAAAAGCAGAAAAGCAATAGTTTAGAATATAGATCCTTTAGTCACAAGGGCTTTACATTCAAAGTTGTCTAACTAAAGGGGAAAAATTCATAAACTCACACTAGAAGAGGGCTAGAATTACATTGTTTTTGCAGTAATGATGTCCAGTAGCTTTTAAAACCAAAAGAATGGTCCTCACACACACACATATATATGTATATATGTGTACACACATGCACATTCACACATATGTATACATATATACACATATACCTACATGTGTGTGCACATATACATATATGTATACATGCATGTGTGTATACATAGATATAGGTGATATAGAGATATAGAGATGGATAGATAGATAGATAGATAGATAGATAGATAGATAGATAGATAGATAGATAGATAGATAGATAGACAGACAGACAGACAGACAGATGCAATATCTACCCTGGAAGACTGAATGGCTAGGCAAGAAATAACATCCTTAGATCTTATCCTGTCTGTGACATGCTGTAGCCTCTGGGGTTGCACTAAAGGGTCCTACGTCTTAAGAGATATAATGAGGAAAGTTCCCCACCAGCAAGAGAGACAAGAGAATCTCACTAAAATAAGAGACCTGAGTCTTGTTAGAAAAGGTTGGTGGGGCGGAGCCAAGATGGCAGAGAGGAAGCAGCAAGCTGCCTGAGCTTTCCTTCTGTTCCCTCAAGAAGAACATTAAATCAAGCCTCTGGACGGATTCTGAAACTACAGAACCTGCAAAGAAACAGAGAGACACAGTCTTCCAACCAGAGATGATTTAGAAGACTTCAGGAAAAGGTTGGTCTGACTTGGGAAAAAGGGAGGCCCAGCCCACGGCAGCAGCCCAGCACTGAGCGGGTCGGGGCAAGTCAGCAGAAGCTGCGGGCCACAGCCGAACAACTGAGGCCCCTGGAACCTGGATCAAAAATCTGGTGACCAAGAAGGACAGTGGAAAAACCTACCTGCACCAGCCGGGAGGGCAGGTTGCCAGCTATAGGGCCAGAAACAGGACAGGCGGGACCAGGCAACTGACTGAGCTCGCTCAGACAGGAAGTGCAGGGCGGGGAACTGCACACACTATAAAGGACTCAGAGTAAAAAGCCAGTCACACAGCACCTATACCCCTGCACAAGAAGCCCAAAACAGGGACCCTGGTGCCCACAGAGCAGACCTCAACTTAAAAAATAAATAAATAAATAAGCTGCAATAATGAGTAAGAAGCAAAAAAGAGCCTTCTCCATTGAGAGCTTCTGTATCAATAGGGAAGAAGCCAACACAAACTCAGATGAGGACAATACCATCAAATTGCCTACATCTGAAGCCTCACAAAGGAAGGTGAATTGGTCGCAAGAACAAAAAGCCTTCCTGAAAGAGCTCAAAAAGGATTTTAAAAATCAATTGCAAGAGGTAGAAGAAAAAATGGGGAGAGAAATGAAAGCAAAACAAGAAAACTATGAAAAAAGAATCAGCAGTTTGGAAAAGGAAGCACAAAGATTGACTGGCCAAATGGAAAAAAAAAGTGCATAATTTCACTGAAGAAAACAATGCCTTAAAAAATTCATTTGGCCAAATGGAATAAAAGGTGCATAATCTCACTGAAGAAAACAATGCCTTAAAAATTAAAGTGGGACAGTTGGAAGATAAGGAATCCATGAGACACGAGGAATCAGTCAAGCAGAATCAAATGAATGAAAAAATAGAAGAAAATGTGAAATACCTCATTGGAAAGACAACTGATCTGGAAAACAGATAGAGGAGAAACAATTTGAGAATCATTGGACTGCCTGAAAGCCATGACCAGAAAAAGAATCTAGACATCATATTCCAGGAAATTATTAAGAACTGCCCTGATATCATAGAATCAGAGGATAAAATCATCATTGAAAGAATCCACCAATCACCTCCTGAAAGAAACCCCAAAAGGAAAACTCCAAGGAATATTGTAGCCAAATTCCAGAATTATCAGGTGAAGGAGAAAATATGCCAAGCAGCCAGAAAGAAGCAATTTAAGTATCATGGAGCCACAGTCAGGATTGCTCAGGACCTGGCAGCTTCAACATTAAAGGACCGTAAGGCTTGAAATATGATATTCCGGAAGGCAAAGGAGCTTGGATTGCAGCCAAGAATCTATTACCCAGCAAAACTGATCATTCTCTTTCATGGGAAAAGATGGACATTTAATGACATTGGGGACTTTCAATCTTTCCTGCTGAAAAGACCAGAACTGAACAGAAAATTCAATTTTAACATACAAGACTCAAGAGAAGTTTAAAAAGGTAAACAGAGGGGGAAAAAAAAAAGGTTACTCAATTAGGTTAAACTCAATTAGGTTAAACTATCCCTATACAGGAAGATAATACTCATAACTCTTAAGAATTGTAAATGTATTTGGGCAGAGAGAAGGACTTTACACAGAGGGTATAAATATAAATTGTCTTTTGTAATGATTGGAATGATGCCACCTGCTGGAGACTTACTGTAGAAAATCTCTGCCATGAAAGGAAGGTCTTTGAGGGCAAGGCCATGCAGCTTTTCTTTGGTGTCAGGAAGTGACGTTTGCTGGTGGGAGGAGGAAGGGGGAGCTGGCACTGTGATTCTCTCTCTCTTTTCGGAGGACTCTGGGGGAGAAGGGAATCTAGGCCTTTCTCTCTCTCTTTATCAAATTCTTATTCTCCTTAATAAATGCTAAAAAATCTAACTCTTGCTAAAGCTTATAATTTATTGGCGACCACTCATTAGATATTTTAGACAGTTTAGCTAGAATTTTAGCCCTTAACACTTTGATCTGATGATACAAAAAAAAAAAAAATTAAGGGGTTAAAAAGGTACTCTATGGGGAGGAGAGAAAGGGGAGGTAGAATGGGATGAATTATATGATATGAAGAGGTGAAAAAAAAAAACCTATTACAATAGAGGGAAGGAAAGGAGGGATGAACATTGTTTCAACCCTACTCTCATTAGATTTGATTCAAAGAGGGAACAACATATACGTTCATTGGGATAAAGAAACTTAGCCCATTCTTTAGGGAAGCAAAAGGGGAAGGGAAAGGGGGGGGCTGATAGAAGGGAGGACAAAAGCAAGGGAGAAAAGGGTAAAGAAGAGAGAGGGGGTGATAAAAAGTGAGGGAAGATTGGGGGAGGCAGGGGTAAGAAGTAAAACGTCGGTGAGGAGGAATAGGGTAAAAGAAGGAGGGAAAAGTACAAAGGGGGTAAATAGAATGGAGGGGAATAGACAGTCAGTAATAGTAACTGTGAATGTGAATGGGATGAACTCTGTTATAAAATGGAGGCGAATTGCAGAGTGGATTAAAAACCAGAACCCGACAATATGCTGTTTACAAGAAACACATTTGAAGCAGAGAGATACATACAGAGTAAAGTTAAAAGGCTGGAGCAGAATATATTATGCTTCAGCTAAAGTAAAAAAAGTAGGGGTAGCAATCCTTATCTCAGACAAAGCACAGGCAAAAATAGATCTCATTAAAAGAGATAAGAAAGGAAACTACATCTTTCTAAAAGGTACGATAGATAATGAAATAATATCAATATTAAATATGTATACACCAAGTGGTATAGCATCCAAGTTCTTGGAGGAGAAGTTAAATGAGTTACAAGAGGAATTAGACAGTAACACTATACTAGTGGGGGATCTCAATATCCCCCTCTCAGAATTAGATAAATCTAGCCAAAAAATAAATAAGAAAGAAGTAAAAGAGGTGAATAAATTGTGAGAAAAGTTAGACATGATAGATGTCTGGAAAAAATTGAATGGGGATAGAAATGAATATACCTTTTTCTCAGCAGTACATGGCACATTTTCAAAAATAGACCATGTATTAGGGCACAAAAGTATCATAATCAAATGTAGAAAGGCAGAAATAGTAAATGCATTCTTCTCAGATCATGATGCAATAAAAATTACATGTAAGAAAGAGCCAGGGAAAAGTAGAATGAAAATCAATTGGAAACTAAATAATTTCATTCTAAAGAATGAATGGTCCAAACAACAAATCATAGAAACAATCAATAACTATATCCAAGAGAATGACAATAATGAGACTACATACCAGAATCTATGGGATGCAGCCAAAGCAGTGCTTAGGGTAAAATTTATAGTTCTAAATGCTTACATGAATAAAAAAGAGAAAAAAGAGATTAATGAATTGGGCATGCAACTTTAAAAGCTAGAAAAAAAAGAAATTAGAAACCTCCAATTAGATACTAAACTAGAGATCCTGACAATTAAAAGAGAAATTAAAAAGATTGAAAGCAAAAAAACTATAGAATTACTCAACAAAACTAAGAGCTGGTTTTATGAAAAAACCAATAAAATAGTTAAAATACTGGTTAATTTGATTAAAAAAAGAAAGAAGAAAACCAAATTACCAGTATCAAACCTGAAAAGGGTGATGTTACCACCAAATGAAGTGGAAATTAAATCAATAATTAGGAATTATTTTGCCCAACTGTATGCCAATATATTTGACAATCTAAATGAAATTTATGAATATTTACAAAAATACAAACTGCCCAGGTTAACTGGAGAGGAAATAAAATCCTTAAATAAACCCATATTAGAAAAAGAAATTGAACAAGCTATTAATGAACTCCCTAAGAAAAAATGCCCAGGGCTAGATGGGTTTACAGTGAATTTTACCAAACATTTAAAGAATAATTAATTCCAATATTATAGGTGAAGAAGGAGTTCTACCAAATTCGTTTTATGACACAAATGGTGGTGATACCAAAACCAGGCAAAGCAAAAACAGAGAAAGAAAATTATAGACCAATTTCCCTAATGAATATTGATGCTAAAATCTTAAATAAGATATTAGTAAGGAGATTACAGCAAGTGATCACCAGGACAATACACTATGACCAGGTGGGATTTATACCAGGAATGCAGGGCTGGTTCAACATTAGGAAAACTATTAACATAATCAACCACATCAATAAGAAAACCAACCAAAATCATATGATTATCTCAATAGATGCAGAGAAAGCTTTTGACAAAATACAGCACCCATTCCTAATAAAAACACTGGAGAGTTTAGGAATAGGGGGAGCTTTCCTTAGAATAATAAACAGTATCTACCTAAAGCCATCAGCAAGTATTATATGCAATGGAGATAAATTAGAGGCCTTCCTAATAAGATCAGGGGTGAAACAGAGATGGCCATTATTACCCCTATTATTTAATATTATCCTAGAAATGTTAGCTTTAGCAATCAGAGAAGAGAAAGGAATTAAAGGAATTAGAGTAGGCAAGGAGGAAACAAAACTATCACTCTTTGCAGATGATATGATGGTATACTTAAAGAATCCTAGAGAATCAACTCAAAAATTACTTGAAACAATTAACAACTTTAGCAAAGTAGCAGGATATAAAATGAATCCACATAAATCATCAGCATTTCTCTACATGACCAACAAAGTCCAGCAGCAAGAGATAGAAAGAGAAATTCCATTTAAAGTAATGGTAGATAATATAAAATACTTGGGAGTCTACTTGCCAAGACAAACCCAGGAACTCTATGAACACAACTATCAAACACTCTTCTCACAAATCAAATCAAACCTAAATAATTGGAAAGATATCAATTACTTATGGATAGACAGAGCTAATATAGTAAAAATTACATAAATTAATTTACATATTCAGTGCCATACCAATCAAACTACCTAAAAATTATTTTATAGAGCTAGAAAAAATAATAACAAAATTCCTTTGGAAAAACAAAAAATCAAGAATATCCAGGGAAATAATGAAAAAAAAATTCACAGGAAGGTGGGTTAGCAGTACCAAACCTGGAGCTTTACTATAAAGCGGCAGTCATCAAAACTATGTGTTACTGGCTATGAAATAGAGTGGAGGATCAATGGAATAGGCTAGGCTCAGGAAATGCAGTAGTAAATGACACTAGTAAATGTAGTGTTTGATAAACCCAAAGACTCCAGCTTCTGGGATAGGAACTCAGTATTTGACAAAAACTGCTGGAAAAACTGGAAGATAGTATGGCAGAAATTAGGCATAGACCGACATCTTATACTAAAGTAAGGTCAAAATGGATACACGATTTAGACAGAAGAGCTGATACCATAGGTAAATTAGGACAGAAAGGAATAGTATACCTATCAGATCTTTGGAAAGGAAAACAGTTTATGACCACACAAGAGATAGAGTATATTATAAAATGCAAAATGGATGATTTTGATTACATTAAATTAAAAAAAAATTTGTACAAACAGAAACAATGCATCCAAAATTAGAAGGGAGGCAGAAAGCTGGAAAAAAAATTTTATGGCCAATACTTCTGATAAAGGCCTCATTTCTAAAATATATAGGGAACTAAATCAAATTTATAAGAATCCAAGTCATTCCCCAATTGAGAAATGGTCAAAGGACATGAACAGACAGTTTTCTGATGAAGAAACCAAAGCTATCTATTCCCATATGAAAAAATGCTCTAAATCTCTAATGATTAGAGAGATGCAAATTAAAACAACTCTGAGGTACCACCTGACACCTAGCAGATTGGCTAAAATTACAAAAAAGGAAAATAATAAATGTTGAAGAAGCTGTGGAAAAATTGGAACACTGATGCATTTATGGTGGAGCTGTGAACTGATCCAACCATTCTGGAGAGCAATTTGGAATTATGCCCAAAGGGCAATAAAGCTGTGCATACCCTTTGACACAGCAATACCAGTTTTGGGTCTTTTTTCCAAAGAAATCATGGAAAGGGGAAAGGGACCCACATGTACAAAGATATTTATAGCTGCTCTTTATGTGGGGCAAGGAATTGGAAGTTGAGGGGATGCCCATCAATTGGGGAATGGCTGGACAAGTTGTGGTATATGAATGTAATGGGATACTATTGTGCTGTAAGAAATGATGAGCAGGAGGAGTTCAGAGAAACCTGGAGGGTCTTGAGTGGGCTGATGATGAGTGAAATGAGCAGAACCAGAAGAACATTGTACACAGTATCATCAACACTGAGTGTTGATCTACTGTGATGGACTATATTCTTCTCACCAATGCAATGGTACAGAAGAGTTCCAGGGAACTCATGATAGAAGAGCATCTCCAAATCCAGGGAAAAAAAAAATGTGGAGTAGATGCTGAATGAACCATACTATTTCTTTTGTTTTTGGTCCTGATGTTTTTCTATTTTGAGGTTTTTCGTCATTGCTCTGATTTTTCTCTTATAACCTGACTAATGCAGAAATATGTTTAATGTTATTATATATATATATATATATATGTATGTATATATATATATATGTATATGTATATATATATATGTATATGTATATATATATATATGTATATATATATATATATATATATATATATATATATATATATATATATATATATATATATATATATATAAAACCTGTATCAGATTACCTGCTGTCTAGGGTAGGGGGGAGGGAGGGGAGGGAGGGAGAAAAATCTGAAATTGGAAAGCTTGTATAAACAAAAGTTGAGAACTATCTTTACATGTAATGGGAAAAAATAAAATACTTTATTAATTAAAAAAAAAGAAAAGGTTGGAATGGAAAAGTAGAGAGTCAATGACATATATTTTAAAAAGAGGAATTTTTGCTATGGCTGTAAGAACCATGTATACTTGAGATATGAGTGCCCAAGTAAGTCTATAACTAGTAAATGAACTCTGTCAAATCCAATATCCTGCTGCATGGACATTAATAAGATAGAGATGGAAGAAGAAAATGACCCTTCTGAGGTAATAGTTTTAGAGGAAGATAAAATATTCGAATAAGTGAATTCTAGGAGTTGATTAATTATGTTTTTCCTTGGTTTAAAACATACTTTTTTGGTAACAAAAAAAAGGTCCTTTTCGATTTTACTTCTTTGGGAAGCTTTGATTATGGAAAACAAAGACTATAAAAATCAGTGAAGAGGGGCAGCTAGGTGGTGCAGTGGATAGAGCACTGGCCCTGGATTCAGGAGGACCTGAGTTCAAATCTGGCCTCAGACACTTAACACTTACTAGCTGTATGACTCTGGGCAAGTCACTTAACCCCAACTGCCTCACACACACAAAAAAAAATCAGTGAAGAACTAGGTCCTCATATCCTACTTTCATAATATCTTTGTTTTGAATCAGGAAGAGACCATGAAGGTCACCTAATGCAAACCCATAATTTTACAGATGAGATGACTGTGACCTAGGGAGATGAAGTGGCTCACTTGGTATCAAACTATTAATAACTGTCAGAACTGGGAGTCAAATGCAAGGCATCTAATATCAACTCACCTCTACCTCTTAGGACAGAAAGTTGACACAGTGGATAGAACACTGCGCTTAGAATCAGGAAAATGCATCTTCATGACTCCAAAGCTGGCCTCAGACACTTACTAGCTATGTGACCCTTGACTTAACCCTGTTTATTTCAGTTTCCTAACCTGTAAAATGAGCTGGAAAACGGAATGTCAAATCACTCCAGTATCTTTGCCAAGAAAAGCCCAAATGGGGTCACAAAGACTCTCACATGACTGAAAGATGACTAAACAAGCCAGATCTTTTTGGTTTGCTTCAAGACTCATATCAAGCATCACTTTCTGTTGAAAACTGTTTCAAATCAGCAAAATGATGGTTCCTTCTACTCTTTTTCTATTAGTTTTGTAAATGTTTTTTGTTGTTGTTATTTTTGTCTATGATTGTACAGATACATGTCAATGTGGATAGAATGTGAGTCCCTTAAGTCAGAGACTTTCCTTTTTGTATCCCCAGAGCCTGGCACAATGCTTGAACTATAGTAAGCACTTAATAAAACATTTGTTAATCGATTGAGCAAATTCCATTGCACCATGTTGTTAAGGACTAAAATTCTAGCTAAACTGTCTAAAATATCTAATGAGTGGTCGCCAATGAACTATAAGCTTTAGCAAGAGTTAGACTTTTAAGCATTTATTAAGGAGAATAAGAATTTGGTAAAGGGAGAGTGCATTTCTAGCTCCACTCTCTGCCAGAGTCCATAGGAAAGATCCAGAGTCAGAGTGCCAGGCTCCCCTTTCTTCCTCCCACTAGCAAACCTTACTTCCTGACACTAAAGAAAAGACGCATGGTTTTGCCCTCAAAGACCTTCACCTCATGGGCAGAGCTTTTCTACAGTAAGTCTCCAGCAGGTGGTGTCATTCCAATCGTTACAGCTCCCGCTTTGTTTCTTCAAGAAACGGGGTGTTTCCTTGATGAAACAGTCAAAAATAACAGAATATAATAACCTATGCTAACTATTGTTAATAACAATATAGAAAAGGGAGAGAGGAAAGTTTTGTCCAGAGGAGCAATTTTTTGCCTTCATGAACCAGCGCTTTGACATTCGTCTTGCAAAGGGAGGGCCTCTGCAGAGAGTACATGTAACAGATGATGTATATTATAAGAAAAAGAGAAAAAGGAAAAAAACAACAAAACAAAAGTGTTCATTTAAAGTCTCTGAAAGTCTTTTCTCAGATGTCCTCTAGGTGTAGTCATGGAAAGGAAATCTTTTCAGGGGTTGATGTGTGGCTGCTGGTAATTAGCCAGGAAAATTTCCTACAAATTGAGCTTAACACAACTTTAAAATAGCTTTGTCAATAATCAAATCAAACAATGAAAGTTCTCAAAAACATGTCTAAAGGAATTCAGAATCTTAGCTGTCACACATGAAACATATAATAAAACAAAAATTGAAACATTCTTTAAAATTGATATTACTGTAGCCCCCCCCCCCCCTTATGGAGGGTAAATTGAAAAGACAATTGCTGTGATATTAATTTTTTAAAATAAATTTAAAAATCTAATATAATTTGTAACATATGTCAAAGCCAAATCCAACACTCTATTTATCATGATACCTGAGATAATTATGGGGGTTACCATAAAAGAACAGAGAAATGATGAGATATGAGCATTCCCACACTTGAGCAATATATACAGTCCATGTAGTATACCAGGCTTAAAATAGGTGGATGGAATATATGTCCATGCCACCGAATATATTGGAGGAAACTGAGTCAGACTTAATCAGATGCATGGGATTGAGATGTCCATGGCATCAGGCATATAGGAGGGGGCATAGAAGCCAGGTGAAGAATGAAATGGGTGGGATCAAAACATTTGTCAAAAGCCGTTCCCTCAGCCATACCTTGATTTCATGCATGTCTCCCCTGTTGTGACAGTTCAGTGTCTGCTTTTGCATGTATTCGTCTTGTGATTGGATGGCATCTTGGCCAACTGGCATCTGATAACTCAGAATAAAGGCAATTAATGTCTTAAATGATAATTTCCCATAATCCAAGTCTCATATGGATTTAAAAATCGAGGATAATAAATGATCACAAAACATGTGAATACATCTTGACTCAGAATATAATATATAACTATGCAATAATTTCAAATAGCCCTTTTTCAAACTTAGTATACAATTACTTTTGTGAAAAATCGGAACATATTTAAATACAAGTTAAAGCACAACACAATTCTAAAGAAAACTTTTTTTTTTTAAAAAAAAGACTTTTACAAATGTTCCCCTCTTTTTTTTTTTTGGAATATGCTTATCAAAAATAATACTTCTAGAATCAATTTCTACTTGCATAGCAACCAATTTGCCAGGGAAATGCTTTAAAGAGTTTGATGAAATAATCAATTGAGAAAAAGTAACAAAAACAAACAACTCAGAATATGGGAGCACAATACTCCCAGAATTAACATTGTAATATGAAATCAAAAACATCTTGCAATGTTTCAAAATAGAGATAGATGAATGAATAGAAGAAAATACACATGAAAGAATAAAAGACAATGAAATTCAAACTAGGGAAATCTAAATGAATATGAACTTAATATTAATAAGAATATTATAAAATATAAACTTGATCACATGACTATAAAAGCTTTTACTAATATTCTCTTTTTTAAAAAAACTAATCTCAAAAGCATGAAAATCTCTGAAAATAAACCCATACCATTAATTTCAAAATGTAGATGTAATAGCATAGAAATCCTATGTAACCTCTGAACTGATACTATTACTCTGAGTGAATTCAGAACACTTTTGATTCCGGTATCTAAAATCCCCAATACTCATATCAATACCTTGCTGCTTACTTCTACATTTCTGTAAAATATGTACCCTTCCATGGCAAAAGAAGCAGAGTCTTGAACTATTCAGCTTAAGTTTTTCTTTTTTAACCCCTCCATATTGTCTGTCTGTTCTTTCATAATACAAATGTTTTAGAAGGTTACTAATTAAAGACAAAAGCAGATTAGCAAAATTATGAACAAAATGAGCATATCTGGAATTTATAGGGTTTTCTAAGGTTGTCTTAGAAGCACAGACAGGCTGGGGAAGGACTGAGCTTGAAGCTGCAAATATAGTTAGAGAAAGCTGCGCATGCGCATTAGATCTCTGGACTTCCCAGGCAGGGGAATCAAGGGCCTTGGCCATGGGAGGAGTAGAAGGTGGGGTCTGGAGAGGAGGGGAGGGACCAGGGCAATTTGAATCAGACTTGATTTTGAACTCAGGCCTGGTTTCCCCTTCCTGCACTTCCTCCACTGCTAGGGGATTAAAAGCTTCTAGAGGTTGGGTCCTAGCCTCCAGGCATGCAAAATTAGAGAATCTCTTAGCATTAGAATTTGAAAAAAATGCAGGAGCCCTAGGTTTCTTTGAAAAAGCATGGCTAGGAGAGGCAGGGATATTTATATTCCCTTGTGTGAGCACCTTGCTGGCTCCTTCAACAAAAATTAAAAAAAAAAATAGAAAATCCACAAAAACAAAGCATTAACATGATCTTATCTCCCATTTGTCTGGTTAAACAGACTAAAATCAAAAATAGGGTAATTAGGAAGTTTAAAGGGTCCATTTGAAAAAATTTAAAGGTAAAACAGCTAGTACTTAGCAGTTTAAAGAGACAGGGTAGGGAAATTTCTTACCCAACTGGAAAATCAGAAGATTGAGGTTTCAGCTTTCCTCTTTGTGGTCAGCCATCTGTTAAGGACTAAAATTCTAGCTAAACTGTCTAAAATATCTAATGAGTGGTCACCAATAAACTATAAGCTTTAGCAAGAGTTAGACTTTTAAGCATTTATTAAGGAGAATAAGAATTTGGTAAAGAGAGAGGCTTACATTCATCTATCTATTAAAGGGAGAGTACATTTCTAGCTCCACTCACTGCCAGAGTCCACAGGAAAGAGCCAGAGTCAGAGCACCAGGCTCCCCCTTCTTCCTCCCACAAGCAAACCTCACTTCCTGACACCAAAGAAAAGATGCATGGTCTTGCCCTCAAAGACTTTCACCTCATGGGCAGAGCTTTTCTACAGTAAGTCTCCAGCAGGTGGTGTCATTCCAATCGTTACATGTTGCTCTTCTTCCTATTATTTAAAGCATTGGTTCTTAAGTTGTTGTCTATGAACTCCTGGGGTCTATAAGGCCCTTTCAGGAGTTCCATGAAGTCTAAATTATTTTCTTAATTCTACTAACATATTATTTGATAATTAAAATACTTCTCTTTTCTACATTCCTATGTGAGGATAGGTTTTCTTCATATTCTTCAACCAAAACATAAGCTGTCTCCTTCACTCTTTTCCGTCTAACACTTCATTCCTTTCTACACACTATTTGCTGTTCCATTCAAAAGGTACTCCACAACCTGTCTATTCATTATTATTTTTATATCCAAATAAGTGTGCATGTTATTCCATCTTTGAACCATCTCTGATGAGAGTAATGGATGTCCACTGCACCATATTTTCCTAAATTGTAACAGGTCTTTTGCTCCTCTTAACATCAGAGAATGTACTCCATTCTCCCTTTGCATCCCCTTTTCACCCAGTGCAATCCTCTTTCTCACTCATTAATTTTTATATCATCTTTTGATTTAGTTTGATTGTTTCTTGCTATCTTATGGAGTCTTTAGCTTCCACTTGCCCAATTGTTATTTTTAAGGAACTATTTTTTTCAGTAACTTTTTGTGCCTCTTTTTACATCTGGCCAATTCTACTTTTTTCAGGAGTTATTTTCTTCAGTAAATTTTTATACATTTTCCTATTTTTGTGCTTTCTTTCATCACTCATTTATTTTCCCAAATTGTCTTCTACTTTTCTTATTTGATTTTTGCATCTGAAAGTATTTAAAAAAAAAAACTAAAATATTTCATTATTTTAATTGTTGTTGTTTTGTTTTTCCATAAAAATACTCTTCCATGAGGAAAGAACATATAAAAGAGTGTGGGGACCAATTTTTAATTGGGGAGTGTTAGCTAAGTGGCTTGCCACAATATTAGGGCAAGGAAGGAGACCGTCAGCCTCCCTCAAAACAGAGCAGGATTCATTTAAGAAGAACAAACAAACAAACAAAAAGAAACAAACAGGATCAGTATGATCAAGGGAAAGGAAATATAATGGGGAAAGGGAAATTATACAACCTGAATAACACCACTGCCCAGGAATCAGCTCAGAATACACAGCAGTGTCCTGTCACCTTCCAACTTCCAGCTATAATGGCGAATCTCCTCCCCACTTCTTCCCAGCAGACTCCAGACAGCCCCAGCCAATTGGCTGGCCACAATGACAGTCACAAGACTGCCCTCACTAGGCTTCTAATCATTATAATTTTGCCAGGCCCATGTAGGCATCAGTGAGTGGTGATGATGTGAGGTGCCAGGGCCATGGTGACGGCTACAACCAGTGGGTACAGCACCATGCTGTTTGCAGAGCCCCAGAGGCCAGTGCACACTCCGGCGCTCTGAGGTTTATTTTTGTTTGTTTGTTTTTTTTAATTCTAGCCAACAGATGGGGTCATAAAAACCTCATATAACAATTAATTCTTTACAAGAGCTTGATGAATAAGCATTTGTACCAGGGCATTAATTCATATCAAAGAATACCACTGGAGCTGGTCACCAACCCTAACAGACTCTGTTATCTCAGATTCATCACATCCATAACTTTTCAAAATACTTTCACATACATTATGTCCATGGATTTCCACAATATCTCAATTAATAAAATAGGTTTTCTTCCCATTTCAACCACAGAGACTTCCTTTGTTTATATAGATAGATTGTAGCATGACCAATATTAGAATCCAGTTCTCTTACTCCCTGTGGTAATTTGGAAACCTGATAAATTCAAGAAGGAGAAAGAATCAACACTGAACTTCTATTTGTATTGTTGAAGCATCTCATTCTGTTTACTTTTGTTTGAAGTAAACAAATATCTCTGGCATTTGAAAAAAGAGACCTAATAAATTGGCCCATTTTTTTTTTAAACTAGCAACTGCCAGTCTATCATGGAAAGAGGCATTGCATGTGGTTTTCTGGTTCTTTAAAATGTCTATAGATAATAACAATATCATTGTTAAACTGCCAAACTATGGTGTAGCCTAATGGCCATCAAACCAGAAATCAAGGAACCTGGATTCTAGTCCTTTTTCTTCCACTAATTAGCTATTTATTTGACTTAGGACAAAATACTTGTCTCTCTGGGTATTTTTTCATATCTGTAAAATGAAGTAGTTGAATGAGGCAGTTTATAGGTTTAGCACTCTAGGACTCTTTAAATTCATTTAACTTACCTGGGCTCAATTGTTTCATCTGTACAATGAAGAGGTTGGACTAGAAGCATTCTGAAGCCCCTTGTAACTCTAGATCTGGAATCCTATGCTCCTAAAGAAGGGGAAAGATGACCATTCCAGAGAACAGTTCTATGCCTATGGTGGAAGAGTGCTGTCTTTTGCAACTGATGGCCCAGAGGAAGACTACCAGGATCTGTCCAACTACAAGGCATTATCTTTCTAAAGGGGCAGCTAATTGGCACGGGGGTTAGAGTGCCAGGTATGAAGTCAGGAAAATTCATCTTCCTGAGTTCAAATCCAGCCTCAAACTCTTACTACTTGTGTGATACTGGGCAAGTGACTTAACCCTGTTTGCCTCAATTTCCTCATTTGTAAAATGAGCTAGAGAAGGAAGTGGCAAACCATTTTAGTATCTTTCTCTAGAATACCCCAAATGAGGTGATGAAGAGTCAGGCATGATTGAGATGACTGAACAACAACAAAAAACTGTCTAAAATAGTGATTTCTATCTGAAGACACCAGCAATGTATGCATAAAACAAGCAGTAGGAATAATTGTCATTTTGACTTACATACAAAGCCATCTCTCAGGACACTAGCAGCTGCCCTTTCAACCAATTGCTGATTCAATCAGTTGCTTCTGAAACTGGGTACACTTATTATACACACACACACACACACACACACACACACACACACACACACACCCCACATTGGATTAAGTCCACATATTTTGAATGGCTAAGATGAAACCCCAAGACCATTAGCAATTCCAAAAAAGCTCCTGAACCAATTTATATTTTTATAACTATCTCTAGTCTTTTCAGAGGGCATGGTAGGTAATCATAATGAATGCCCATTGAAGAAGCCAATAGAAATCTTTTTTGCAGTTTAATTTCTCTTTTCCCTGACTTTCATTATTTTGCTTAGTGTTGCTTAGCCAGATCTTTTGCCATGGATGCTTTAAACTAATGTTTTCCTGTAAGCCTTCTCACTAATTGGTGTGGTAACACTGCTCAAAATCTGCTATCATCTTCTCCATAAGAATTTACACCATAATAGTATTTATTCTAAATTTGTGTTTCTTTTGCCTGTCATATTTCGCTTTCTGGAAAGTAAGTCAAGTATTTGCTTACTAAGGTAGTTTTAAAGCTTCTTTGGTCTCTTAATTTTCACAATGTATTTTCACTGATTAAACTTCTATATTAAAATCCATATTCATGGTTAACATCCCATGTTGAAGATTTTAAAAAATGAAAATAAGTCTTAGTTAGTAAAGAGCTTACAATCTTCTTTGGAAGGGAGAAGTCACGTACAGAAATAAGTAGTAAGATGCATGGTAGAATGTGATAAGGCAAAGCAGAGACCTAGAGAAAGTGCTAAAAATAATTCAAGGAAAGGGAGATAACATTCATCTGAGAGTAGCAGAAAAGGTTGCATGAGGTGGTGGCACCTGAGCTGGCCCTTGAAGGAAGAGTTAGCAATTGCAATAAGCAAAGACCCAGAGGGAGTGCATTTATAGAACTGGGGATGTTCTGTGGAGATATATATTAAAGTGCAGAGCACAGAACTAATAAATAGATACTAATAGGTATTTATATCCTAATAGATAGGATAGGATTTCAGTTTGGCTAAAACATAGAGTGACTGAAGGATAATTTTGTTATAAGACCACTTAGATTAGAGCTAAAATGTTTAGAGTTTAACATGTTAGGATACAAGGTTAAACTTTTATCATTACATCAGACATCCTTGATATATTTTTGTGTTATGGACCCTTTTGACAGTCTATTAAAACCTATGGCGCCCCCCTCAGAAGGCTTTTAAAGAATTTTTGAAAAAAAATATTTTTTAATCGGAGGTTAAAATAAAGGGAAAATAAAGATGTACTTTTTGTCATCTAAATTCATAGATAAACTGAAATCAATTATATGGACCCCTGGGCTAATGTTTTATATAAACACATTTTACAGTCTGCAAAACACTTTAAAATATTGTATTATTTATTACTCAAAATAACCCTTTAACACCTTACAATAACACTTTGCAAGGTCTTATTATTACCAAACCCATTTTGTAGATGAGAAAACTGAGACTGGCTGGTTAAGCAACTTACTCAAGGTCACAGAAAAAGAACTATGGGAGGCTGAATTTAAATTTAGGTTTTCCTGACTCCATTTCCTGCCCTCAATGCAGTGCAACCTACAACTGCTAGAAATAAGAATACTTGTATCAGGGGAATGACATGGTTATACATAAACATGAGCATTAGAATATGTCCTCCCTCATGCTCACTTCAAAGGCTCCTAGTTTCTTACTAAATAAAGGACACTTTTTAAAATTTTTTGTTTGTTTTGTTTGTTTGTAAGGCAATGAGGGTTAAGTGACTTGCCCAGGTTCACACAGCTAGTAATTGTCAAGTTCCTGAGGTGAGATTTGAACTCAGGTCCTCCTGAAGCCAGGGCCAGTGCTTTATCCACTGCACCACCTAGCTGCCCCTGAATAAAGTTTAAATTCCTTAATATGACATTAGGGGCCTTCTGTCCATCTGGCACCACCAGAACTATAGCTAGAATCTTTTTTTTTTAATTTAATTTAATTTAATTTTATTTTATTTTATTTTAACACTGGCCTAGTACAGCAAATCACCC